>NC_091057.1:26856699-27166665 GCF_000393655.2 Nicotiana sylvestris
TTATGTCATAGAAATAAGTAATTTCCTAATAAAAAAAGTTAAATCATCTCTCGCTTTGACAAAGGAAACCAAATAATAAACATAGAGTGGGATACTGTCATTTTGGTCCATTTTTGGTTCAGGACTCCGTATAACTCAAATTTAATATTATTAAGTCAATACAAAATTTGGATCAAATTATAAATTCAAACGTACTGATGTAAATCCAGATTGGTAGATACATGAGTGAAATTGAAGTGCAACATTTAGATGGGCCATCAAGTTGACTTTCACAAAATCAATCAATTAACTGTAGGGCTATGCATATATCGGCTAAAACCAATCTGAACCGTTAATTTATTATTGGATTATCAGTATCGGGTTATTGGATTAACGGTTCGGTAATGATTTAGAATTTTTTTACTATTGGGTTATTGGTTCGTGCCTCCGTTTTCTAATTTTGTTAATGGGTTAACCGATAACCCAATAAAAATTAATAAAATTATGACTTTACCCCTAAATATATACATATGCTAGGTCTTCAATTTATTCTCTCCTATTTTTACTCAACCGCACTCTTCAGTTGCTTAATCTTCATTCTTCATAGACCTTACTAGTTACTCCTAGCGTAAGTCTTTAGTTTTATACATTAGGTTTTTAATTTCTATAACAAAATTCATTTTCATATAGGGATTGTTTTATGGTTTCTTTTTTCATGTTAGGCATTTGACAAACAACATCCATATTATATTGGACTATTTGAAGGCTTCAATGCTTGTGGAAGTACAGGTATTGTGTGAAATAAAAATTCTAAATCAACTATTGTTGATATCATATTGGAGGAGGCAGCTAATGCCTTGGAACATTTTGTGGGAACAGTTGCAGTTTGATAAGTATTTATCCACTGATTTTTTGGTGAAGACTATAAGGATTGAGTAGTTGTTGTCTTGTTAACTTGAATTGGAATTGTTAGTACTATATGTTTGGAATTGTTAATTTTAAGGTGAAATTGTTACTACTTTGTATTATTCTTAATGTATTTGGACAACTGTTGTTGAAGGATTAGTACTTTTCCAGTTATGGCCACTGGACAGAGCATAGAAATGGGTAGTATACTATATGTGAATTCTTCTTTTTTTTGCTTAACTCGAGTGAATTGTATTCTTTTTTTGCTTAACTCTAGATTGAGTTATCTTATCGGGTAAACCGATAATCGAACCGATAATGATCGATAACCGATTAATTGATACCTGATAACCGATATCTTATCGGTTCGGTTATCGGTTTATCAAATTTGTAAACCGATAACTGATATGCAAAACCAATAATATTCATAATTGAACCGAACCGACCGATGCTCACCCCTAATTAACTGGTTTCAAACTCAATATCAATTTAAAAGTTACATAATTTTTAAAGTCTAAACTTGCGCTATGTGTATAAAATGGTGTCATGATTAAATTTTTCGAGCATCTAAATATAATTAATGGCCGAATGAATGAAGAGATCGGTATGACTATAAATTGAGGACTTCATAAGGCCAAAAAATACAATATCCTAATAATATTATTAGGAAAGAACAAAGACGTAAATCACATAATATTCTTTAAAGTTCTTTAACAAGTAAAAATCAAGAGAAGTTCCTCAAGATGTAAAACGCTTCTTCAAAATTAAATATATCCATCTCAAGGAGGTTCGCCTTATCCGTTGCGCAAGAAATAAGACAATTTGACCCTCAAATCAAAGAAGATAAAAAAGTGTTGTTGTATACTCGTAAAACGGTACAGTTGAATTTATACGTGGTTTCTAGATAAGTGAATTAATTTGATCCTGAAATAATAAGATAATTGAAGAAATACACAATACTTAGCCTTGAGATGGAGACAAAATAGTAGAAACAGTGGTTCCGGGATCAGGGCTTCCGGGCACAACAACAATGAAATCAAAAAGCAAGAAGATTGTAACGACCCGACCGATCATTTTAAGAATTAACGCCCTGATCCGCTATTAACTGCTTTCTACGTGTTTGTTTCTGCTATTGTGAGTTGCCGGGAGGATTCGTTCTATGTTTTGAAGTGTTTTGAAAAACTTAGTCCCTCAATAAGAACTTAAGCTTTAGAATTTAGACCATAGTCGGAGCAGTGTGAAACGGCCTCGAAATGGAATTTTGTTGGTTCCGTTAGCTCCGTTGGGTGATTTCGGGCTTAAGGGTGTGTTCAGATTTTGTTTTGGAGGTCTGTAGCTTATTTAGGCTTGAAATACCGAAGGTTGAATTTTTAAAGTTTTCGGTTCGATAGTGATATTTTGATATCGGGGTCGGAATCCGATTCCGAGAGTTGGAATAGCTCCGTAGGGTTGAATGTGACTTGTGTGCAAATTTTGGGGTCAATCGGACTTGGTTTGGTTGGTTTTATCAACGGATGTAGGATTCTTGAGATTTCTAGTTCATAAGGCTTGGATTGGAGGGTGATTCGTGGTTTTAGCATTGTTTGATGTGATTCGAGCGTTGGAATAAGTTCGTACGATATTTTAGGATTGGTTGGCATATTTGGTTGAGGTCCCGGGGGCCTCGGGTGAGTTATGGATGTCTAACGGATTAGAATTTGGACTTGGGCAAAAATCTGAGTTGTTGAACCTGTCATAACCGCACCTACGTGTGTAGGACCGCAGGTGCGGCACCGCATAAGCGGTATGATGACCGCAGGTGCGGTTTGAGACCCAAGTGAAACTGGTCGCAGATGCAGCCCAAGAACCGCAGAAGCGGACCATATCTACGAGTATAAGGTCGCAGGTGCGACTTATGGCCGTTTAATGAAGAGTCGCATGTGCGAATAAAAGGCCACAGAAGCGGGACAGCATGTGCGGTTGGGCCGTCACAGGTGCGTAAATCTCTGGACAGTAAAAAGGGAAAAACAGGGTTTGAACTCATAATTTGAATAAACGATTTGGAGCTCGGTTAAGGGTGATTTCTCGAGGGTTTATGAAGGAGAAATATTGAGTAACGATTTCTATCTTGATTTTAATCTTAGAACTATAATCTATTGTTGTTTTCCTTTTCTAATTAAGGAATTTCGGGGATAAAAGTTTGAAAATGGGAGAAAAGTTCTCCAATTGAGAATCTGAGTTTTGAGTGAGATTTTGACATCGGATTTTGATAATTTTTGTTCGAGTGTGTTCGTGAGTGATCTTGGGTTCTGAATTTGTAAAATTTATCCAATTCCAAAACGTGGGCCCGGGGGACTTTTTGGGCGATTTTCTTAATTTCGCGTCTTAGCTTCGAATTAATAAGTTAAATTAGTTACTTGAAGTTATATTTACATTATGCAATTAATTTGAATATATTTGGGCCATTTGGATTCGAGTACTCGTGGCAAGAATGTGATTTCGAGTTGATTGAGCTGGTTTGAGGTAAGTGGCTTGCCTAACCTTGTGTGGGGGAGCTCCCTTAGGATTGGTATTGTTGTTATATGAGTGTTGTGTACATGAGGTGACGAGTGTGTACACATGCTAATTGTTGAAAAATTTCGTTTTCACTAAGTTAATACCTATATTTTCTTGTAATTGAGAATTAATTGTACTTGAAGCCTCTTGCATAGTTTAGGAAAAGCATGCTTATGTGATTTAATTGTCTTATCTGCTTTGATTGCCTACTTGTACTCTGTGCAATATGTTAGAGTAGAATTTCATGTTTAATTCTCGAATAGAACTGTAAATTCTTCTGAGACTGTTGTGTATTTACTTTGGGATTACGGGACGATATCCCAGGAGATCCCCCTGCATGTTTACTTTGGGACTACGGATTGGTATTTCAGTAGATCCCCCTCCCCCCCCCCCGCACATTATGTTTGGGACTACAGGACAACACCTGGTAGATTTTCCGTACTGGATATTTACTTTGGGACTATGGATTGGTATTCCTTGAGTTTCCCCTGCATATTTATGATTCGGAATATGGGACGATATCCTGGGAGATCTTCTGCGCATTTACGTTTGGGGCTACGGGACGATATCCTGGGAGATCCCCTGTTGCTATCTTTGTGTACTGAGTATATTCTGCATGTGATTTACTCTTTATCAATTGTTAGTGTTTTTAATTATACTGTCGTACTTCTTACTATTTTACCTCGTTATATATATATATATATATATGTATATATAACCAGTAGGGCCTTGACCTTCCTCATCACTACTCGACCGAGGTTATGCTTGGCACTTACTGGGTACCGCTGTGGTGTACTCATGACCTTTCTTGCACATATTTTTCGTGTGCATATCCAAGTTCTTCGGCTCAACCATACTATCAGTGAGGCGAGATGATCTTCATAGACTTCGAGGTATATCTGCCGCGTCCGCAAACCGAGAAGTCCCTCTCTATTCTCTCTTTTAGCTATAGCCTTCTGTATTTTCCTTTGATTAGAAATTTTGGAGTTAGAACACTATGTAGTATTCACAGCTTGTGATTTCATGAGATTCCGGGTTTTGGGAGTTGATTCAGTTTGAGAGTGTGTATTTGTATATTCTGAGCGGCATCTTAAACGTTTTATTATGTTTTTATCCACAGTTTTTGGCTAGTTTTATCTTTCGTTTCTTTTTTCGCAAGTTGTTAGGCTTACCTAGTCGTAGAGACTAGGTGTCATCACGACAGTTCATGGAGGTCGAACTTGGGTCGTGAAAAGTTGGTATCAGAGCTCTAGGTTCATAGGAGTCATGAATCATAAGCCAGTTTATTAGAGTCTTGCGGATCGGTACGGAGACGTATGTACTTATCTACGAGAGTCTATGTAACTGTTAGGAAAGTTCCACTTCATTTGATTTCCTTGTCGTGCGAGATTCTTGATATGAAATTCTAAACTTCTATCTTCTATTCTCTCACAGATGGTGAGGACACGTTCTATCGGAGATGACCAGGCACCCACGCCCCCTACTAGAGCTGTCAGAGGTCAGGGCCGGGGTAGGGGCCGAGGACGCGCATGTGGTGCAGCCAGAATACCTGCACGAGCTACCACCAAGGAGCCACCAGCAGCTCCAGTCGGAGTCCAGACACCTGATACGCCTACTGCTACTACTATTCCAGCTCTTCAGGAGACTCTTGCACAGTTCATGAGCATGTACACCGCCTTAGCTTAGGCAGGGTTGATTCCCCTTATTGCAGCAACATCCCAGGTTAAGGGAGGAGCACAGACTCCTGCCGCCCGCACTCCTGAGCACCAGGTCCTAGTTGATCAGATCCAAGAGGTTATACCGGTACCACCTGTAGCCCCAGTTCAGCCCGAGGACAGGCAGCGACTTCCGAGGATGTGTAGCGGAGGCTTGAGAGGTTCAAGAAGTACAAGCCTCCTGTATTCAGTGGTCTATCATCAGATGATGCTCTGGGATTTCTAGAGAAGTGCTACTGTATCCTTTGCACTATGGGTATATCAGGGTCGAGCGGGGTTTCTTTCACTGCCTTCTAGCTTCGAGGAACAACCTATTAGTGGTGGCGTTCTTTTGAGTTGGATAGTCCAGCTAAGGTAGCTTCCCTTACTTGGACTCTGTTTTCAGATATGTTCTTGAGAGAGTTTGTCCCTCAGAGCCTCAGGGATGGATGGCGCGCAGAGTTTGAGAATTTGTGCCATGGCACTATGACTATTTCGGAGTATGCTGTATGTTTCACTAACTTGGCTAGGCATGCACTGGCCTTGGTTTTTATAGTTCGTGAGAGAGTTTGTTAGTTTATTAAGGGGCTTATTCCCATCATCAGGGCTAGCATGGCTCGGGAGTTGGAGATGGATATTTCTTATCAGCAGGTGGTGAGCATTGCTAGGAGAGTAGAGGGTATGCATGCTCGGGACAGAGAGGAGAGGGAGGCCAAGAGGTATCGAGAGTCGGGCCATTATTCTGGTTCTCGTGCCTCAGCTACAGTTCATCATGGTAGGGGTTATATGAGTCGCCCCGTTCATTTCGATCTTCCAGCAGTCAGTGGTATTCCAGCTCATCCTAGACCTCACGAGCCTTATTATGCACCTCCAGTATCTAGTGCGCCGCCTACGCGGGGTGCTTTCAGTAGTCAGTCCAGCAGACCTAGCCCGAGCCAATCACAGTTGTCACGTCCTTCTATACCTTGTTTTGAGTATGGCGACACATGCCATATGGTGATGGATTGCCCCAAACTTAGGAGGGGTTCACCTCCATAGACTTCTCAGCCACAACGTGCTCCACCAGGTTCTCAGGCCATGATTACAGCACCAGTTGCCACCCCTCCTGCCCAGCCAGCTAGAGGTGGAGGTCGGGGAGGTAGAGGTCGCCCTAGAGGGGGAGGCTAGGCCATACACTATGCCCTTCTTGCCCGTACCGAGGCTATCGCCTCTGATTCTATCATCACAGGTATTGTCCTGGTTTGTCATAAAGATGCATCAGTTTTATTCAATCCAGGCTCCACTTATTCTTATGTGTCCTTTTATTTTGCCCCGTATTTGGGCATATCTCGAGATTCTTTGAGTTCCCCTATTTATGTTTCTACTCGTGTGAGGGATTCTCTTGTTGTGGATTGTGTTTATCGGTCGTGTTTGGTTACTTTTAGTGGTTTTGAGACCAGAGCCAATTTATTATTGCTCAGCATGGTAGATTTTGATATTATCTTGGGCATGGACTGGTTATATCCCCATTATGCTATTCTCGATTGTCACGCCAAAACCGTGACGCTGGCTATGCTAGGTGTTCTGCGAGTTGAGCGGAGGGGTACTTTAGATCACACTCCCAGTAGAGTTATTTCATTCCTTAAGGCTCAGCGAATGGTTGAGAAGTTGTGTGACGCGTATCTAGCCTATGTGAGAGATGTTAGTGTTGATACCCCTATAGTTAATTCAGTCCTAGTAGTACGGGACTTCCCTGATGTGTTTCTAGCTAACCTTCCGGGTATGCCGCCTGATAGAGATATTGATTTCGGCATTGATTTGTTTCCAGGAACTCAGCCCCTTTCTATTCCTTCGTTTCGTATGGCCCCTCCTGAGTTGAAGGACTTGAAGGATCAATTACAGGAATTGCTTGATAAGGGATTTATTCGGCCAGTGTTTATGCGTATGTGCATTGATTATCGCCAGCTGAACAAAGTTATAGTGAAGAACCGATATCCTTTGCCTCATATTGATTATATGTTTGACCAGTTATAGGGTGCACGAGTGTTTTTTAAGATTAACTTGTGTTCAGGTTACCATCAGTTGAAGATTCGGGAGCCAGATACCCCTAAGACTGCTTTCAGGACTTGGTATGATAATCTTGTTATGTCATTTGGGCTGACCAATGCCCTAGCGGCCTTTATGCATTTGATGCTCAATGTGTTCCGGCCATATCTTGACTCATTCGTCATTGTCTTTATTGATGATATTTTGGTATACTCCCAGATTCAGAAAGATCATGAGCAACACCTGAGGACAGTGCTTCAGACTTTAAGAGAAAAGAAGTTATATGCAAAATTCTTGAAATGTGAGTATTGGTTGGATTTCGTGGCATTCTTGGGTCACGTGGTATCGAGTGAGGGGATAAAGGTGGATCCAAAGAAAGTGGAAGCAGTGCAGAGTTGGCCTAGACCATCCTCAACTATAGAGATCCGCAGTTTACTTGGCTTGGCGGGTTATTACCGGTAAACTCATTAAGGGATTTTCATCTATTGCAACACCTATGACCAGGTTGACCCAAAAAGGTGTTCCATTCCAATAGACGGAAGAGTGTGAGGTGAGCTTCCAAAACCTTAAGACAGCTTTGACTACAGCCCCAGTTTTGATATTGCCTACCAGTTCGGGGTCTTATACTGTCTACTGTGAGGCCTCGAGGATTGTCCTTGGAGCAGTATTAATGTAGGACGTTAGGGTGATTGCCTACGCGTCCAGACAGTTGAAGGTACATGAGAAGAATTATCCTATCCATGATCTTGAGTTGGCTGCTATTATTTATGCCTTGAAGATCTAGCGTCATTATTTGTATGGTGTTCCTTGTGAGATCTATACTGATCACCGGAGTTTGCAGCATCTGTTCAAGCAGAATGATCTTAATTTGCGCCAGGGGAGGTGGTTAGAGTTGCTGAAGGACTATAATATCACTATCTTGTATCACCCGGGCAAGGCTAATGTGGTTGTCGATGCCTTGAGTCGTCTAGCAGAGAGTTTGGGCAGTTTGGCTTATTTACCAGCAGCGGAGAGGCCTATGGCGATGGATGTTCAGGCCTTAGCCAGCCAGTTTGTGAGATTAGATTTTTCGGAGCCCAGTCGGGTTCTAGCTTGTGTGATTTCTCGGTCTTCCTTGTTCGATCCTATTCGAGAGCGTCAGCATGATGACCCTCATTTGCTTGTCCTCAAGGACAAGGTTCTGCGTGGTTATGCAAGAGATGTGACCATTGGTGATGAAGGGGAATTGAAGATGCAGAGTCAGGTATGTATACCCAATGTTGATGGGCTTGGGGAGTTGATCCTAGAGGAGGCCCACAGTTCGTGGTATTCCATCCATCCGGGTGCCACAAAGATGTACCAGGACTTGAGACAGCACTATTGGTGAAGGTGGATGAAGAATGATATAGTGGGGTTTATAGCTCGGTGCCTCAATTGTCAGCAAGTAAAGTATGAGCACCAGAGACAGGGTGGGTTACTTTAGCAGATAGAGATTCCAGAGTGGAAGTGGAAGTGGATTACCATGGGCTTCGTAGTTGGACTCCCACGGACTTTGAAGAAGTTCAATGCCATTTGGGTGATTGTGGATCGGATGACAAAGTCAGCGCACTTCATTCCTATGTGTACTACCTATTCTTCAGAATGGTTGGCGGAGATTTATATCCGGGAGATTGTTCATCTGCATGGTATTCCAGTTTCTATCATTTTAGATAGAGGTACTCAGTTCACATCACGGTTCTGGAGGGCAGTACAACATGAGTTGGGTACTTGGGTGGAGTTGAGCATAGCATTTTACCCCCAGATGGACGACAGTCCGAGCACACTATTCAGATTATTGAGGATATGTTTTGTGAGTGTGTGATGGAGTTTGGAGGTTCTTGGGATCAGTTCTTGCCACAGGTGGAGTTTGCCTACAACAACAGTTATCAGTCCAGCATTCAGATGGCACCATATGAGGCTTTGTATGGTAGGCGGTGTAGATCCCGGTGAGTTGATTTAAGCTGGGTGAGGCTAGAATATTGGGCACAAACTTGGTTCTGGACGCCTTGGAGAAGGTTAAGGTGATTCAGGATAGACTTCGTACAGCCTAGTCCAGACAGAAGAGTTATGCGGACCGGAAGGTTCATGATGTTTCCTATATGGTTGGAGAGCGGGTCTTGCTATGAGTTTCGCCTATGAAGGGCATTATGAGATTCGGAAAGAAGGGGAAATTGAGTCCGAGGTTTATTGATCCTTTTGAGATATTGCGACGTGCTGGGGAGGTTGCTTATGAGCATGCCTTACCTTCCAGTTTGGTAGGAGTTCATCCGGTATTTCACGTTTCGATGCTCCGGAAGTATCACGGTGATCCATCACACGTGTTGGATTTCAGTGCAGTCTAGTTGGACAAGGATCTATCTTATGTTGAGGAGCCAGTGGCGATATTGGATAGGCAGGTTCGAAAGCTGAGGTCAAAGAACATTGCATCCGTGAAGGTTTAGTGGCGGGGTCAGCCGGTCGAGGAGGCGACCTGGGAGACCGAGAAAGATATGCATAGCCGTTATCCTCATCTTTTCACTACTTCAGGTATGTCTCTATGCTCATTCAAGGACGAACGAATATTTTAAGAGGGGGAGGATGTAACGACCTGGCCAGTCATTTTAAGAATTAACACCCCAATCCCCTATTAACTACTTTCCCCATGTTTGTTTCTGCTATTGTGAGTTTCCAGGAGGATTCGTTCTGTGTTTTGGAGTGTTTTGGGACACTTAGTCCCTCAATGAGAACTTAAGCTTTAGAATTTGGACCGTAGTCGGAGCAGTGTGAAAACAGCCCCGGAATAGAATTTTGTCGGTTCCATTCGCTCTATTGGGTGATTCCGGGCTTAGGGGAGTGTTCAACTTTTGTTGTGGAGGTCCGTAGCTTATTTAGGCTTGAAATACCGAAGGTTGAACTTTTTATGTTTCCAATTCGATAGTGAAATTTTGATATCGGGGTCGGAATCCGATTTTGAGAGTTGGAATGGCTCCTTAGGGTTGAATGTGATTTGTGTGCATATTTTGGGGTCAATCGGACTTGGTTTGGTTTATTTTATCATCGGGTGTAGGATTCTTGAGATTTCTAGTTTATAAGGCTTGGATTGGAGGGTGATTCGTTGTTTTAGAGTTGTTTGATGTGATTCGAGGGTTGGAATAAGTTAGTATGATGTTTTAAGATTGGTTGGCATGTTTGTTGGAGGTCCCAGAGGCCTTGGGTGAGTTTCCGATGTCTAACGGATTGGAATCTAGACTTAGGCAAAAATTTGAGTTGCTGAACCTGTCATAATCGCACCTGCATATGTAGGACCGCAGGTGCGGCACTGCAGAAGTGGTATGATGATCGCAGGTGCGGCGCCGCAAAAGCAGTATGACAACCGCAGGTGCGGTCTGAGACCCAAGTGAAACTGGTCGCAGATGCGGCCTAAGAACCACAGAAGCTGACCACATCTACGAGCATAGGGTCGCTGGTGCGACGTATGGCCGTTTAATGAAGAGTCACAGGTGCGGATAAAAGGCTGCAGAAGCGGGATTGCATGTGCGGTAGGGCCCTCACAGGTGCATAAATCGCTGGGCAGTAAAACGGGAAAACGAGGGTTTGAACTCATAACTTGGAAAAACGATTTGGAACTCGGTTGAGGGTGATTTCTCGAGGGTTTTTGAAGGAGAAACATTGGGTAACGATTTCTATCTTGATTTTGACCTTAGAACTATAATCTATTGTTGTTTTCCTCTTCTAATTAAGGAATTTGGGGGATAAAAGTTTGAAAATGGGAGAAAAGCTCCCTAATTAAGAATCCGAGTTTTGAGTGAGATTTTGACGTTGGATTTTTGTAATATTTGTTCGAGTGTGTTCGTGACTGATCGGGGGTTCTGAATTTGTAAAATTTATCCAATTCTGAGATGTGGCCCAGGGAACGTTTTGGGCGATTTTCATAATTTCGCGTGTTAGCTTTGAATTAATTAGTTAAATTAGTTACTTGAAGTTATATTACATTATGCAATTAATTTGAATAGGTTTGGGCCATTTGGAGTGGGGTACTCATGGCAAGAATGTGATTTCGAGTTGATTAAGCTGGTTCGAGGTAAGTGGATTGCCTAATCTTGTGTGGGAGAACTCCCCTTAAGATTGGTATTGTTGTTTTATGAGTGTCGTGTACGTGAGGTGACGAGTGCGTACACATGCTAATTGTTGAAAAATCTCATTTCATTAAGTTAATACCTATGATTCCTTGTAATTGAGCATTACTTGTACTTGA
Source organism: Nicotiana sylvestris (assembly GCF_000393655.2). NCBI lineage: Eukaryota > Viridiplantae > Streptophyta > Magnoliopsida > Solanales > Solanaceae > Nicotiana > Nicotiana sylvestris. The sequence continues at coordinate 26,868,091 of NC_091057.1, forward strand.
AGCCTCTTGCTTAGTTTAGGAAAAACATGCCTATGTGATTTAATTGTCTTATCTGCTTTGATTGCCTACTTGTACTCTGTGCAGCATGTTAGAGTAGAATTTCATGTTTAATTCTCCTATATTACTGTAAATTATTCTGAGATTGTTGTGTATTTACTTTGGGACTACGGGATGATATCCCGGGAGATCCCCCTGCATGTTTATTTTGGGGCTACGGATCGGTATTCCGGTAGATCCCCCCCTCACATTATGTTTGGACTATGGGACAGCATCCGGTAGATTCCCCATACTGGATATTTACTTTGAGACTACGGATTAGTATTCCGGGAGTTTCCCCTGCATATTTATGATTCAGAATACCGAACGATATCCCGGGAGATCTTCTGCACATTTACGTTTGGGACTTCGGGACGATATCTTGGGAGATCCCTTGTTGCTATCTCTATGTGCTGAGTATATTCTGTCTGTGATTTACTCTTTATTAACTGTTAGTATTTTTAATTATACTGTCGTACTTCTTACTATTTTACCTCGTTATATATATATATATAACCAGTAGGGCCTTGACCTTCCTCATCACTACTCGACTGAGGTTACGCTTGGCACTTACTAGGTACCACTGCGGTGTACTCATGCCCTTTCCTGCACATATTTTTCGTGTGCAGATCCAGGTTCTTCGGCTCAGCCATACTATTAGTGAGGCGAGATGATCTTCATAGACTTCGAGGTATATCTACCGCGTCCGCAGACTGAGGAGTCCCTCTCTATTCTCTCTTTTTGTTATAACCTTCTGTATTTTCCTTTGATTAGACATTCTGGAGTTAGAACACTATGTAGTATACACAACTTGTGATTTCATGAGATTCCGAGTTTTAGGAGTTGATTCTGTTTGAAAGTGTGTATTTGTATATGTTGAGCGCTATCGTAAACGTTTTAATTATGTTTTTATCTGTACTTTTTGGCTAGTTTTATCTTTCACTTCTTTTTCCGCAAATTGTTAGGCTTACCTAGTCGTAGAGACTAGGTGCCATCATGACAGTTCACGGAGGACAAAATTGGGTCGTGACAAAGATAAAATTGTATTAAACTGATAGGTCGTAGCGTAAGTTTGCCAGAATATTTGTGTGCTTTACAATGACAACTGAGCTCACTATTTATAGCTACGGCTAGGGAAGGAGGTCCTAGTATTATGCCCCTTGTTAATGTCAATTATGAGGGTTATTGATGAAGATGTAACAGTGAGTATAAATTCCAAATTCCTTGTAAAGGGAAATCGTGCTTAATGTTGTGGAATATTCTCCATTGAATGCTACCGGGTAAAGATTATTTATTGCATCCTTATCAGCGTTATTCTCTCTGGTGGTGTACGGGACAAATGCCTTTGTTTCTGGTTATCCTCCACTTAAGTTTCATGTGTCCTTCTTTTGAGCGGCCACGTAGCTTTGCATATTTTACACTGTATAGATAGTCCCTTATGTCACCGGAAAGTTGGTAGAAACATTCTTTTGATGGGAATTGCTATGATTTTTTCTAAAGGCTTCTGACGGTTGATTAGACGCACGTCTCTCCGCATCTAATTCCCCGAACACGCGTCATCCCACGATTAAGCATAACTTTTGCCAGTTATCGAGGTAATCATGGCCATGAATTTAGCCGCCAAAACTTTTACTTATATGCATCAATCTTCTCCCCTTATACTCCATAATTTTCCAAAACTATTTGAAATATTCCTTGTTGTTAATTAATCTTTTCTACAACTCCCTTTAATACGAAAAAACTTTTCTTTTGTCCTAATGGCTTGTTCTTTAAAGAATGTTAGCTCTTCAAAGGGTAAGAGCAAAGCTGGTGATACTGTTCCTCCAATGGTGGATTCTATCATTCCTAAAAGTCTTGTTACAACAAAATACTTCTAAGAGGAACTCCTTGCGGTTCTCCCTCGCACGTGGGCTATTGGCAGATACCATTCTTATATTCGTCCTTTCAGTATTCCTGTTGTGAGAAAGACTGCCGCTGTCATGATTTGGACATTGTTGCTCCCGATCTAACGGAGCGAATGACCCTTCCTAAGGAAGATTTTACATACTTTTACGCGTATCCCTTAATTGGGTGCACTTTCCTTAAATGGAGAGCTTGACTCTGTAATTGCGGAGTTCTGCCTCCACTACCAAGTGTGTTTTCCTCAAGTAAGTCCTTCTATGTGGAGGACAATTTCTTATCTTCGGCGCCTGTGCTAGGAGATGGGAGAGGAGATATCTTTAGCTCATGTGATGAATCTCTATTCCCCCAAAATATTCCATGGTGGAATTATACCATTATGCCCTATCATCTAGCATGGATGATGAAAGCGATTGTGGGTGGATGGAACAGTTTGTTGCAGTTGCTACTAATGACATCATTCCGACAACCGTTTCATCCTTTCCAAAGGCGTGGAACCGCACTCGTAAGCTTTTTGTTTAATATTTAGTTGATTAGGGATTCTTCCATATATGTATTGATCCTTTATTCTACGCTCGTTTCAGCAACTCATTGGGTTCCGCCTATGGTTAAAGGCTTAAGCTAGTGGGTCCAAAAGATCTTAGACGTCACTATGCCCGATACCCATAGGTGGAAAGAACTATCCATTAACTATGAGTGGAAGACCAAAAATCATGGTAATTTAGACTAACTTTGTTTTAGCTTTTTATGTGAGGAAGTTGATTCATCCTTTCTATCGTTTCCTTGAAATTAGGTCTACCCACGGGCTCAATTGATGTTCTCGAGGAGGATATTTTGGATGATCCTACTGAAGCAGTGAGGCTGTTTCAAGCGGTGCTCACTCGAACAGGTGTCTCCGGGCCTGTTTTTGGGCACAAGTGTTACACTACGAAGTCCCTGGCCGGAGAACAAGCAGCCAAAAAAGAAGGCGTTCTTCAGCGGCCAGCGAAAAGAATAAGAGGGCGAAGACTATTTCCCCCGAGTCATCTCAAGAAGTTGTGATCACTAGCCCTCCTCCCGGGCCGGTCATAGACACCGTGATGATCAACGATGATGGAGAAGCTAGTGATGATGGAGCTTCTCTACACAGAAGGCAACAATTCTCATCAACTCAATAGAATGCTCAATCTATTGAGTTAGTTACACCAACTGAGGATGATGTCTTGGCACTTTAGGGGGAGCTTGATTTGTTAGAAAATGCCAACTCCCGCTTTCGTGCCCCAATTGCTATGCCCCGTACTACGGGGCTGAGTACCGAGTCCCTGCCGTCTTTGGTTGGCGAGCATCCAACAACCAACACTGCATTTATTGCGGCTGCTTCTCATTCACCTCTATCAGCTTCATCTCCATCTTCCCCAGCGCTTCCACCAGAAACTGCTATATCATCTCCACCGGCCGCACTTGATCATAAAGGAGATGTTCCTCTTACCCCAGTCCCCAATTCATGGGAATTTAGGGCAAAATTATGATGCCCCTTTTGAGGATCCACAGGGGAGCAGGAATGTTACTCTTTCGGTCTCCACCGGATGCAACTTGCGATCCCGGCCGCTGGAGCTTGCTAATTACCTGAAGCCTTTGGCTTCAGAGAAGGATTGGTAAAAGATCCAGGCTCTCTCGGGATAGTGCTTATTGAATAATGCCAGGCACAATGCCGCAATAATATATTCTTTACTTCTTTTGTTGTTTCTCTTATTTTTTGCTTAAACATATCCTGAGTTTGTTTTTCTCACTTTGTAAGCCAATTTTCTTGCTTCCAACGGCCTTCAAAAGTTGATTAGGAAAAAGGAGGAACTTACCTCCGAGCGGGATCAACTTTTGGTTGAACGGGACCAAGCCGTTATTCATCTTTCGGAGTTAGAAACTAAAGCTGCCAAGGCTATTGTGTTGGAAACTCGTTTGCAGCAAAGTGAGCAGGAAGTGGAGACCATTAGCCAAGCGATTTCCCCATTGAGGGCCCAATATGAAGAGGCTAGGGTCAAATGGATTAAAGTCCATAATGACATTCTTACTGCATCCGATTGTGAGGCTGCCTCCGCTGAAAGACGAAATAATTTGGAGGCAGCCTTGAGTTCCAAGGCTAAAGTGCTTGCTGGTGCAGAGATAAAATATGCCCAGCTCGAGCAGAAGCATAAGAGGACCATAGAGCATAATAGAATTTTCAGCTGTACTCTTTGCGACCTTGATGTTAGCCTCAAATCTGTTAGATCCGCCCGAAAAAGGCTTTCTGCTGAGGTAACCCGACTCAAAGAAGAACTCAAGTGCCGAGAGGATTCCCTCATTATTGAGAAAACTTATGCTATGTACAGCATGAGGAGAAAAACCTTGAGAGAGGTCAAAGTTGGTATCATTGACTTTAATGCTGAAATTGCTAAGGCACGTGAGCTTGAGTTGGATGCTAAATCTGGTCCTTCTGGTTCTAATTCCGAATTCTCGGGAACTAAAGAAGAATCGGATGATGATGATGTTGAAGGCTAAACTGGTGCAGACCAAAATGTTAATCTATGGGCGGATCCATCTACTTTTCCGGGGGGTGCAGACACTTCTCTTCCTCTGGGTTCCGGAGATAGTGCAATTTAGCTTTTCTTTTCTTTTTTCAATTCTTGTATCTGTGCGATTTTGGCATGTGACTGTAAATAAAAATGTCTTTTTGCTCAAGTATTATTTGAGTCTTTCTTACGTTTGATTATTTATACAAGTTTTTTTGCATTCTCTTCTTTTTGCTTAAGAGTTGCATAGCATCTGATTATGCCAGACCTTGGGATTTCCCAAAAGCATTTGTATTTTGGGGAAAACTCGTCAAGTCAACCTTTTATTATAAGGGTTAAGTATTTGCATAAGTTTTCTTTTTGCGTCTTTTTGTGCAAGGCTTCGGGTGTATTTTTTCCTGAAGGCATTTTGATTCCGGGCATAAGTTCTTCTGAAATCAACCCTTTAATTTCAAGGTTGTTATAAGAGAGGGCCCTCTTATGTTTACACTTCTCTTGAAGAGGATGTCTCATGTTCATTACGACACTAGCATTTGAAGTATTTTTTAAACTTTCAAATGACAAAGTTAATTCATCGTTCAGACAAGAAACAAGATAGAAACAAAAGGACTTTGATTTATTCCTTCCATTTTAAAAAATTACTTAGGCATTTGTTATGCTAAAAAGAAATTGTCATTACTTATGGCTAATTTGTAAAACTTATTTCTACGGGGATAGCCATGCAATCCTTGGTCCCAATAATACAATATGTTTTCGGTTTTCGTTTTCTGGTCTACGTGGCTGTCATTTTACCTTATCCTCATATCATTCCCCCTAGTGTTGAATGCGAAGAATGCGAATTGGAACTCTAGAAGTATTGTATCTCCGAAGATACCACTAATGAATTGCTAGATAATCCTTAACTCGGTAACATACTTTACTTCCCCTCGGGAATTTATGCTATCGAACGAAGAACTGTCTAACAACTCTCTAGTGGTTTGTGCTCGTGAACGGTCAGGTAACCTTTGTTCAATAGCAAACTTATCTTCCCAGTGGGAGTTTTCTATAGAGCAAGTAATTATTTAACCATCCCATAGTGGACCTTTGCTTGGGTGCATTGCTATTAACGGTCTTATTGCTGCTGTGTTCGTAGTATGCTTTCTATTGAGGCATCATTAAAAACCTTGTTAGAAAAACTTAATTGGGACAAAAATTGGATGAAGGGAAAAAGAGTGCAACACATACTTTCAGTTCGGGTGATGTTCATCAGCAATAATTTCTTTTGAGGTGTGCCTTGTTCCAATTGCTGGGTAACTTTTCTCTATTTTGATTCTCCAATTCATACGAATCTTTCCGGGTGACAGCTGAAACCGGTAGGGGCCTTCCCATCTTGGACCTAGTTTCCTTGCATTGTGCTCCCGAGTGTTTTGAGTTACTTTCCTTAGGACCATGTCTCCTGCTTTGAAATAACGGAGGTTGGCTCTCCAATTATAATGTCGCCCCATTCTCTACTTTTGGTTTGCCATTCTTACATGCACCAAGTCCGTGCACTCATCGAGTAGCTCCAAGTTGACTATCATTGTTTCGTTGTTTGATTCTTCTTCTGCTGTGAAATATCTCAAGGTGGGTTCCTCTACTTCCACTAGGATTAAAGCTTCTGCACTGTACACAAGGGAAAAGGGAGTTTCCCCTATACTCAAGTTGGTCATTGTTCGGTATGCCCATAAAACTCAAGGTAACTCCTCGGGCCAATTACCTTTCGCAACTTTCAACCTTTTCTTGAGGTTTTGTATAATCACTTTGTTCGTTGACTCCACTTGACCGTTTGCGCTTGGATGATAGGGTGAAGAATTGATCCTCTTTATTTTTAAATATTCGAGGAACTTTGTGACTTTTGCACCGATAAATTGAGGCCCATTATCGCATGATATCTCTTTTGGTATTCCGAACCTGCAAATTATATTTTCCCACAAGAAATCCACCACTTCGCACTCGCCGATCTTCTGATAAGGACCTGTTTAGACCTACTTAGAAAAATAGTCAGTCAAAATTAAAAGAAATCTTACCTTTACGGGAGCCGGTGACAGTGGTCCGATGATGTCCATCAAATTGTTGCCGCCTATCCCTTCGTGGACTTCCCGCATGACATAGCTAGCTCCGATGCCCCCGTTCAACGGGACTTGGAAAAATTTTCTATACAATTGGCCTCTCTCGAAGCTGTATCGCGTTGCTTTGGTGCGCAGTGCCTGGGATGCTTTGGAGTCCTAAAGCAATTTCCCGTACTCCAGATAATCAATGATTTCATTTTTCCAGCCCCATACCAAATTAGTCGCATTTACCTCATAGTAACCATTTGCATCCAGGACTCAGTTCATCAGTCTTACTACCATCCCGGACTCCAATCCCTTTATTTCCATCGATGATCTGAGGTTATCCAATGCATCTACTTCTGTGTTACCTTCCCTTTGGATATGAGTAATCGACCACTCCCGAAATCACACCAATAGAGCATGGACCTTCACCACGTATTGTTGCATGCACTCTTTTTTAGTTTTGAAGATCCCGTAGACCTGATCTACCACCAGCTGTGAGTCACATTTGATTTTGATAGCCTCAGAGTCAAGTCCCTGGGCCAGTTCGAGCCCTGCAATCAAAGCTTCATACTCTACTTCGTTTTTAGTTAAAGGATCTATTCTAATGGCTTGCCTTAGGGTTTCCCTCGAAGGCGTGATTAATACTATACCAAGCCCGGACCCTTTTATGTTGGAAGCTTCGTCCGTAAATAAGGTCCAAACCTTGATGTCAATTCTAACACCATTACTGCCTCTTTGGTTGACACATGCAATAATCCCGAACTGAAATCGGCCACAAAGTCAGCCAAGACTTGTGAAATAATTACAGTCCTTTGTTTATATTCTATGTCAAACTCACTGATTTTGACAAACCATTTGGCCAATCTACCCGGGAGCTCGGGTTTGTGAAGGGTGTTCCGCAAAGGGAAAAAGGTCAACACGACTATCAGGTGACATTGGAATTAGGGCCTCAGCTTTCGAGGGGCGACTACGAGAGCTAAGGCCAGTTTCTCCAAATGCGGGTAGCGAGTTTCTGATCCCGTTAAAATTTCACTAACATAATAAATGGGAGATTGCGTACTTTCGTCCTCATGGACAAGAGCTGTACTTACCGCAACTTTCGATACCGTGAGGTAGATTAATATTATTTCACCTTCTTTTGGTTTAGAAAGTAGCGAGGACTTGACAAGTACCTTTTTAAATTTCTCAAATCCTACTGACATTCTGGGTTCCATTCGAAGTTGTTTTTCTTTTTGAGCAGTGCGAAGAAATGACGACATTTTTCAAATGATCGAAAAATTAACCTGCGCATTGTTGCCAATCTCCCCGTGAGCCTTTGAACTTCCTTCACATTCGACAGTTGGTCCAGAATATCTTCGATGGATTTGATCTTGTTGTGGTTTACCTCATTGCCCCTTTGCGATACCTAAAATCCCAGGAACCTGTCGGAGCTGACTCCGAACGTGCATTTTTTGGGGTTAAGCTTCATGTTATACTTCCTTAGGATATCAAAAGTTTCTTGCAGATGTTTAAGGTGATCACCTGCATTCAGAGACTTCACGAGCATATCATCTATATAAACTTCCATAGTTTTCCTATTTGTTTTTTAAACATCTTGTTCACTTCAACCCAAACGGCATCACATTGTAGCATTTTGTGTCAAAATTTGTTATAAACAAAGTCTTTTACTGATCCTCCGAGTTCATCTTAATTTGGTTGTACTCGGAATATGCATCAAGGGAACTCATTAACTCGTGTCCAGTCATCGCGTCGATCATTTGATCGATGTTTGGCAGCAGGAACGAGTTTTTCAGGCACGCCTTATTGAAATCCTCATAATCTACACATATGCGAAATTTGTTGTTCTTCTTGGGAACTACAACTACATTAGCTAGCTAGTCGGGATACTTTACCTCTCGGATTGACCTGATATTAAGTAAGTGAGTTACCTCCTCTTTTACGAATTTATTCCTGATTTCCGCAATAGGACATTTCTCTTGTCTTAAGGGAGGTATGGGCGGTCCATACTTAACTTGTGCATGGCTACCTCCGTCGGGATACCTGTCATATCCGCATGCGACCAAGCAAAACAATCGGTATTAGATTTAAGAAACTCAATAAAGCCAGACCTGAGTTCGGGGTGTAGTCTTGTCCCCAAGTGGAATTTCCTTTCTATGAATTCTTTGAACAACACAACTTGCTCAATCTCTTCGCTGTGGATTTCGTTGCATCCGTCTCTTTTAGAACCTGGAAATACCTCGGCACCTAATAATATTCCGACATTTCTTCCCCTGGGTTAACTTCATCTAGTTTGAGAGCAGGCACCAGTTCTTGTAGTTGCTATACTACGTGTTCTTTTCCTTTGCTACTGGAGACCAAAATTGTGTTCACCTCCCTTGCCACCGGTTGGTCACCCCTTATCTGTTTAACCCCTTCGGGCATTAGAAATTTCAACAGTTGATGATATGTTGATGCTACAACTTTCATCTCGTGCAACCATGGTCTTCCCAGAATAATGTTATATCGCATATCATTGTCTACCACTTCGAAAAGAGTTGTTTTCGTTACCCCTTTTGTGTTTGTGGGAAGCAAAATCTCTCCTCAGGTTGTCACGCTCATGAGGTTGAATCCGGCGAGGAGTTTTATGACTGGAATAATGCTTCCCCTGAGTTTAGCTTGCTCCAATACTCTCCATTGTATAATATTAGCCAAACTTACTGGATCCACTAGAGCACGTTTAATTTTAAAATCTAGAACATTTAAAGAAATTACCAGTGCATCGTTGTGTGGTAGTAGAAATCCATCTGCGTCCTCCTCCGTGAAAGTGATATCGTCTTTGGCGACTTCTCGGAGCCTATAGGTTATTGATACTTTTGTCTTTTTGCTACCGAGAAGGTGACTCCACTGATTTCGTTCCCTCCGAAGATCTGTTGATCGTTTAGTGCAAGGGATCTCTCCTTCTTTCGAGGGTTCTGCATTGTCCCGATTATGACCATAATTTTTTTAGCTCCGTCATTTAAGAATTCTCTTAGATGACCATTCGTTAACAGTGTTGCCACTTCTTCCCGTAGATGTGGGCAGTCCTCAGTCTGGTGTCCATTCATCCCGTGATATTCATACCACAAGTTGGGATCCCTCTAGCTGGGATTAGATTTCATTAGTTTCAGGAACCGTGCTTCTTTGATAATTCTCATGGCTGACACCAACTCTACTACGCTGATGTTGAAATTGTATTCTGATAGCTTAGGGGTAGGAAGGATTCCATGACTCTGATGCTTCTTTATCCTGTAATGATCTATTGTTCTGATTGCGATTAGTCCTTCTGTCGATGACGAACCTGTCCGCTGTCTTAAAGCCTCTACTGTGGCCTTCGATTCATTCATAGTGCAAAAACCGGCCCCTCGAAGGTCGTCTGTCTGTGTCAAAATTATCTTTTGATTTTTCTCTGTTCTTCTCCCGTCCTTTGGTCGATGATGGGAAGCCAATCTGATCATCTTCGATCTTTATCTTTGATTCGTATCGGTTGTGGAAATCCGCCCAAGTCGTTGCTTGAAACTCAAGCAGGCTTTCTTTTAGTTTCCATGAAACATTTGAACTTCTCGGATTCAATCCCTTGGTGAATACTTTAGTCGCCCATTCATCCGAGATAGCTGGGAGCAACATTCTCTCCTTCTAGAATCGAGTAACAAACTCTCGTAGCAACTCAAATTCTCCTTGTGCAATCCTGAATATGTCGTCCTTTCGGGCCTGTACTTTTTTGGCCCCGGCATGAGCCTTGATAAAAGAGTCTGCAACCATCTCAAATGAGTCTATGGAATGCTCAGGTAACAATGAATACCATTTCAAGGCTCCCCTCGTGAGAGTCTCTCCAAATTTCTTTAGCAAAACCAATTCAATTTCGTAAGGAGCTAAATCATTTCCCTTAACCACTATTGTATAGGTGGTAATATGCTCTTGAGGGTCTGAAGTTCCATTGTGCCAAGTCGGGCATTTTAAACTGCTTCGGATTAGTTCTAGTGTTGTGCTTGGTTGTATGGAAACTAATTATATTTCATTGAGTCCGGTCCTTCACCACCGGTGGTGTGCCCTGGATTTGGTCCATACGGGCGTTCACTTCCCTCACGAACTGTACGAGTTTATTATTGAATGGATCATTTTCGTTATTGGTACCGAATATGCTCCCTCTAGCCCCATAGGATCCAACTTCACCCCTAGAGGTGTTGTTGTCGACCCTCTGCATTGTTTGATTTGTAGGAGCGCAAGGAGGAACCAGCTCTTGTCTATTCGCATTATTCGAAGTCCCCCGACAGTGCTTGTTTCAACTCCGTCATAACTTTATCCTGTCGCGTTAGGTGACCTAGAATGATCACATGTTGCTCTTGAAACACCCTTACCGCATCAACGACATGTTCCTCCTCAGCATCATCGGGAGTTGTCTCCCGAACATGTTGAGGATATTGCCTATCATGCACCGGTTTGGCATCATTCCCCTCGCCGTAGGTGTCATTAATTGAGTCCTCGAAATGAGGTCAATTCCCTCGAATCTTCGGATTATGCGTGTTATTAACACCGTTATCTTCCATTTCTAATGATTTTTTTAAAGACAAAGTAATCAAAATACATTAGTAAAAAAGACAAGGATCAATTTAATTGCACGGCTGTCTAGGCCCCACAGTGGCGCCAAACTGTTTACCCATAATATTGTACGGTTGAATTTAGACGTGATTTCTAGACAAATGAATTAATTTGATCCTGAAATAATAAGATAATTGAATAAATATGCAATACTTAGCCTTGAGATGGAGACGAAATAGCAAAAATAATGGTTCCGGGAGCAGGGTTTCCGGGCACAACAACAATCAAATCAAAAAGTAAGAAGATAAAATTGTATTAAGCTTTGGATAGAGTATAGCGTAAGTTTGCCAAAGAATTCATATGTTTTACAATAATAACTGATCTCATTATTTATAGCTACGTCTAGAGAAGGAGGTCCTAGTATTATGCCCCTCTTTAATGTCAAATATAACGGTCATTGATGATTACATAATGGTGATTATAAATGTCAAATTCCTTGTAACAGGCAATCATACTTAATGCTGTGGAATATTCTCCATTGAATTCTACAGGGTGAAGAGTATTTATTGCATCCTTATGAACGTTATTCTCTCCGATGACAGACAGGACAATTGCCTTCGGTTCTGGTTATCCCTCATATCTACGTGTCCTTCTTTTGAGCGTCCAAATAGCATTGCATATTTTACCCTATATACCTATCAAGATAAATTTTTCTTCAACATGAACCCAAAGTAATACAAACTTTTTTTAACAATCAAATACGTCACACAGAATAGCCAAAACCTCTACATTATGGTTCGAGCCGTGAAAGCAATCACTAATACTAGCATTAGGGTAGACTGTCTACGTCATACATTTTGGGGTGCATCCTTTCCCCGAATCTTGCATGAACATGGGATGCTCGTGCGTCGGGCACTCTTTAACTGTGAGAACCTCAAAAGTGGCAGTAAGAGTTTTTAATCAAATAATAAGAGAGGTGAGTGTAATTGAAGGAAAATCACATCTTAGATTATGCTTTTGATCCAAGTCGTATGCAATATTAAAGCCAAGAGTATTTTAGGTAGTTCAGTACACTGTACTTTCAAGCTTTTTCCTCATCTTATAACCTCCACAAAACCTTTTGATTTCCTCCCTTAAGTCCGGTTAATGCTTGTTCATATATACATTGTGCGTTGATTTTTTTTTCTTTTAATTCCATTACATATGGGATCATGAAAGGAAAAGATGAAAGCGTATTGGTAATCAAAATCCCATTTATTATATGGAATAAATCCACAACCATGGAGTATAAATTATAAGTTTTCCCGTTCAGCCTTTGATTAGTTGCTATGTATAGATTATAAAAGGCGGTAAATGTCTTTTAAAACTTTTGGATGGAAGATGTAACGATCTGACCGGTTGTTTTGAGAATTAGCATCACATTGGGTGGGTTAAGGTCTCGAGAAGTTTCATATTATGTATTATTACTTTTTTGTGTGGTCGAGTTCGGTTTTCGGATGATTCGGGATAGATTTGGAAGAGCAATTCTTGTTTTAGAAGCTTAAGTGAAGAGAGTTGACTGGAGTTTGACTTTTATATAGAAAATTCTGAAATGGCATTTTGATGATTCCAATAACTTCGTATGGTGATTTTGGACTAATGAGTATGTCCGTATTTGAATTGGGAGGTCTGGAGATTGATTTGATGCATTTTGGGAAAAGTTGAAAAGTTGAAGGTTTGGAAGGATGAGAGGTTTGACCAGGAGTTGACTTTGTTGATATGAGGTTCGTACTTCGATTCTGGGAGTTGGTGTAGACTCTTTGTGTTATTTGGGATTTGCATGCAAAATTTAACGTCATTCCAGGTTGATTTGATATGATTCAGCGCGAGTAGTAGAAGTTGAAAGTTTATAAGTTTATTAAGTAAGATTTTGTAATGACCAAATCGGTCGTTTTGAGATCCAATGCATTGTTGGGAAATTTGAGGCTGTGAGTAGCTTCAATTCATGTTTTGTGACTTATACGCGTAGTCGTAATTGAATTTCGGGAAGTTCAGAGTTAATTTGGAAAGAAAATTTTAAATTCGGAAGCTTTAAGTTGGAAGAGTTGACTAAGGTTTGACTATTTAGTACACGACCTCGGAATCGGGATTTAAAGGTTTAAATATGTTTGTATGGTGATTTCAGAACTAGGCATATGTTCGGGTTGAGTATCGGGTGGTCTGGGATCATTTTGGCGCTTAATATGGAAAGTTAGCAATTTGAAGATTTCTGGATTTCCTAAGTTTGGTTTGAAATGGACTTTGGTGTTATCGATGTCTGTTTGGGGTTCCGAGCCTTGGAATAGGCGTATCATGATTTGTGACTTTTATGTAAAGTTTGACGTCATTTCGGGATGTTTAAGTATAATTCGGATGTGTTCGACGAAGTTTGAAAGTTGGAAAATTAGGAGAAACGTTTCAGTCATCGATTCATAGTTTTGATGTTGTTTGGCGTGATTTGAAGCTTAGAATAAGTTCGTATCATTTTTTAGGATGCGTTGGTATGGTTGGATGGGGTCTTGTTGAGACCAAACACACACGCAAGTATATGTGGCTTTCAAGTAATAAAGTGACTCGAAAGTCGGATGTCGAACCCATAGAGACTTAGCTTAATCGCTAATTAAGCAAACTAAAATCAATTAATGGTCCAAGGTAATCAAGAGTGATATTTTTCTATTAATCTACTACTGCTGAAATTTAAAAAGTAACAACTAATTTATCTAGAATGCAAACGTGTATGCTGAGGTTTTAATTCAGAGGAAAGGAAGATTCCAGGGTTGTGGTTGGTTTATCAATTCTATTAACTTCACTAATCACACTCGTTAATCTAGATTATCTATGGTTACTAATTAACCAGATCATTTATATGAATAGCATATTCTCACAATACTACCTGCATGTCCACAATATATCAATCCTATATTCCTATAGTATTGAGTCTATCATGAACAAATATAATACGGTATTCAATTGAGCAAGACTGTTAAGTATATTCCTATTATAACCGCAAAATCTTTCCCCAAGCCACGGGTTCAGAAACAAGATCTATTTAATTCTACTCTAATCTAAACATGGCTTTTCCAAGCATAGCATAGATAGTAGGGTGAATTGGTATCTACAACAATTCACAAGTTAAAACTAGAATTAAAGAAACATCCATAAGATGATAATCCGAATCAACAAAGATGTAATTAATAAAACGTTAATAATCATGTCAACCACAACTCTAGAAACTAGAGTGCTTGGTCACTCATATTCGTAGCAACAATTTTCCAAGTATTTTGCATAAACAAATTACAAAGAAAAGATGAAGGAATGAAGAACTCGATGATTTTCTCCTCTAAGAATGTTCCCAACATCTTATCCCCTTCAAAAGTCACGTTTTTCGTTCACAAGTCACGTCCTCCCCCTCACAAAAGTGAGTTTAAAGACTATTTATATGGGATAGGGTTACCATGGGGTGAAATAATACAAGCCCACTTCGAAACAACCTTTTTAGGTTAGCTCGTTCATTCTCTCGTGCGCACGCGAGAGTGAACGAGCAAAGTTCTTCTCTTTTTCTTTCTCTTCTAGGTCTCTCCTGCATTTCCATGCCTTTTTGCTATACTTCGCTGTTTTTTTTTTCAAGCTTTTCCTCAATAGCTCGTTCACTCTCTAGTGTGCACGTGAGAGTGAACGAGTAAAGTTCTTCTTTTGTCTTTTGGTCACGAATCAACTTCTTTTACTCACATTTCGTCCAACTTGCTCCTACACACAAGGTTTCATGTAATGATCATAGTTCACTACAAAAACTCATATAACCTACCGTATCCACGCAAGTTATGAATGAAAGTGCACCAAATTTTGGTCGTTTATCAACTGTAATGACCGGCCGGTCGTTTTGTGAGTTATAGCCCTGTTTCCCCCATTTCTACTTCCTTTTGTGTTCTTCAGTTGTATTGTATAATATCGCATTGGTTGGTTCGGGTCCAGAGTGATTTTGGAGTGGAATGAGACACTTAGTCTCCTATTTTGAAGCTTAAGTTGAAAAAGTCAACCAGATGTTGACTTATGAGTAAACAATCTTGGATTTGGATTTTTATGCTTCGGTTAGCTTTGTTAGGTGATTTTGGACTTAGGAGCGTGTTCGGAGTGTGATTTGGAGGTCCGTGGTAGAATTATGTTTGAATTGGCGAAAGTTGGAAATTTGGCGATTTTGGTCAGCAGTGGAAAATTTAATATCGGGGTTGGAATGGAATTTCGAAAGTTGGGGTAGGTTCATGGTGTCATTTTTGACGCGTGTGCAAAATTTGAGGTCATTCGGACATGGTTTGGTAGGTTTCGGCATCGTTTGTGGAATTTGGAAGTTTAGAAGTTCTTAAGCTTGAATCCAAGGGTAATTCAGTGCTTTGATGTTGTTTTGACTGTTCCGAGGGTTTGACTAAGTTCATATGTTGATATATGACTTGTTTGTATGTTTGGTTAAGGTTCTGAGGGGCTCGAGATGATTTTGGATGGCTAACGGAGAGTTTGGAATTTGGAAAATGTAGCTGAAGCTGATGTCGCTGTTGTTTCCGCACCTGTGGAGTCGGAACCGTAGGTACGAGGTCGCAAGTGTGTTTAGTTAGCTGCAGATGTGGAAATGGAAGGCCAGGGTTGGGTTCACAAAAGCGTATGATTGGTCGCATCTACGAGCTCGCAAGTGTGAGACCTGGGGCGCAGATGCGACTTTGAGGATTTAAGTGGTTTCCGCAGGTGCGAGGAGATGACCGCAGGTGCAGTTCTGTAGGAGCAGATATATGGCAGTTGGTGCGGAAGACCAGGGCAGAAAGTATAAATAGCACAATTCTCTAATTTTGGTTCATTTCCACTATTTTCAAGTCGGCTTTTGGAGCTTTTGGAGTGATTTTGAAGGGAGATTCAAAGGGTCTTCACTGAGGTAAGTTGCTTGAGTTTTAATACTCCTATCTATGGTGTTTTCCCATTGTTTTAGAAATTAGTTATTGGAAATTAGGGGTTAAAATGAGGGGTTAGGGCTTGGGATTTTGGAGAGTTTGATTTGAGGATTTGAGGATTTGAGGGACCAAATGGAGTCGAATTTTGGTAAATTTCATATGTACGGACTCATGAGTGAATGGGCTTTCAAGTTTTGTAATTTTTGTCAGGTTTCGAGACGTGGGACTGGGGGGCAGGTTTGGGCCGATTTAGGGTTCTTGGTCTAATTTGATAGTTTTTCTTGTGGAATTCATTTCTTTAGCACATATTGATGGTATTGTAGTAATTGTTAATAGATTCAGAGCATTTGGAGGCCAAGTCGAGGGGCAAGAGCATCGCGGAGTAGAGATTTGATCAGTTTTAAGTAAGTAACGATTGCAAATCTAGTCCTGAGGGTATGAAACCCCATATTTTATGTCGTGTGACTATTTTGAGGTGACGCACATGCTAGGTGACGGGGGCGTGCACTATTGGGGATTGTGACTTTGTCCGTCCCGTATCAAATGTAAAGTTGAATATTTTGCTGAAACTATATGGCTCTCATGTGTTTAGAAAGAATTTCTGTAAATCAGGCTGGATGCCATGTTTAGGCCTTATGCCAGTGTTGTTTGGACCCTTAGAGGTCTTTTCTTGCTATCCTCTCATTGTTTTCGATAAGAAATCTTTACTCGGTCATCTTTATACTTATTTACTCTATTTTTGATGCATCATATAAATGTTGTTTGGGCTGAAAACTTTGTTTTTTTGAGAGCCCGAGAGGCTAGAGAGGTTTATGACTGAGTGAGGCCGAGGGCTTGATTTGTGAAGATATTTATGCGATTGGGCGGCACGCTGCAGTATGTTTGATATAGGGCGAGGGACTCATTGATTTATGCCATGATTAACTTGATATAGTGCTTGGACTGAAGGAGCCCTTCTAGAGCCTGTATACACCCCCAGTGAGCGCAGGTACCTACTGAGTATGAGTGTCGAGTGCCAAGTGTTGAGTGAATAGGAGGCATGAGTGATGGTGAGGTTTTCCTGAGGGGCTGTATATGAGTTATGGTGAGGTTTTCCCGAGGGGATGTATATAAGTGATGTTTGCCCGAGGGGCTGTATATGAGTGATGGTGAGGTTTGCCTCAGGGGCTGTATATGAGTGATGTTTGCCCGAGGGGTTGTTTATGATTTCATCATTTTGCTCACTTTTTCATTGAACCTTTGTTCAAAAATTGTTGGAAGATGTTTTTAAATTATTTTATTGGAACTAGATTTAAAGAAGCTGATTTGTTTCAAACTCTGGTTTTAAAAGCATGTCGTATTTTACTGAATTTTTCTGATATGAACTTTACTTGCAGTATTACTCATCATCACTTCTCAGTATTTATTTACTATGTTACTTACTGAGTTGTCATATTCACGTTACTCCCTGCACCTTATGTGCAGATCCAAGCGTATCTGGACACGGTAGCGGATGTTGACTATTTCAGTTGCAGATTTTCTCGGAGATAGCAAGGTAGTTACCTGGCGATCGCAGCCCTGCTCTTCTCCCTCTTATCTTCCTTTAGTTGTATTTAGTTATTTTCCAGACTATGTTAGTCTCGATATTGTCAAACAAATTGTAGTAGATGCTCATGACTAGTGACACCCCAATGTCGAGCTTTCTTTTCCGCACTTTTGTTTTGATTTGAACTCCTTTATGAAGGTTTTATATTGAATTGCTTTGGAATTATCTTTGAAATGAAAATATCGATTTGTTTTGATTATGTGTCAACTTTCCTAGTACCACGATAGGCCCCATCTCGACAATGTTAGTTTTTGGGTCGTGACACACACTTAAACTCTTACTCATCCTCGAGCAACTTTCTATACTTTACAACAACACAACCTTTTTAAACAGCTGTCATAACTCATCATACCAAGAATATTCAAAATAGACTAAAAATAATAGTGTAACATCCTCACCTTAAAATTTGACTCACAAGTACCATGCATTTTTGACAACCCGCACACTTACTGTAACATAGAGGTCAATGACATTACCTTTCCTTCATGAATCAAGTGCCCTCACACAACAAAAGAGAGTAGTTCCACACACATAAAATTCAAGAACAATTAGGAACTCAATATAGAAAGAACTCACTCACTCTTAGAAACAACATTCATATTCCACAAAAGATGAACCATAGGCTTCCCCGTAGTGTACTACTCTACTAATCGAGCTCATCCAGTCAAAGATCGATTATGACTTTATTTGGTTGTATTGTAGGTTGCGGGACAAGTAGGATACATATAGATATACGAGTGACTACACCTCCCTAAGCACTTTAATACATACACTTTAACATTTAAAACCCTACACTTATGTCAAACCATAGCTCCACCTTAACATCAATGTATATTAACTCCATAATTCTTTAAGCATAGTTACATCAAGATTCACCACTATCAACGAATATTTTTCACACAATACAACTACTTTTTTTCTTTTCTTTTTTTCAATTCAAGTGGCTCTTACTTTTCCAAAACAGTGCACCTTTCTCCTTATTTCATTAGTTCTACTCAAAAGCCAAACCAGCACCCCACATTTTAACTTTTACAAAGTTCATTACAATTCAAGTGCTGATGAGAGGTGAAAAGATTCAAAGAGATTGTTAATTCAAACAAAGGGGTAAGGCTTATAATATAGTTGCCAAAAAACAGGATTACAGGCTCAAAGGGTTAACTACGATACATAACAATTAGGCGGGTAAAATATAAATCTATCTGGATCAACAAAAAAATGCCTATATCACTTCCAAGACTGAACAAAACTACTATTTTGCTTTTCAAACACACGGGGCAAGATCTAGACATCAAATTCAATGCACAGAATGACACACACATGGCACATAACTCACTCAAGATTGGACTCATCAAGACACTTTAGTCAAAGCAGTTAAGCAAAGTTAAGATCATACAATTTAAAGTTCTTATGCAAGAGTCAAAAACTGAGCCTAAGCGTCACAACCAAATTACTCACTATTCTCAAGGCATAACAAAGTCAAGAGATATTGCCTCAATTCCAATCACAACAAAATGGCTCCTACTCCTAAAAAAAACTAACTACACTTGGCTCAAACAAAACCCTTGAAAAAGAACAGAGGCACAAAGATAAACCAAGGGGAAATTATGACACTACCTAACAAAAGAAAATATTTTTGTCTTTTTTCTTTCGACTTAAATATTTCAAGAAACCTATCGAATGAGATCCATCATCGGGAGAAGTCCAATTTTTCTACTTAAATCTTTCTCTTCTTCTTTCTCCCATGAAGTCTAGCCTTTTTACCCATTCCCAGAAGGTCTCCTCTTTCATCCATGGCTCTTTTCTCAATAATTCTTACACACTCAGCTTGCAACACCACCTCCTCTAACTTAGTTATCCCATCGAATCACTACAATTCACATAAGGACTCTACTCTATCCCATTCATTTCTACCACAGTAATCATGCACAAGTCATTATAATGCTTAGGGAGCTTAAGTGCCTTGTATACATTAAAAGTGATTTCCTCATCGCCAACTCTCATCTTCAACTTCCCTTCCCTAACATCAATAATCGCTCCACCAGTAGCTAAGAATGGTCGCCCCAAAATAATGGCCACTTCCTCATCAGCCTCATAATAAAGAACAATAAAATCAACAGGAAGAATAAACTTTTCCATTTAAACTAACACATCATCAATAATTCCTTATGGCATAACTAGTGACCTATCTGCCAACTGTAAAAGTGATTGTAGTAGGTCTAAGCACCCCCAATCCGAGTTGCTTGAACAAAGAGAATGGCATCAAATTTATACTAGCCCCTAAATCACACAGGGCTCTACCAACTTCTTATTTTCCAAGAGACGGAGGAATTGTGAAACACCTAGGATCCTTTAACTTAGGAGGAAGTTTACTCTGAACACTAGCACTGCACTCTTCAGTAAGTGCAACTGTTTCAAACTCTGTAGGTCTTCGCCTGTTTGCCACAATATCTCTGAGATACCTTGCATACTTAGGCACTTCCTGCAAAATTTCCACCAAAGGCAAATTCACACGCAATTGGCTCAAAATATCTAAGAATATATTATACTTAGCGTTATCTTTTTGCTTTTGCAGTCTTTGTGGAAACGAAGGTAGTGGCCTTGTCACAATTACTGGCTCTGATCCTTTGTTCTCTTTCTCATTCCCCTCAACTGGCTTAGGAGCTAATTCTCCTTTAGAACTAGGTGTATACTTCTTTTTCTTTGGAACTTCTTCTAATACTCTTCTATTTCTCAAGGTAACTGCATTGACTTGAGCCTTAGGATTAGGCTCAGTATCACTAGGGAGAGCTCCAGCAGGTCTAGGATTCTGAGTATTAGCAATTTGGCCAAACTGCCTCTCTAAATTTCTGAACTCTGTGCGCAATTGTTGATTCTCAGCCCTAACTTGTTTATTCTCAGCCCTAACTTGTAAATTCTCATCCATAACTTTCTGATTGTCTATCAAGAGCTTTTTCATCATGGCAGTCAAACTCTCTTCTGCTTGTTATGGGGGTTTAGGTGGCTGATTTTAGTTAGCTTGAGGCCAGTTATTCTGATTTCCACCCCAAGAGAAGTTAGGATGATTCCTCCGGTTTGGATTGTATTTGTTACCATATTAAGCATTTTGATTCATCGGCCCTCTAGCTTGTTGCCCAACATAGTAGATGGATTCAAGATTCACGGGGCATATGTCACTTGTGTGAACTTCACCACATAATTCGTATCAAGTAGACATTTTTTGCACATGCTGCATCCGTTGTGCTTGGTGCATTGTCATTTTGTTCATCTGGTTTGCTAATCTTGCTATATCTTCCCTCGTGGATGAAAAATCATCAGCTCAATCACACATGATGCCTTTTGTTTAAGTGTTCTTCGTGGTTCCCATCTCCTTGCCAATTATTATCATTAGCAGTGAAATTGTTTAGCAAGATCTGGATCTCACTATACGATCTTGGCATGCAACTACCCCCACATTCTGAGTCAAGATTCATCTTTGATGACACATCCAACCCATCAACAAAAATGTGACCCAAAACCTCATCAGTCTGACAATGATGTGGGCGGTCTTTGAGTATCTTCTTGTATCTTTCCCATGCTTGACGAAGAGTCTCGCCATCTCGTTTTTGAAACCTAAGAAGCTGGCTCCTCAGCGACTTTGTCTTCTTAGTGTGAAAAAACTTGATTAAGAATTTCCTAACTAGATCATCCCAAGTGTTGATTGAGTTTGCGGGCTCCTTTTGCAACCATTTTAGGTCTTTCGTGCACTCTCATGCCTTTTTACTATACTTCGCTGTTTTATTCAAGCTTTTCCTCAATAGCTGTTCACTCTCTCATGTGCACGCGAGAATGAACGAGTAAAGTTCTTCTTTTGTCTTTTGGTCACGAATCAACTTCTATTTGCTCACATTTGGTCCAACTTGCTCCTGCACACAAGAATGCACGCAATGAGCATAATTCACTACAAAAACTGATATAACCTACCATAACCACACAAGTTATGAGATGAAAGTGCACCGAAAAATATGCATTTTTGGCCGTTTATCAGGTCCCGGGGGCCTCCAGTGCGAATCGGATTGGAATCGGGTCGAGTTTTGGACAAGAAGGAATTGCTCAAGCATAAGGCTTCTAGTGTGATCGCATTTGTGAGGTTTTTTAGCCGTAGGTGCGAGACAGCAGAAGTGGCCAAGGGGTTGCAGAAGCAGTTCTGGGTGAGCTGGACAGTGGTTGCAGGTGCAAGGAGGATTTCTACATCTGCGAGCCCGCAGATGCGATGAGGCTCCATAGATACAGAGTCAGAGAGGCGTGGGTGGCCTCGTAGAAGCGGATGGGATCATGCAGGTGCCAAAATGCAAAAGCTAAAGGAGATCCACAAAAGCAGCCTCGCAGGTGCGAACTTTGGGCCGCAGGTGCGACTGACCGGCAGCCTAAGTGACTTCTGCAAGAGCAGATATTTTTTTGCAGGTGCAGTGGGGTGTCCGCAAGTGCGAAAATGCCTGGGCAGAATATATGTTACTCAATCGGGATTTTTGCTCATTTTCACTCATTCCTCTCTTGTTTTCGCGATTTTGGGGCGATTTAGAGGAGACAACTTCATCATCTACCTCGAGGTAAGGAACTTCTACTCATTGTGAGCTAAGTACATGAGTTATATATGGATTTAAACATGGACTTGGGTAGAAATTGTGGGATTTTTTGGTAGAAAACCTAGAATTTGGTATTTTTGGATTTTGACCGCGTAATTGGAAATGGAACTAGGAATAAATTATATATTTAAGTTCGTTGCGTTATGGGTAAAGTTTACCTTCAAGAATTTTCAGAATCCGGGCACGTGGACCCGATGGTTGACTTTGTTGACTTTTTTAGTAGAGTTGAGGGTTGTTATAAATTGTTAAATTATACGCATTGAAGTATATTTTGATTAGATGCATGTTGTTTGACTAGTTTCGGATCGCATGGCTTTGAATTGAAGAGTTTGAGAGGTATTGGAGTCGGCTATGGAACTTCAAAACGAAGTAAGTCTCCCGTCTAACCTTGTGAGGGAAAACTACCCCTAGGTGTTGTAATTGTTATGTGCTACTAGTTGTGGGTGCTACATATGCATGAGGTGACGAGAGTTCATACATAGCTAAAGCATGTTTATGTCCGGGTAGATTTAGGACTTTATCATGTAATATTTAAATTATTTGAACTTATTCTGCTAGCTTAATTAATTGAATTTATAATTAAAATTGATTTAGAAATATATATATATATATATATTATGCCGAGCCTTATCACCTTGAGTTGTTGACAAGTTATTTGAGAAACGGTAAAGATTATATTCACTTTATGCTCATGTACTGTATTGTAAGCACGTGTCTTATAATTCGATAAGTTCCTTCCTTTCTTGTCGAGTGGGCCGAATGCCTCGATAGTATAATATATTCATCTATGGTTCGTGTCGGTTGACCCTCGGCAGTGTACATATTATTCTGGATTGAGTCGTACGACCTCGGCATAATCGTGTGTTATACTGCTAACACACCGAATATTCATGAGATTATCCTTCCACTGATGCCTAGCATCTTATATGGTACTCCTTATCTGTTTGATACTGGCACTTGATACATCTTTTCTATTGAGATAGAATACGAGATTGTGAAATTTATATCTTTAGAAGAATTTTTTTGATGATTATGTAACTTACAATTTTACCCCATTATTGTTGTTGTGCTTTATATCTGCTAATGATTTATCATATTGCTTTATTGGACCTCTAGTAAGTGTCGATGTCGACCTCTCGTCACTACTTCTCCGGAGTTAGGCTAGATACTTACTGGGTACGCGTTGATTTACATACTCAGGCTACACTTCTACACTAAATGTGCAGGATCTGACAGGCTTAATTGGCGGTCATCTTTGCGTGTAGGACCAGCTGCTGAGGAGACTTTATAGTGAGCCGTATTCCATGCTATGTATCGCAGCCCACAGATTCTTCATCGTACTATTTACTTTATCATGTCTTATTTATATTCCAAACAGATGTTGTATTATTATTACTCCTTATTAAATACTCATGCACTTGTGACATTGGATTTTGGGATTGCTTAACCTCGATACACTTTTACTTGTATAATATTTAAATTTTATTTATCAATGACTTTAATGCAATTTGTCTCCACCTAACAAGATTCATGATTTCAAAAATAATAAAATGAATAATCAAGTTGGTAGTTCACCGTTGGCTTTCCTAACGGTGACGTTGGGCACCATCACGGCCTATAATGTGTTTGGGGTCATGACAGCTTGGTATCAGAGCTCTAGGTTCACTTTGGTCTCATATGTCAAGAAAACGTTAGTAGAGTCTTGTGGATTGGTACACTGACATATGTACTTATCTTTGAGATGTTACATGGCTGTCAGGAGCACTTCCTTTCTTGATTCTTCATCGTGCGATTTGATTCCATTAAAGCTTATGCCTTCATTTCCTTCCTACTCAATCTTATGAGCGTGGTGCGCTTTCTATCAATTGGGCATTAAGGAGTTGTAATGGCACTGCAGATATGGTGCAGGATGTTTCTCCCTACATATTCAATTGGGCTATAGTCATCGCAAATGTGATGCATGATGTTCATGGGGGGTTATCGCGTAGTTTTGGTATAAATGGTAGTGTGCTTATTTATGTTTCACAGAAATAAACGACTCGAAGGGAGGATTAATCGGGTCATAGTGTAAAGATTCAGCATTTTGTTCTAGCGGAGGAAATGCAATTGGACTATGGGTGTTCCGGCTTTGGCTGACGGAGTACTAAGACTTGATACTTTCAATCTTGGTGGAATTTTCAATTATGGTGTAATGTCGTTGTCTTGCTACGATGTATGAAGGCATATGGGTGTCGAATTGGTGCTTCTAATGTTGATGGTTCGGGGGAGTTGATCTTTATGAAGGGTTAGAGTTGGTGGCAATTTATCTGTTCGGGTGCTGCAAAGAGGGATTATGATTTGAGGTAGTATTTTGGCAGCAAAGGAGGGGGAAGGACATGGTGGGAGGATTCTCGTAGTGATTGAATTGCTAGCAGGTCAAGTATGAACAACAGAGGTTGAGAAGTTGCTTAAGGAGATGGTTTAACCGAAGTGAGAGTGGAGAAGTAGTGTATGGATTCTATGGTAGGTTAGCCACATGTCGTGGGGAAGTTTAGAGCAATTTAGGGATCATGATAGATAGTGACTAGGTCTATAGATTTCATTTGGGATGGTGGCTACTATATTGAGGAAGATTGAATGTGGCAAAGAGGAGTTACTTGAAATGAAGAGGGGTGTGAAAGCTTGATTATCATTTTTGGATGCAACATGACTTTGAGTTTGGAACGTATGGTTGGACTTTTAGTTGATGCTAATAGGGGTTTAACAGACTCTTACAGCTAGCGGGTGAGCATGGGCTTAGGAGGGTTTTCTGATTTTGTGGTAGTTGTACCAGGGAAATGTCGTTGGAAGATGTTGGTATGGAATTTCCACCGGTGGGCTACCTCCTATGAGCAGGTTAGCGGTTTCTCAATTTTGATTAAGTTTCTATGAAGAGTTCTACTTACTACCCAGTAGGAGGTCGGATGTGCGATTGATGGTGACAATTCGAAATATTCATGAAAAGTTTAATAAATTACTAAAAGAAATTTGGCGAGTTAACAGTGCGAGATCACGGAAATTGAGAAGGAGAAATCATTGTGGGTTCTACATTTACCTAATAGTAGCTTAAAGCTAAGTAGGGAGCCCACCATCTATGATTGGATCGCGTGGTTGTTTGCTTGTGCGGTTTCTGGTTATTAGTGTATTGGTGGATTATTTATGACTAAGAAAAGAAAAACATCAAGGTTAATTCGGGTAAAGAACTTGAGGAATGCATGTGATATTACGCCTTACCGATTCATGTGCAGGTTTTGGGAAGACTCAGAGTTTACGATTCTTGTGGATGTGATGTACTCGAAAAGGAATTCATCCAGTTGCATCTTTGAGAGAGTGTTCATGTCAGTGTGGAGACTCTCAACAATGATTCCAGTGGGTTCAATAATTTAAGTGCAATGTTTAAGGATTTTGGGTCGTTGTGTGGTTAAGGATCGAGTTTTTGTAGTGGAGAAAGGGACTTGGGGTGTTTCTATGTTAGCACCAGGGGTCTGCGGTGCGATGTTAGAGAGATGGAAGGAAACAACTTCGGATTCGTAGAGGAACTTTCAGAATGGGTGTACCAGTTGGAGATGTTATTGTGTGATGAGGAGGGTATGAGATGGTTCATGGGTATTGAGACGATCTGATCTAGCAATTTGGGTCACTCGGGATGAGTGTTGATTGAGTTTCATTATGCTTTTGAATGGAGTTATTATTATTTCTAGGTCAAGTCAAGAGTAAATTGGAAAAAGTGGGGTCAGTTAGTAATAATTTGAATCAACATGATTGTGGTAATGCTCAGTTCCTTCGGCGTGTTAAGTTATACAAGTGGTTTGTGGTTGTACGTGCGGGCTTGAAAACCACCATAATTTGATTGATTTGGGGGGTATTTGATTCACATGGCCTTGTTATGTGTAAATGGATCCCGGAAGAGTTATGGCGATTTAGACCACGACTTGAGGTTTGTATTTTCTGCTGTAACGGGAATCCAGTTGCATGTTGCAGTGGTTCTTCTGTAATGAGTTAAGTGAAAGATTTCTAGTCAATGAAGTGTTTATTCTACTAGTAGTTCAGGTTATGATGAATTCTTGTGTACAGTGAGTAGTTTGGGAATTGGAAGTTGAGGATCAAGGTTGCGGCTCGGTGTTGCACCTTAGTCGTGCTTGGGTTTTTATATCGTATGGCGCTATCCATATCCCCAAGGTTGTATTATGCACTTGGCATGTTTGTGGTCGGTATTCGAGCATTTCATAAGTATAAGAATTACGACTTGATGGATTTTTCTTATCGATTGTTATGTGTGGATCAGGTGGCACGCCTCCACGAGTATATTATTTGAATCCGATGGAATGCCACCACGGGTATATTGTTTAGATCCGGTGGCACGCCACCACGGGTATGTTGTGTGGATCGGGTTACGTGCCACAATGATGTCATGTTTGGATCTAGTTGCATGCTGCAACATTGTGATATTTGGACCTGGTTGCACGCTGCAACAGTGAGATGTTGAGTAGGGTTCCCCATATTTATTTTTGTGAGTTTTGTTTCTCATCTCCGAGAAAGGTTTATAGCATCTGTTAGTCGTTTTATTCGTTACACGAACTGGGTAGTTCTTTGCTAGAGTTCGTTCTTCCTTATGTTCCATATTCGAGTTGTAGCTTGTTGGCACATTGATGGTGTTACATAAGATTTTATACGGTGTTTGAGGTGGCTTATTGCCCGAGCAGCTTGTACTGAGTGAGATGAGATTATTGGGACTGAGATAAGTGCAATCAGAGTTATGTAGGGTATATTAAAGAGAAAATATTGTTAGTCAGTTCAGGATGAGGTAATGGTTCTTATCAGGTGGAGAGACCCCATGATTTATTGATTTGGTAGGTAGTTATGAGTTTCTATGCATCTCTTTCATCATGGAAGTATTTGCGAGAGTTGGAACAGGGCTTACAGGTGTTATGAGGCATATTGTGAGCATCAGATTCATGAAATTGTAGCTATTGTGGTCGAAGGATGTTATTGTGGGCAAACGACTTATGTGGTGCATGGTGCGATTTCAGCATAGGTGCATGGTTATTAATGCGGTGTTAGTATGTTAGAATCGGGTGTCGTGGAGAATTCCGAATGATGAAACCTGGTTCTAAGGCTTGTTAGTTGAGATTATAGGGAGGATCTTCAGTCTGGCTCGAGCTAATGTGCTCACATGGGTTGTGGTGGCACGGGTAGGTGCACGAGGTGTTAAATATTGATTTGGGCAACTCCGTAATGGTTCTTGGCATGTTGGAGGACGAACGTATGTTTAAGTGCAGTAGAATGTAATGACCCAACCGGTCGTTTTAAGATCAAGTGCGTCGTTCGGTGGTTTGAGACCATGATTAGCTTCACTTCATATTTTGTGACTTGTACGTGTAGTCGGAATTGAATTTCGGGAAGCTTGGAGTTGATTTGGAAAGAAAATTCTAAATTTGGAAGATTTAAGTTGGAAGAGCAGACTAGGGTTTGACTTTTGAGTAAACAACCTCGGAATCAGGATTTGAAAGTTCCAATAGGTTCGTATGGTGATTTTGGATTTGCGCGTATGCCTGGGTTGAATATCGAGTGGTCTGGGACCATTTTGGCGCTTAATAAGGTAAGTTCGAATTTTAATGATTTTTGGATTTCCTAAGTTTGGTTTTAAGTGGATTTTGTTGTTATCGATATCTGTTTGGGGTTTCGAGCCTAGGAATAGGTTCATATCGTGATTTATGACTTACCAGGTAAGAATAATTCGTACGCGTTTGGAGAGGTTTGAAACTTGGAAAGTTGGAATAAAGGTTTCGGTCATTGATTCATTGTTTTGATGTTGTTTGGCGTGATTTGAGGCTTTGACTAAGTTTGTATCATGTTTTAGGATGTGTTGGTATAGTTGGATGGTGTCCCGGGGGGGAGGGGGGAAGGTGTGAATCAGATTGGAATCGAGTCGAGTTTTGGACTTAAGGAATTGTTGAAGCTTAAGGCTTCTGGTGTGATCGCACCTGCGAGGTTTTTGGCCGCAGGTGCGAGACCGCAAAAGCGGCCAAATGGTTGCAGAAGCAGTTCTGGTTGAGCTGGGCAATGGTCGTAGGTACGAGGAGGATTTTCACATCTGCAAGCCCGCAAAAGCGACGAGGCTCCACAGATGCGGAGTTGGAGAGGCATAGCTAGCTTCGCAAAAGCGAATGGGATCACACATGCGCGAAAGGGCAAAAGTGAAAGGAGGTCCGCAGAAGCGACCTCGCAGGTGCGAGCTTTAGGCTGCAAGTGCGGCTGGTCGGGGGCCTAAATTACTTCCACAAGAGCGGACATTTTTCCTTAAAAGCGAAGCCGCAGATGCGGCTGGGGTATCCGCAGGTGCGAAGATGCCTAGGCAGAATATATGTTACTCAATCAGGATTTTTGCTCATTTTCACTCATTCCTCTCTTGCTTGGGCGATTTGGAGGAGCCAACTTCATCATCTACCTCGAGAGTAAGGAACTTTTACTCATTATGAGCTAAGTACATGAGTTATATATGGATTTAAACATGGATATGGGTAGAAATTATGGAATTTTTGGTAGAAAACCAAGAATTTGGTATTTTTAAATTTTGACAATGAAATTGGACATGGAATTAGGAATAATTATATATTTGAGTTCGTGGCATTATGGGTAAAGTTTATCTTCAAGAATTTTTGGAATCTGAGCATGTGGGCCTGAGGGTTGACTTTGTTGACTTTTCGAGCGGAGTTGAGGGTTACTATAAATTGTTAAATTATACGCATTAGAGTATATCTTGATTAATTTGCATGTTGTTTAACTATTTTTGGATCTTGTGGCTTTGAATTGAAGAGTTAGAGAGGCATTAGAGCCGGGTATAGAACTTCGGAGCGAGGTAAGTCTCATGTCTAACCTTGTGAGGGGGAAACTATCCCTAGGTGATGTGATTGTTATGTGCTACTAGTTGTGGGTGCTACATACGCATGAAAAGATGAGAGTCCATACATAGCTAAAGCATATTTATGTTCGGGTAGACTTAGGACTTTATCATGTAATATTTCGATTATTTGAACTCATTCTGTTGGCTTAATTAATTGAATTTATTATTGAAATTGATTTAGAAATATATATATATATTAGGCTGAGCCTTATCACACTGAGTTGTTGGCAAGTTATTTGAGAAATGGTAAAGGTTATATTCACTTTATGCTCATGTACAATATTGTAAGCATGTGTCTCGTAATTCGATAAGTTCCTTCCTTTCTTGTGGAGTGGGTTGAATGCCTCGACAGTATAATAGATGCATCTATGGTTCGTATCGGTTGACCCTCGGTAGTATACACATTATTCTGGATCGGGCCGTATGACCTCGGCATAATCGTGCATTATATTGCTAGTAATACGAATATTCACGAGATTATCCTTCCACTGATGCATGGAATCTTATGTGGTACTCCTTAATCCGTTTGTATACTGCTACTTGATACATCTGAGATGTTGAGATAGAATATGAGACTAAGAAATTTATATCTTTAAAAGAAATTTTTGGAAGATTATGTGACTTACAGTTTTACCCCATTATTGTTGTTATGCTTTATATCTTCTTATGATTTATCATATTGCTTTATTGGACCTCTAGTAAGTGTCTATGTTGACCCTCATCATTACTTCTCCGGGGTTAGGCTAGATACTTACTGGGTACGCGTTGATTTACGTACTCAGGCTACACTTCTGCATTAAATGTGCAGGATCTAACAGGTTCAATTGGCGGTTATCTTGGCGCGTAAGCGCAGCTGCTGAGGATACATTATGGTGAGCTTCATTCCAGGTTATGTATCGCAGCCCATAGAGTCTCCATTGTACTATTTTCTTTATCCTACTTTTTCTACATTCTGGACATATGTTATATTATTTTGTACTCCTTAGTAAATGATCATGCACTTGTAACACCGGGTTTTGGGATATTCTAGAATTTTTTATGGTTTGCTTAACCTCGATACACTTTCACTTGAATAATATTTAAGCTGTATTTATCTACGACTTTAATGCAATTATGTCTCCACCTAACAATTTTCATGATTTCAAAAATAATAAAATGAATAATCAAGTTGGTAGTTCACCGTTGGCTTGCCTAATGGCGACATTGGGCGCCATCACAACCTATATTGGGTTTTGGGTCGTGACAAATTTGAGGTGTGATTCATAATTTTGATGTTATTTGATGTGATTTGAGAGCTCGAGTAGGTCCGTGTTATGTTATGAAACTTGTTGGTATGCTTAGGTGGGGTCCCGGAGGTTTCGGGTATATTTCGGATGGGCTTCGGGCCATTTCATCATGTTTTAGAGTTGTTGGTTTTCTGATGCTTCAGGTACTTTATGCGATCGCAGGTATTCGATCGCGATGTATTGTAGGAGCTGGGTGTGGTTCTTCTTTGCATTCGCATTTACATTACAGCATTCTCGATGTTTGAGTTGTTTGTCAGTCGCGTTTGCGTCTTGAAGATTGCTATCGCATAGCACTATGGAAGGAGGCATGCTCGTTGGCTTGCGCATTAGTGATAGGTGTTGTGGGTTCGTGCTTGTTTGGTTCACAGGCTTTCACGATCGCAGTCTTATTTACGCGATTGCGTAGTACATTTTTGGGCAGTGTTGTTCTTTGCCATCACAATGTGCAAATGTCTAGGCAGGATATAAGTACTCTATTTTACGGGCTTTCGATATTTTATCACTTTTTGGGTTAGAGAGCTCGAAGTTGGGCTATTTTGGAGGAAATTTTCAAACTTTGGATTGGGGTTAGTGTTCTTTACCCGGATTTGATTATATTTCATGATTCCATCTTTGTTTTT
This sequence comes from Nicotiana sylvestris, assembly GCF_000393655.2. Taxonomy (NCBI): domain Eukaryota; kingdom Viridiplantae; phylum Streptophyta; class Magnoliopsida; order Solanales; family Solanaceae; genus Nicotiana; species Nicotiana sylvestris. Next base: position 26,899,164 of record NC_091057.1, read on the forward strand.
TATCATTAAATTAGTGATTTGAATTGGAGAAAATAAGAACTTTTGTAAAAACTTGGAAAAATGTAAAATAAGGATTTGAAGGCCGATATGATGACAGAATTGGATAATTTTGGTATGGCTGGACAGGTATCGGAATGGGTGTTCGAATTTTTTGAGTTTTGTTGGGTCTCGAAATGTGGGCCTAGGGTAAACTTTTTAGGTTGACTTTTTAGTTTTCATTAAAGATCGAAGATTTATTATCCAAAATTATTTTCTATGGTTTTTATTTATGATATTAAGTTATTTTAGCTACATTTGAGTCGTCCGGATGTTTGTTTCACACAAGAAGGTCATTTAGCGTATTGATTTAGCTTTCTTGAGCTCATTATCTTGCCTAACTTTGTGTGAGGGAACTAACCCTTAGGATTTGAGTCATTAGTGATATTTTGTGTCATGTAAAAGCCGTGTACGCGAGGTGACGAGTACGTATTCGGGTTTATATGTTATTGACCGGTTTAGACTCTTGGGCTTCTTTCATTTATTTATTTGAAATTGTTAGAATATTTTATATCTTTTAATTGTCTTGTTTACTTTTGCATGCTTTATTTGGAGTTGTTGTTACATGTCACATCCTTTACTCGTCAAGTTTACTCTTATATGCTTTATTCGAAGTTGTTACCTCTTTTATCATTATGTGACCTCCTTTATTGTTGAGTTACTCTTAACTAAAATTGTTGTTACATGATATCCATTATGTTGTCGGGCCATTCTCATGAATTTTGACGTAGTTTCTAGTTCGTGCCATCTTTTTCATTGTTAGCTTATTTCATACACTAGAATCCGAGGTTTGCCATTTCATGGAAATACCTTCATTATCGAGTCTATCTTTAAGAAATTAATTGAAGTTGAAGTTATTGAAAATCATTAATTTATTTTAATTGAAGTCGTGTTTAAAGGGAGTGTTGTTCATAATTGAGTTACTTTCTCGTTCATTTGTTGTTATTGAGATACAATATACAATGTGTTTGAGCCGTGAGCTATTTATTGTGGAAATATTGATACTGTTGGTCCTTTTGGAAAGGTTGTGGCATATGGGCACTTGTGGTACGAGTTGATATGTCATGTCTTTGTGATGTAGCACCTGTGAATTGTTGTGTGGATTGGTTGACATTACGCGGAGTATAAGGGTGGCATTTCACTATTGTTGTTATGCGAGACATAAGGGTGGCGTCTCACTTTTGTTGAATGTACGGAGTGATACGGGTGGCTATTATGTTATTGTCCGGGCAGAGTGATAAGAGTGGCTATTATGTGGAGTAATATTGGTGGTTAATGATATTGTTAGGGTAGAATGATAGAGGTGGCTATCATAGAGATAAGGATGGCAATGTTAGGGATGATGTGTGATGTCCTGGGAGCATTTTGTTGGTGATATTCATGTGATAATGTGTTTTTTCTTGTGTATGTTATACACCTTACGTGACTTGTTGTGTTTCTTCGATGAGCTACTCGATGTCTTTGATATTGCTTGTTGACTTGGTTTTTATAGTACACTCGCACAAGCATACATTGTAGCATGCCACTTATCCTAGTTCAGGATTATGAAACTTGACATTTGTTTATCATACTCATATATTCTTGTATTATTTGCTTACATGCTCATATTGAGCATGTGACCATACCAGACGGATTGTGAATGTGAGCATGTTATCATCCCTGGCGGATTGAGATATTGGCATGTGAGTTGCCCGTGCGGTTATGATTTGAAATGTGGGCACAAGGTGCTATGATCAAATAATGGTGGGTTGAGACCAGTGGTGTCACGACCCGAATTTTCTACCGTCAGGACCGTGATGGCGCCTAATATTATACTCGCTAGGGAAGCTAATGTTACATATTATTACACCTTTTTTCCTTTATCTTTTAATAATTAAAACTTAACAAAGGTTAATCAGCGAAAATAAATGCGGAAGATCACAGTTTAAATGATTATCTTTATGCTAATAACAAAACTGTAATAAATTCCACCCAGAAACTGGTGTCATAACTCACTTGTGAAACACTTGTCTTTTTCTTTGTGATTAGTGCTGATATATATATATTGGGATAGGGTTATACCAATCCACATAATGGAATATCACTACGATTAAGTAACTTCACCAATTAAAACTACATAGCGATCCACATAATATTCCATTATCTTTATGCCAATCCACATAATGGAATATCACTACGATTAAGTAACTTCACCAATTAAAACTACATAGCGAGACCAACCAAGGTATGCCATGAAGAACCAATAAACCAATATAAGACAAAAAGGGTAATAAAACAAAACCATGAAATAAATAAATACTTCAATAAAGAAAACAACAATTAATATTAAGCAATTAGATGTGGAAACATTTTTGAGCAAGTAGCAATCAAGACAGGAGAGCAATATATAGGGAAACGAAGAAGGGAACAGGCAAAAATGATAATTTGGTGGCACATAGGTACTCGTCACCACACCTATACGCCATACACATGGAATTTCACATAGCAAATAAGTCGGGGATCCCTAATCTCTCAAGTCAAGGTTAGACCAAACACTTACCTTGAGCTAACGGGTATTTCAAAGCTCAATCACCACTTGAACTCTCGATTACACCACCAATTCACTCGTATCTAGTCATAAATAATTTAATAACATCATTAAACATTAAAGGAAACAATTCCAACGCATAATAATAGATTTTCTAATACTTTCCCCAAAAGTCAAAAATCGACCTCGGGCCCGTTTGGTCAAAACCCGAAGTTCGGTCCAAAAACTGATTACTTAAATATTATATCAAACCTATAACGGGCTCCGTAACCAAAATACGGATCCGATACCAACGAGGTCACACACTATTTCCATTTCTAAAATCTTTATATGTTTCAGCAAATAATTATCTTCAAAAATTTATTTCTCGGGCTAGAGACCTCGGAATTCGATTCCGGGCTTACGCCCAAGTCCCATATTTTACTACGGACCTCTTGGGATCGTCGGAATACGGGTCCGGGTCTGTTTACCCAAAATATTGACCGAAGTCAACTAAAATCATCTTTTGGAGCCAAAAATCATTATTTCTTAAATTTTTCATACAAAAGCTTTCTAGTATCGCGCCCGGATTGCGCACGTAAATCAAGGAGAGATAAAAGGAGATTTTCAAGGTCTCAAAACACGAAAACGGATTCTAAAATAAAATATGACCTTTTGGGTCATCACAAATGGCTTGTGACTATGAGATGAGATATCTCAGAGTAATTTCGTAGCGAAACTTGTGTTAGAACAGCTTGATTTATTGGTTGATATTTGTATTCCTTATTTGGTTTTGACAGTGCATTCACGGTGCTCGTATTACTTTACTGTTTATATCATATGTTGATTCTTGTTGCCATTTACTGATTATTACTTTCATTATAAGTTTTATGCTTCTATACTTCACATGTTATTTTGACTAGTAGGCGTCTTGACTTGTACCTCGGCACTACTCCACTGAGGTTAGTCTTGATACTTATTGGGTACTGATTGTGATGTACTCATACTATATTTCTCCTTATTTTTGTGCAGAGGCATGTATTGGAAATATCTGGTCGGGAAGAGTTGGCTTATTGATTGCAAGGATTCAAGGTAGAGTTGATTAGTCGTCGCAGTCCCTTAGAGTCCTTTATTTATTTTACTATCAGGTTGTCATTTGAATAATATTGTATTTCGATCTTTGAGATATTTTCATGTATTCATCTAGAGTTCATGACTCTGTATTACCTAGTCTTAGGAGGTTATATTATTATTTCCGCATAGGCTCGTTTCACTTTTGTTTCGGTATTCATATTGAACTATGTTTTAAATTATCATTGTTAAATTGGATTAATTATTGAAAGTAATAGGTTTACCTAGTTTTAGAGATTACGTTCTATCACGACGCCTGTGGTGGTTTTGGGCCGTGACAAGTGGTATCAGAGCTCTGGGTTTATATGTTCGACGAGTCACGAGCAAGTTTAGTAGAGTCTTGCAGATCGGTACAGAGATATTTGTACTTATCTTCGAGAGGCTACAGAACTATTAGAGAAACTCCACTTCTTTCACTCCTGTCATGCAGATTTGTTGATTTCGAAGTTTGAGCCTTTGTATCTCTATTCTCTAATAGATGATAAGGACTCGCGCTACCGAATCAGCCGAGCAGACAATTGCGCCCCCTACTAGAGCCAAGAAGGGGAACATGTTGTAGCTAGAGCACCTTCCAGAGCAGCAGTTGAGGAGCCACCAGTAGCTCTTATTGGGGGATAGGCACCGGAGGCATCCGTTGTTACTCCTAGACTTACAGGAGACTTTAGTGCAGTTCCTGAGCATGTTTGGTACATTGGCTCAGACGGGATTGATCTTCATTGCACTAGATACTTCGCAGATTGTGGGAGGAGGTTAGACTCCCACCACCCGTACTCTAGAGTAGCGGGCTCACATTGGTCAGGTTCTGGGTGTAGTGCCAGTATAGCCAGAGGCGTATCCAAGATTTTAAGAACATGGGTGCACCATTATCTTTAAGATAAATGATTGATTCAATTATATAAAATTTATGGTGATAAGAAGTTGACGAGGAAATTATATTAATGTTATATCCACAAAAAAATCATTCACTTTATAATTGTCCTCGACGAGTTTTCATACTTTGAAAACGGTCGATAATAGCATCATTACTTACAGTTTTGAATAATTTACGCTCTATATAGCAAACTAAAAATTTTAAAAATCATCATCCATCCTATTACGTAAATCAATTTTGATGTACTTCATTAATGAGAATGCTCTTTCCACGATTGCGATAACAATAGGTATAATCAAAGTCAACTTCACAAGTAACTAAATAAGTGGCCAAGTAAGATCCAATTTTGCCTCTATCATCACTCTAGCAAAATCCTTAATTCCCTTCAGGTTAAGAAATCTGCTATCACACTTTTGAGCATAGACAATGAAACTATTAATCTGGAAGCCGAGTTCTCGAAGCTTGTTATCACCAAACTCACTTGGATAATACTCTGTCAACTTCATTATCCTGTCCTTATCAAAATTAGCAAATGAATCAACTGGATTCAAACTGGCCATACCAAGTAGTTACTCAGTAGTCACAACATCAAAACGATCATTAAGCTCTTGAAATTCCAAATCAATAACCGTAGTAAACACTTCCACAAGAAAGTGATGTAAATATGAAACTTTGGACCTCTTACGCTTTGACTTTCCTAGAGTATAGTCTTTATCCATTTTGAGAATTAGAATATCATGTTTACTACAAAATGAGCACACCTCATCTAACAAAGAATCCCATTCAGTTTCTCTCATCATTTGCAATCTTTTCTTTGCAAGGTCAAGCATTCCCATAGCATTAACAATATCTTGATCTTTCTTTTGTAAAGCTTTATTCAATTCATTTATAAATAAGAACACCTTAAACATCAAGTGCAACATAAAAATAAATCCAAATTCTTGAATCTGGCTCAAAAGATTTCCCACTACAAATCTATTAAGATGATATGGACAGTCACGCTTCATATCTTTAAGCACATTAACAATTGAAGGAAATAAAACCATCAAATTGTCCAAGGTTTTAAAATGAGACCCCTAACGATTATCACCCGGTCATTGGAGGTCGTGTTCTTGATTCAAACCTTGCCCCGTATAGACTCCAAATTTAAGCAACTCTTCCAACTTGTCTTCTTGTTGTTGTCGAAGTGAATCCATGCGCTTAACTGAAGATCCAATAGTATTCAAAATATTAGTCACAACATAAAAGAAATTATCCACATCCGAATGGTTTTTAGAAAGAGTTACAAGTGTTAGTTGCAATTGATGAGCAAAACAGTGAATACAATATGCAGAGGGAGTATCTTGCAAAATTAAAGACTTGAGACCATTTATTTTTCCTTGCATATTATTAGCTCCATCATAACCTTGTCCACATATCTTGGATTTACGTAAAGAATGATCCAAAAGCAAAGAATAAATTGCTTTTTGTAATGATGAGAAAGACGTATCGATCACGTGGACAATATCCAAGAATCGCTTTATCACCATTCCACTTTTGTTGACATATCGCAAAATTAAGGTCATTTGCTCCTTATGTGAGACGTCCTTTGATTCATCAATCAATATTTCAAAATAATCACCACCCAAAACTTCAATGATAGCTTTAGTTGTTTCTTTAGCACAAGCCCCCATGATCGTTTTTTGAATTGCTGGAAAAATCATCATATCATTTTGTGGATCATGACGTAATATTACTCTTCCCACATCCGGATGCCGATCTCCATACCATTCCAAAAGTTTAAGAAAGGCACCTTTATATTCGAATTCTTCACTTTCATCATATCTACGAAAACGAAATGCCGATCTTAAAAGAATCGTCGCCACATTAATTTAGGCATTTAAGCGCATCCGGTAATAACTTTTTACTTTTTCACTTTGCTTATCAAAAGAAGATTGAATCGATTGACATTGATTTTTTAAATCTGGCATCCTATTGAAGCATTTGTGATGGATACTATTTACTTCACCAACATGTGCTTTGAATCTTTCCACACCCTTGTTCTATCCCCTAAAACCATCTTTGTAAATGCATCCCCTGCATTTCCACGGCTTTCAAGTTCATTCTTGAACAAATAACAACACAAATAAAATGTTGCATCTCCTTTTATGCTATACTCCAACCATTGAGAATATGATCCCCTAAACCAAGTGGGACTAAATTGACACATTTTACTCCCAATCTTAGTTTTAGGAAAGGCATGGTCAATCGGTTGACAAGGCCCTTTGTTTATATAATATCTCCTCACTTTATCTTTAATATTAGGACCATAGTCCGAGATTGGCATTCTTTCTTTCAGATCCGGTTCAAACGATTTCAAATCAAACACTTTATCCACATTTGAAAGTAGAGAAAGATTTGTCTCCCTTTAAACTTCCAAAGCAATTTGTGAACTCATGGATGGCCAACCAGTACTAGAAGTTGGTTCACCATTTTTCGGCTTGGTGAGAAATCTATCCATTTTAATTTTATGGATCGTTCCTACAAAATTAAATATTCACACTTCTATTTAATCTATCTTAATTCAAATAAATCGTTAAACTCAAACTGATCATATTAAAGCATATCAGTCAGCAGATAAAGAAGTTATGGCACAAAAATTAGGCACCTGTACATGTATGTTTGAACTTATATACTTTAATTGTGTTTGTTGGAACAAGTTTTTTAATAACTAATAACTATATTGTTTGATATGTACAACAAAAAAATAAAATTGAAACTTGGGCAGAGGTCCCAAGTAACAGAAGCCAAAAGCCTATCAATGCCTCACTTTCTCAATGACTCACTATTTTAAGGATAAAAATTCAAATCATTCAATCTCCCAACTATCTTTGGCCTCAAACTTCCTCTATATTCCACTTTTTGCACTATCAATCTTGTGAGCACTTCACGGACTTCGTTGCTTAGATTGAAAAACTCTCATACTTCGTTCAAATTAAGACGACACATTTATACTTGTTTAATCTGGAGATATTTTAAACTAAAATATTGTCCCACTAAATTCCTTTTCATAAATTCTTTTTCCCATGGATTTCAATCTTTGAATAGGCCAAACATTTTCTCAAAAACAATATGTGCACATATTCAATAAACTATCAAAATTCAAGACTTCAAAGCCCTAGCACTCCCATATTTCTAATAGAAATAGCATTTAACGGCATCTCATTTAAGAAATAAACAATCATAACCACTATCAACAAAACAAAATCTTGGCAAGAGATTCAATCATTGAGCAAAACAGAAAAAGAAAGAGTGAGGAATAGCAGCGAGTGAATTGAAATACATAGCAAGGGGAGAGAGAGAGTAGTTACATACCTGAGAATTTTAAGGGAATGCGAAGGTGAAATTGTTGCTTTCTTGAAAGAACCCACATTCCACAGTCACATAGAGCCGAGTGAGAGAGAGAGAGATAGTTTAGAAGGAGTCACCGTATTTTATTTCTACGGATTTGACCGATTAATACCCAAATTCCCCCTAAAAATGTGGGATCTATTTTTAGACAAAAGTAACTTTTAAATATTAAAAAAACTAAATTAAAAAAGCATAAAGTGCTAGGGAATTGATCCCTTGACATGGGTATACAGGGGCACCAGTGTACCAAGGTAGTCATTTGAGCATGGGTGGCCACAAACATATTTATATAGATAATTTTAAAATTGGTACTATTTATACCTAGCCTAGGGAAGGGAGAATGGGTGCATGTAGCCCACCCCCCTCCACATAAATCATCTCCTGGTATAGCTTGTTATTCTAATTCGACCTATGGTCATGTCAAGGGCATCAGATGAGGAGCAGAAGTGGCTTGAGAGTTTAAGAGGTATAGCATACCTACTTTCAGTGGCACAACTACCGAGGATGCACAGGGCTTTCTAGAGAAGTGTCATTGTATTCTCCGTACCATGGATATTGTGGAGGTGAGTGGAGTTGCTTTTACTACATTCAGTTGTCGGGGGTAGCATATCGTTGGTGAAAATTTTTGTGGGAAGGGTAGACCACTCGATACAGCACCACCCACTTCGGCTCAGTTTTAAAAGATGTTCTTGAGGGAGTTTGTTCCCTAGACCCTCTGGGATGCGTGGCGCACAAAGTTCAAGCAGCTGCGTCAGGGCACCATGACGGTGTTAGAGTATGCCATCAGGTATAGTGAGTGATCCCGTCATGCACCTACTTTGGTTCATATAGTCAGAGAGCAAATCTGCATATTTATCAACGGGATTAGCTACGGCCTTAGATTCAGCATGGCACCGGAGTTGGAGACTAATACTCCATTTCAGTAGGTTATAGAGATTACTGAGGAGAGGGAGGATAAGGAGGCCAAGAGGTCTCGAGATTTTGGGGGATTTAGTGGATTCTACCCTTTAGCTATGACCCATGATGGCGGAGGATTGTCTAGTCGGCCAGTCTAGTCCGCACTTCAGACTACACATGGTGCTCTAGTTAGTTAGGGTACTCATATGGGGTTGTAATCTTTTAATGCAGCACCTGCACGGGGTTCTTATAGCGGTTATTCTAATTATCCAGCACAACCTCAATACGAGCAACCACACTCGTAGAGGGGTTGTTATGAGTATGGCGATACTAGGAATATCATCAAAGATTGTCCCAGATGTGAGAGAGGTAGATTTCATCAAAGCACTCAGGCTATAGGCTCCATTCTAGTTGCAACCTCACCTGCACAGCCAGCTAGGGGTGGAGGACAGGCTGGTAGAGGGCGCCCTAGAGAAGGAGGTTTGTCCCATTGATATGCTCTCTATGGTAGGGCTGATACTGCTATACCAGATGGTGTCATTACAGGTATGGCTTTGATTTGTTATAAAGGAGTATCATTCTTATTTTGATTCAGTTCTACTTATCGGGGTTAGACCACCTATCTTGCTTTATACATGGGTGAGTTTCGTGATTCCTACATACTGCTTATGTGTTTACTTCTGTTGGGAGATTCTATAGTGGTAGCCCACGTCTATGGTCTTGGTTTGTTCACAATTAAGAGCTATAAGATTAGATTGAACTTTCTGTTACTCATTACGGTAGGTTTTGATGTGATTTCTATGTGGTTTTTTTACGGATTGTGATTTAGGTGCTCTATCGGTATGGGAATTTCGTTACGTGTTGTGATTTTGTTTTGCGAAATTGAGTGGAAGTTTTTTGTTGGTGTGATGTGTATTCTACTTGTGATTTAGAGCTGAGTGTGAGACCCTCGTGTTTTCATGTGGTTTTTATGTTTGAATCGGGCTATGTGCCACGGTGGAGTTATATTATGATGCGATCCTTGTGATTAGTTCATGTGTTGTGTTTCTCCCTTGTGGAACGAATTAGTAATATGATATAGATAGGGAGTTGTGCCTGTCGGACTTGAGTGATAGCTTTCTCATGTGTTTCTCTTTCAATATTCAGTCATATTCGCGTTGTGCTTATTGGGTTTAGCTTGCGAGATGTGTGCCCGGGTAGCGTTAGGTGTGACTTATTGATTTGAGTGAATAGTTATGAGATCTTCATGTTTTATGCATCATCGGCAGTGTTTTGAAGGTTTGGATTAGGATTCTAGCTGTTATGAGACTATTTACCGGTGTTGGATTTGGTTATGGGTAGTTATCGTGGTCAGCGTTATGGTTGTGGGCATATGTGTGATGTGTTATGTCATGTGGTTATACCTTATGGGGGTATGCATGAGTTGTGACAGCTGGTTGAGGTTGATATAGTGTGTTTGTACAGGAGTCGAGTCTTTGGGAAATGATCGGATGGTGAAAATTTTGGTTCTAAGGCTTATCGGTGTTGGTGGAAGGAATAATCTTCAATTGAGATGGTTTTGTTGGGCTTGTGTGGATTGGGGTGATGTGGGATCACCCGTGAGTATATGTATGGTAAGTTCATTCAGTGATTTCGAGGCTTTGGACTGATTCTTGGCACATTCGAGGACGAATGTTTGTTTAAGAGCGGGAGGATGTAACGACTCGATCGCTCGTTTTGAGAACTAGCATTCTTTTGGTGGCTTAAGGCCTTGAGGAGCTTCGTATTATAAATTATAACTTGCATGTGTGGTTGAGTTCGGTTTTTAGATGATTCGAGACTTATTTGGAAGAACAATTCATGTTTTAGAAGCTTTAGTGAAGAGAGTTGACCAAAGTTTGACTTTTGTATAAATGATTCTGGAATGGTGTTTTGATGATTTCAATTCTTTGTATGGTGATTTTTGACTTAGGCGTATGTTTGGATTTAGATTGGGAGGTCCGTAGGTTGATTTGATGCATTTTGGAGAAAGTTAGAAAGTTGAAGGCTTGGAAGGTTGAGAGGTTTGACCGGGAGTTGTCTTTGTTGATATCAGGTTCGAATTTCGATTCCAGGAGTTAGTATAGCCTCGTTGTGTCATTTGGGACTTGCATGCAAATTTTGACGTCATTCTTGGTTGATTTGATATGATTCGGCACGAGTTGTAGAAATTGAAAGTTTATTAAGTACGATTTGAGGTGTGATTCGTAATTTTGATGTTGTTTGATATGATTTGAGGCCTCGAGCTGGTCTGCATTATGTTGTGAAACTTGTTGTTATGCTCGAATGGGGGTCCCTAGGGCCCAGTTATGTTTCAGATAGGCTTGGGCCATTTCGTCATGTTTTAGAGTTACTGGTTTTCTTATGCTTCAAGTACTCTATGCGATTGTGATGTGTTGTGGGAGCTGGCGTGGTTCTTCTTCGTGGTTGCATATGTGTTACAGCGTTAGCGATGCTTGAGTTGTTTGTCAGTCTCCTTCGCGTCTTGAATATAGTGATCGTGTAGTTCTGTGGAAGGAGACAGGCTCATTGGTTTACGCGTTCGTGGTAGGTGTTGCGCATTCGCGCGCTTGTTTAGTTCATTGGCCTTCGCGATCCCAGTGTTATTTACGTGATCGCATGGTACATTTTTGGGCAGTGTTGTTTCTTTTTTGCGATCGTGTGCGTATTTTCGCAATCGCGATGTGCAAATGTCTGGGCAGAATACAAGTACTCTATTTTGAGGGCTTTTGATATTTTATCACTTTTCTGGGTTAGAAAGCTCGAATTTGGGCGATTTTGGAGGGGTTTTTAACACTTTGGATTTGGGTAATTGTTCTTTACTCGGATTTGATTATATTTCATGATTCCATCTTTGTTTTTATCATTAAATTAATGATTTGAATTGGAGAAAATGAGAATTTTTTAAAAAAACTTTCAAATATGAAAAATGAGGATTTAAAGGCTGATTTGATATCGGAATTGAATGATTTTGGTATGGTTGGACTTGTATCGGAATAGGTGTTCGGATTTTGTGATTGGGTTTCGAGGTGCAAGCCCCGAGGTAGACTTTTTGGGTTGACTTTTTAGTTTTTATTAAAGATCGAAGCTTTATTATCCGAAATTATTTCCTATAGTTTTCATTTATGATATTGAGTTATTTTGGCCATATTTGAGCTGCCCGGAGGTTTGTTTCGCACAAGAAGGTCATTTAGTGTATTTATTTGGCTTCCTTGAGTAATTATCTAGCCTAACTTTGTGGGGGGGAACTACCCCTTAGGATTTGAGTCATTCGTTCTATTTTGTGTCATGTGAAAGTCATGTACGCGAGGTGACGAGTATGTACTCGGGCTTATATGTAGAAATTGGCCGGTTTAAACTCTTAGGCTTCTTTCATGTATTTATTTGGAATTATTATCACATGGTATATCTTTCAATTGTTTCTTTTACTTTTGCATACTTTATTTAAGTTGTTACTACATGTCACATCCGTTACTTGTCAAGTTTATTCTTATATGCTTTATTCGAAGTTGTTACCTCTTTTATTATTATGTGACTTCCTTTATTGTTGAGTTACTCTTAATTGAAATAGTTGATACATGATATCCTTTTTGTTGCTAGACCATTCTCATGCATTTTGACGTATATGCTAGTTCGTGCCATCTCTTTAATTGTTAGATTATTTTATTTACTATAATACGAAGTTTGCCATTTCATGGAAATGCCTTCATTATCGAGTTTATTCTTAAGAAATTAATTGAAGTTGAAGTTATTAAAAATCATTAATCTCTATTTTAATCGAAGTCGTGTTTAAAGAGAGTGTTGTTCATAATTGAGTTACTTTCTCGTTCATTTGTTGTTATTAAGATTCTATACACATTGTGTTTGAGTCGTGGGCTATTTATTGTGAAAATATTGATATTGTTGGTTCTTTTGGAAAGGTTGTGGCCTATGGGCACTTGTGGTGCGACTTCATATATCGTGTTGTTGTGATGTAGCACACGTGAATTGTTATGTGGATTGGTTGTTGTTATGCGGAGTATAAGGTGTGATGACCCAAAAGATCATCACTTATTTTGAAAGTAAATTCTACATTCTGAGGCCTTAAAACTTCTTTCAACATCACCTCGATTTGTGTGCACAGTCCGGGCGTGTAGCCGGAAAGCCAATATGAGAAAAATATGTGAAAATGATGAATTTTGCCTTTAAAATGAATTTAAGTTGACTTTGATCAACATTTTGGGTAAACGGATCCGGACCCATGATTTGACGGTCCTGGACGGTCCGTAGGAAAATATGGGACTTGAGCGTATGCCAGGAATCGAATTCTGATGTCCCAAGCCCGAGAAATGAATTTTTGAAAGAAATTGTTTTGCTGAATTAATTATGGAGTAAAGAAGAATTTGTGTTTGAAACCATTGGTATCGGGCCCGTATTTTGGTTCTGGAGCCCGGTACAGGCCTTATATATGATTTGAGTCGAGCCTGTGAAAATTGGTAAGAAACAGACTTGAAATGACGTGAATCGGACCTTATTTGAGAAATTTGGAAAATTTGAAGTTCTTAAATAATTTCAAGATTTAGATGCTAAATTCATAGTTGTAAATGTTAGTTTGGTGATTTGAATGCACGAGCATGTCTGTATGATATTGTTAAGTTGGTATGCATGTTTGGTTTGGAGTCCTGAGGGCTCGGGTGAGTTTTTCATAGGCCACGGAGTAGAATTGGACTTGGCAAAATTGCAGGTTTTTAGCTGGTATGGTCAGGTCTGCAATGCGAAGCCTGGCTCACAAATGCGACGAATCCTCGCAAATGCGAATAATAGACATGCACAGCCTTAGTCGCAAATGTGAAGATGACCGGAAAGTTGATTGGGTCGCAAATGCAAAAGTCTCAGTTTCTGAACGGTTCGCAATTGCGAACCCTGGTCGCAATTGCGATATCAGAGACCTGTAAATTCACAATTAGACGCATTTTCAACCATTTTTCACATCTTCTCAAAACATAAACTCTCTTGGGTGATTTTCCAAAGAAAACGACTTCTCCAAATCAATGGTAAGTCGTTTCTAACTAGTGTTTCTCAATCCTTAACATCTTTTCACATGATTTCAACTCAAAATCAATAGTTTTCATGGGGGAAATTGCATGTTTTGGGTAAAACCTAGGTTTTCTTCAAATTTAGGGGATTTGGACCTCGATTTGAGGTCCGATTACTAAACAAATTATATATTTAGGTTCGTGGGAGAATGGGTAATCGGGTTATGGTTCAAACCTTGGGCTTTGACCATGTTGGCCCGAGGGCGATTTTTGACTTTTTGGGTAAAACTTTGGAAAACTCATTTTCATGCATTAGAATTGATTCATTTAGCATTTATTGACGTAATTAAGTAACTTGTGGCTAGATACTAGTGAATTGGTGGTGGAATCAAGAGGTAAAGCAATAGTTGAGACTTGAATTGTGTTCGTGGCATCGAAGCAAGTGTTTGGTCTAACCTTAGCTTGAGGGATTTGGAGTTGCGTCCTATTTGCTATGTATTATTTGTTGAGTTCGACGTATAGGCATGGTGACAAGAATCTATACGTTGGTGTCAAGCATGCCCGTAAGTCTTATACTATGATTAATATGACTCCGTTTGTATTGTTCATGCCTTTTTTGATGATTTCTATTGTTAATTAAGGCTCGTGGAAGTAATATTGCAATTTGAATATTGAAGAGTGTTGGCTCAAGTTGTAAAATGAATTGTGGAAGTATAATTGGCAATTGAACCCTATAGAGCATTGGCTCAAGTTGTGAAGTGAGTTGTAAAGTAAATGTGAAAAGGAAAATAAAAGAGGATTTTTGATATTGTTCCCTCGCCGGTATTCGATTGTTGTACTGTTGTTCTCTTGCCGAGATTTTATTGTAGTTTTATTTATTTCCTTTCCCTTATTTCTTGTGATTATTGTTTTGGTAAGAGAGTATTAAAGCACGAAGGGTGATGTTGTGCACTTGTCCATGATTTTCCTGAATCTTGCTGACAATTGAGTTATATTGTCCTTTACGTTTATTTACTGATTTTCTATTGTTACTTGATTCTATTATGATGTTATTGATTCCCTTGTTGGGATATTGTTGTTCCTTTATTGTTCCCTTGTCGGGGCTCCATTGTGATTGATGCTGAATTGTATATTTGGATCGGGTTGCACGCCGCAACAATAATATATTTGGATCGGGTTGCACGTCACAACGATATTATATTTGGATCGGGTTGCACGCCGCAATAATATTATATTTGGATCAGGATGCACGTCGTAACAATATTATATGTGGATTAAGTTGCATGTCGTAATAATATTATATTTGGATCGGGTTGCACGCTGCAACAATATTATGTTTGGATCGGGTTGCACGCTGCAACAACAATATAATTGGATGGGTTTGCACACCGCAACAGTGATAAATGATATGGATCGGGTTGCACGCCGCAACAGTGTTTTTATGATTTTGATCAGGTTGCGCGCCGCAACAGTAGATAATAAAATTGTTTATTGGTTGGTTACGATTTCCTTATTCGTTTGCTGTGAATTCTAAATTGTCTTTATGCCTTTCTCTTGAATTGCTTTTGATAAATGATATTCCCCCGAAACATGTTCCCCTTCCATCTTTAATTGTTTATTTCTATTTTATTTTTTGATGTACATAATATAACTGCACAGGTTTAGTCAGTAGTCTGGTCCTAGCCTCGTCACTACTTCGCCGGGGTTAGGCCAGGCACTTACCAGCACATGGGGTCGGTTGTGTTGATACTACACTCTGCACTCTTTTGTGCAGATCCCAATGTTGTAGACTTCGGACCGCAGTGGGATTGTTGTCTCTTGTTTATCAGGCAACCCGAGATAGTCCTGCAAGTGTCCGCAAGCCTTGGCGTCTCCTTCTATCTACTATTCCAGTTTCTTTCATGTATTTACAGAAACAGTGTTGTATTTATTTCTTTCATACCTTTATTTGTAGTACTCCTAGACAGTCTGTGAAGTTGGGACACCAGTCTTAGGTAGATTTGTTATGGATTGGTATTAGTAGTATTATTAAAACTTTACAATACAGCCTTCCGCTTATTCAATTCTGTTGCTATCTAATTGTTGGCTCTTAACTGTTATCGGATTAAAAATGGAAACAAGGTAAACAGTTCAGTTGGTTGTCTTGCCTAGCTTTTACTAGTAGGCTCCATCACGACTCCCAAGGTGAGAAATCTGGGTCGTGACAAGTTGGTATCAGAGCTCTAGGTTACATAGGTCTCACAATTCATAGACAAGCTTAGTAGAGTCTAAGGAATCAGTACGGAGACGTCTGTATTTATCCCCCAGAGTCTACAAAGTTAGGAAAAGTTTCACTTCTATTCTTCTCTGTCGTGCGATTTTGTTCTCTCAATGCTAAATTGAAGCCTCCACTCTTGTCCTTTCGCTAATGGCGAGGTCACGTACTGCTTCTTCAGCCGAGCAGCAGCACAGACCGATGATAGATCAACTACGTCTTCGGAGGCTTTGTGGAGGTTGGATAAGTTTCAACAAGCTCTTCACTACCACCTTCAGCGGTGCATCTTCTGAGGATCCCCAAGATTATTTAAACAACTGTCACGAGGTTCTAAGGAACATGGGGATAGTGGAGACCAATGGGGTCGATTTTGCTACTTTTTGCTTATCTGGATCCGCCAAGACTTGGTGGAGAGATTATTGTTTGGCTAGACCAGTTGGATCGCCAACTTTGACTTGGGAGCAGTTTACTCGGCTATTTCTGGAGAAGTATCATCCTGTCACTTAGAGAGAGATCTACCCGAGGCTGTTTGAGCGTCTCTCACAGAGTTCTATGACTGTTACTCAGTACGAGACTAGGTTTAATGATTTGACTTGTCATGCCCTTCTTATATTTCCCATTGAGAGAGAGAGAGCGGGGAGGTTTATTGAGGGACTCATTCAGCCCGCTCAGTGAGCTAGAGGTAGAGGTAGAGGTATTAGAGGTGGAGCTACAGGTATTGTTCTGGTTTGTAGTAGAGATGTTTCAGTTTTATTTGATCCAGGATCTACATACTCTTATGTGTCATCTTATTTTGTGTCGTATCTGGTCATGCCTAGTGATTCTTTGAGTGCTCCTATTTATGTGTCTACACCGGTGGGTGATTTTATTGTGGTGGATCGTGTCCATTGTTCATGCATAGTTGTGATTAGGGGTCTTGAGACTCGTGTAGATTTGTTACTTCTGGACATGCTTGATTTCAATGTCGTATTAGGGATAGACTGGTTATCACCTTAACATGCTATCTTGGACTGTCATGCCAAGACTGTGACCTTAGACTTGCTGGGTTTACCTCTTTTGGAGTGGAGAGGGACTCCTGATAATTCTACCCGTAGTGTTATCTCATATACGAAAGCTCGACGTATGGTCGAGAAGGGGTGTTTGGCATATTTGGCATATGTTCGCGATTCTAGCACTGAGGTTCATTCTATTGATTTTGTGTCTGTTGTTCGTGAGTTTCCTGAGGTATATCCTTCAGACCTGTCGGGTATGCCACCCGATAGGGATATTGACTTCTGCATTGATTTGGCTTCGGGAACTCAGCCCATTTCTATTCAGTCGTATCGTATGGTCCCACCTGAGTTGAAAGAGTTGAAGGAGCAGTTGCCAGACTTTCTTGAAAAAGGTTTCATTAGACCTAGTGTTTCGCCTTGAGGTGAGCCGGTGATGTTTGTTAAGAAGAAGGATGGATCGATGCGAATGTGTATAGACTATTGGCAGTTGAACAAGGTTACAATCAAGAATAAGTATCCATTTCCAAGGACTGATGATTTGTTTGATCAGCTTCAGGGTGCCAAGGTATTTTCGAGGATTGACCAGAGATTTGGCTACCATCAGTTGAGGATTAGGGCATCCAATGTCCCTAAGATAGCTTTCCGCACTCGGTACGTGCATTATGAGTTCTTGGTGATATTATTCGGGTTGAAAAATGCCCCAACAACTTTTATGGATTTGATGAACCGAGTATTCAGGCCTTACTTGGATTCGTTCGTGATAGTCTCCATTGATGATATTTTGATCTATTCCCGTAGCCGGGAGGAGCACGAGCAACATCTTAGAGTGGTTCTTCAGACTTTGAGGGATAGTCAGTTGTATGCCATGTTTTCGAAGTGTGAGTTCTTGTTGAGTTAAGTTGCATTCTTGGGTCATGTTGTATCAGCAGAGTGTATTTAGGTTGATCCAAAAAAGATAGAGGTAGTCAAGAACTGGCCTAGACCCACATCAACTACATAGATTCGGAGTTTCTTGGGTCTGGCAGGCTACTATCGTCAGTTTGTGGAGGGATTTTCATCTATTGCAGCCCTGATGACCAGGTTGACCCAGAAGGGTACCCAGTTTAGCTGGTCGGACGAGTGTGAGGCAAGCTTTCAGAAGTTGAAGATAGCTTTGACTACGGCACCAGTGTTGGTTTTGCCTACAGGTTCAGGGCCATATACAGTTTATTGTGATGCATCTCGTATTGGACTTGATGAGGTGTTGATGAAGGATGGCAAGGTCATTGTTTATGTTTCGGGATAGTTGAAGATTCATGAGAAGAACTATCCGGTTTATGACTTGGAGTTAGCAGTCATTGTTCACGCATTGAAGATTTGGAGGCATTATCTGTATGGTGTGGCATGTGAGGTGTTCACGGATCACAAGAGTCTGCAGTACTTGTTCAAGCAGAAGGAGCTAAATTTGAGGCATAGAAGGTGGTTGGAGCTATTGAAGGACTATGATATCACCATCTTATATCATCCGGTAAAGGCCAATGTGGTGGTCGATGCCTTGAGTAGAAAGTCAGCCAGTATGGGCAGTCGTGCGTATATTCCAGTCGGTGAAAGACCGCTTGCTTTGGATGTTCAGGCTTTGGCCAATAAATTTGTGAGGTTGGATGTTTCTGAGCCCAGGCGTATGTTAGCTTGCACAGTTACTCGTTCTCCTTTATTTGAGCGTATCCGAGATCGCCAGTAAGATGATCCTTATTTGTGTGTCCTTATAAACACGGTGCAGCACGCAGGTTCCAAGCAGGTTACCTTAGGAGATGATAGAGTTTTGAGATTGTAGGGTCGAGTTTTTTTGCCTAATGTAGATGGGCTTCGAGAGTTGATTTTAGAGGAGGCCCATAGTTCCTGGTACTCTATTCATCCGAGCGCCGCTAAGATATATCAGGATTTGCGACAGCATTATTGGTGGAGGAGAATGAAGAAGGATACCGTTGCATATGTGGCTCGGTGTTTGAATTGTCAGCAGGTTAAGTACGAGCATCAGAGACCTAGTGGTTTGTTTCAGAAGATTGAGATTCCTGAGTAGAAGTGGGAGCGTATCACTATGGACTTCATTATTAGACTCCCACGGACTCAGAGGAAGTTCGATGCAGTGTGGGTTATTGTTGATAGGCTGACCAAGTCAGCACATTTCATTCCTGTGGTAGTCTCCTATTCTTCCGAGAGGTTAACTAAGATTTATATCCGGGAGATTATTTGTCTTCATGGTGTGCCTATGTCTATCATTTTGAATCGAGGTACGCAATTTACCTCACATTTCTGGAGAGCAGTTCAGCGAGAGTTGGGCACGCTGGTTGAGTTGAGCACAGCATTTTATCCTCAGATGGACGGACAGTCTGAGCAGACCATTCAGATTTTGGAGGATATGCTCGGAGCTTGTGTCATTGACTTTGGAGGCTCATGGGATCAGTTTTTGCCTCTAGCAGAGTTTGCCTACAACAACAGCTACCAGTCAAGTATCCAGATGGCTCCTTATGAGGCATTGTATGGTAGGCGGTATTGGTCGCCGGTTGGATGGTTTGAGCCGGGAGAGGCTCAGTTGTTGGGTACGAATCTAGTACAGGAAGCCTTGGACAAGGTCAGGATCAATCAAGATATGCTTCATATAGCTTAGTCCAGACAAAAGAGTTATGCCGACCTTAGGGTTCATGATTTGGCGTTCATGGTCGGTGAGCCAGTATTGCTTCGAGTGTCGCCTAGGAAGGGCGTGATGAGATTTGGGAAGAAGAGCAAGCTTGGCCCTAGGTTCATTGGCCCGTTTGAAATTCTTGATCGAGTGGGAGAGGTAGCTTTCAAACTTGCATTGTCGCCGAGCTTATCAGCCTGCATCCAGTGTTTCACGTGTCCATGCTTCGGAAATATCGCAGTGATCCATCCCACGTGTTAGATTTTAGCACTGTCCAGTTGGACAAGGACTTATCTTATGAGGAGGAGCTGGTAGCTATTCTAGACCGGCATGTTCGGCAGTTGAGATCGAAGAGCCTTCCTTCTGTTCGTGTTCAGTTGAGAGGTCAGCCTACTAAGGCATCGACCTAGGAGTCCGAGTCCGATATGCGGAGCCGTTATCCCTATCTTTACCCCAACTCAAGTACTTCCTTCTTCTGTCCGTTTGAGGACGAACGTTTGTTTTGAAAGTAAATTTTACATTCCGAGGCCTTAATAACCTCTTTCTGCATCACCTCAATTTGCGTGCGCAGTTTGGGCGCGTAGCCGGAAAGCCAATATGAGAAAAATCTGTGAAAATGATGAATTTTGCCTTTAAAATGAATTTAAGTTAACTTCGGTTAATATTTCGGGTAAACGGACCTGAAGCCATGATTTGACAGTCATGTAGGGTCCATAGGAAAATATGGGACTTGAGCATATGCCCGGAATCGAATTCCGAGGTCCCTAGCCCGAGAAATGAATTTTTGAAAGAAATTGTTTTGTTGAATTAATTATGAAGTAAAGAAGAATTTATGTTTGAAACCATTGGTATTGAGCCCATATTTTGGTTCCGGAGCCCAGGACACGTCTTATGTATGATTTGAGTCGAGCCTGTGAAAATTGGTAAGAAATGGACTTGAAATGACGGGAATCGGACCTTATTTGAGAAATTTGGAAAATTTGAAGTTCTTAAATAATTTCATGATTTTGATGCTAAATTCATAGTTGTTGATGTTAGTTTAGTGATTTAAATGCACGAGCATGTCTGTATGATGTTTTTAAGTTGGTATGCATGTTTGGTTTGGAGTCCCGAGGGCTCGGGTGAGTTTTGCCTAGACCACGGAGTAGAATTGGACTTGGGAAAATTGCAAGTTTTCAGCTGGTATGGTCAGGTCTGCAATGCGAATCCTGGCTCGCAAATGCGAGCTCACAAATGCGACAAACCTCGCAAATACGAATATTGGACCTGGGCAGCCTTAGTCGCAAATGCGACTGTCTTCTTGCAAATGCGAAGATGACCGAAAAGCTGATTGGGTCGCAAATGCAAAAGTCCCAGTGCAATTGCGATATCAGAGACCTATAAATTCACACTTAGACGCATTTTCAACCATTTTCCACATCTTCTCAAAACATAAACTCTCTTGGACGATTTTCCAAAGAAAACTTCTTCTCCAAATCAATTGTAAGTCATTTCAAACTAGTTTTCTTCAATCCTTAACATCTTTTCACATGATTTCAACTCAAAATCAATACTTTTCATGGGGGAAATTGGGTGTTTAGGGTATAACCTAGGTGTTTTTCAAATTTTGGGGATTTGGACCTCGATTTGAGGTCCGATTACTAAATAAATTATATATTTGGGTTCGTGGGGGAATGGGTAATCGGGTTTTGGTTCGAACCTTGGATTTTGACCATATGGGCGGCGATTTTTGACTTTTTGGGTAAAACTTTGGAAAACTCATTTTCATGCATTAGAATTGATTCATTTAGCATTTATTAACGTAATTAAGTAACTTGTGGCTAGATACGAGTGAATTGGTGGTGGAATGAAGAGGTAAAGCGATAGTTGAGACTTGAATTGTGTTCGTGGCATCGAAGTAAGTATTTGGTCTAACCTTAGCTTGAGGGATTAGGAGTTGCGTCCTATTTGCTATGCGTTATTTGTTGAGTACGACGTATAGGCATGGTGACAAGTATCTATACGTTGGTGTCAAGCATGCCCGTGAGTCTTATACTATGATTAATATGACTCCGTTTGTATTGTTCATGCCTTTTTTGATGATTTCTATTGTTGAGTAAGGCTCGTGGAAGTAATACTGCAATTTGAATATTGAAGAGCGTTGGCTCAAGTTGTAAAATGAATTGTGGAAGTATAATTGGCAATTGAACCCTATAGAGCATTGGCTCAAGTTGTGAAGTGAGTTGTAAAGTAAATGTGAAAAGGAAAAGAGAAGAGGATTTTTGATATTGTTCCCTCGCCGGTATTTGATTGTTGTACTGTTGTTCTCTTGCCGGAATTTTATAGTGATTTTATTTATTTCCTTTCCTTTATTTCTTGTGATTATTGTTTTGGTAAGAGAGTATTAAAGCACGAAGGGTGATGTCGTTCACTTGTCCATGATTTTCCTGAATCTTGCTGATAATTGAGTTATATTGTCCTTTACGTTTATTTACTGATTTTCTGTTATTACTTGATTCTATTATGATGTTATTGATTCCCTTGTTGGGATATTGTTGTTCCCTTATTGTTCCCTTGTCGGGGCTCCATTGTGATTGGTGTTGAATTGTATATTTGGATCGAGTTGCTCGCCGCAACAACAATATATTTGGATCGGGTTGCACGCTGAAACGATATTATATTTGGATCGGGTTGCACGCCGCAACAATATTATATTTGGATCGGGTTGCATGCCGTAACAATATTATATTTGGATCGAGTTGCACGCCGCAAAAATATTATGTTTGGATCGGGTTGCATGCTGCAACAACAATATAATTGGATCGGGTTGCACACCCCAACAGTGATAAATGATATGGATCGGGTTGCACGCCGCAACAGTGTTTTTATATTTTGGATCAAGTTGCGCGCCGCAACAGTAGATAATAAAATTGTTTATTGGTTGGTTACGATTTCCTTATTCGTTTGCTGTGAATTCTAAATTGTCTTTATGCCTTTCTCTTGAATTGCTTTTGATAAATGATATTCCCCCGCAACATGTTCCCCTTCCATCTTTAATTGTTTATTTCTATTTTATTTTTTGTTGTACATAATATAACTGCACAGGTTTAGTCAGTAGTCTGGTCTTACCCTCGTCAATAATTCGCCGGGGTTAGGCCAGGCACTTACCGGCACATGGGGTAGGTTGTGCTGATACTACACTCTGTACTCTTTTGTGCAGATCCCAGTGATGTAGACTTTGGACCATAGTGGGATTGCTGGATCTTGTTCATCAAGCGACCCAAGGTAGTCCTATAGGCGTCCGCAGGCCTTGGCGTCTCCTTCTATCTACTATTCCAGTTTCTTTCATGTATTTTTAGAAACAGTGTTGTATTTATTTCTTTCATACCTTTATTTGTAGTACTCCTAGTCAGTCTGTGAAGTTCTGACACAAGTCTTCGGTAGATTTTTTATGGATTGGTATAAGTAGCATTATTAAAACTTTACAACGCAGCCTTCCGCTTATTCAGTTCTGTTGCTATCTAATTGTTGGCTCTTAACTGTTATCGGATTAAAAATGGAAACAAGGTAAATAGTTCAGTTGGTTCGCTTGCCTAGCTCTCACAAGTAGGTGCCATCACGACTCCCGAGGCTAGAAATCCAGGTTGTGACAAGTTGGTATCAGAGCTCTAGGTTACATAGGTCTCATAATTCACAGACAAGCTTAGTAGAGTCTAAGGAATTGGTATGGAGACATCTGTATTTATCCTCCAGAGGCTATAGAGTTTGGAAAAGTTTCACTTTTATTCTTCTCTGTCGTGCGATTTTGTTCTCTCAATGCTAAATTAAAACCTCTACTCTTGCCTTTCGCTAATGGTGAGGTCACGTACCGCTTCTTCAGCCGAGCAGCAGCACAGACCGGTGATAGATTAGCTATGTCTTCGGAGGCTTTGTGGAGGTTGGATAAGTTTCACCAAGCTCTTCACTACCACTTTCAGCGGTGCATCTTCTGAGGATCCCCAGGATTATTTAGATAGTTGTCACGAGGTTCTCAGGAACATGGGGATAGTGGAGACAAATGGGTCGATTTTGCTACTTTTCGCTTTTCTGGATCCGCCAAGACTTGGTGGAGAGATTATTGTTTGGCTAGACCAGCTGGATCGCCAGCTTTGACTTGGGAGCAGTTTACTCAGCTATTTCTGGAGATGTTTCGTCCTGTCACTCAGAGAGAGATCTACCCGAGGCTGTTTGAATGTCTCTAGCAGAGTTCTATGACTATTACTCAGAACGAGACTAGGTTTAATGATTTGACCTATCATGCCCTTCTTATACTTCCCATTGAGAGAGAGAGCGAGGAGGTTCATTGAGGGACTCGTTCAGCCTGCTCAGTGAGCCAGAGGTGGAGGTAGAGGTATTAGAGGTGGAGGTACAGGTACTGTTCTGGTTTATAGTAGAGATGCTTCAGTTTTAATTGATCTAGGATCTACATACTCTTATGTGTTATCTTATTTTGTGCTGTATCTGGTCGTGCCTAGTGATTATTTGAGTGCTCCTATTTATGTGTCTACACCGGTGGGTGATATTATTGTGGTGGATCGTGTCCATTGTTCATGCATAGTTGTGATTGGGGGTCTTGAGACTCGTGTAAATTTGTTACTTCTGGACATGTTTGATTTTGATATCATATTGGGGATGAACTGGTTATCACCTTACCACGCTATCTTGGACTGTCATGCCAAGACTGTGACCTTAGACTTGTCAGGTTTACCTTTTTTGGAGTGGAGAGAGATTCATGGTGATTCTACCCATAGTGTTATCTCATATACAAAAGCTCGGCGTATGGTCGAGAAGGGTGTTTGGCCTATTTGGCATATGTTCGCGATTCTAGTACCGAGGTTCCTTTTATTGATTTTGTGCCTGTTGTTCGTGACTTTCCTGAGGTATTTCCTTCAGACCTGCCGGGTATACCACCCAACAGGGATATTAACTTCTGCATTGATTTGGCTTCGGGCACTCAGCCCATTTCTATTCCGTCGCATTGTATGGCCCCGCCTGAGTTGAAAGAGCTGAAGGAGAAGTTGCAAGACTTGCTTGAAAATGGTTTCATTAGACCTAGTGTTTTTCCTTGGGGTGCGTCGGTGTTGTTTGTTAAGAAGAAGGATGGATCGATGTGAATGTGTATAGACTACTGGCAGTTGAATAAGGTTACAATCAAGAATAAGTATCCATTTCCAAGGACTGATGATTTGTTTGATAAGCTTCAGGGTGCCAAGGTATTTTCAAAGATTGACCTGACATTTGGCTACCATCATTTGAGGATTAGGGCATCTGATGTCCCTAAGACAACTTTCTGCACTCGGTACAAGCATTATGAGTTCTTGGTACAGTAGCTTTTATGGATTTGATGAACCGAGTGTTCAGTCCTTACTTGGATTCATTCGTGATAGTCTCTATTGATGATATTTTGATCTATTCCCGTAGCCGGGAGGAGCACGAGCAGTATCTTATAGTGGTTCTTCAGACTTTGAGGAATAGTCAGTTGTATGCCAAGTTTTCGAAGTTTGAGTTCTGGTTGAGTTCAGTTGCATTCTTGGGTCATATTGTATCAGCAAAGTGTATTTAGGTTGATCCAAAGAAGATAGAGGCTAAGGACTGGCCTAGAGCCGCATCAGCTACAGAGATTCAGAGTTTCTTAGGTCTGGCAGGCTACTATCGTCGGTTTGTGGAGGGGTTTTCATCTATTGCAGCCCCGATGACTAGGTTGACCCAGAAGGATGCCTAGTTCAGGTGGTTGGACAACTGTAAGGTGAGCTTTCAAAATCTGAAGATAGCTTTGACTATGGCACCAGTGTTGGTTTTGCCCATAGGTTCAGGGCCATATACAGTTTATTGTGATGCATCTCATATTGGACTTGGTCAGGTGTTGATGCAAGATGGCAAGGTCATTGTTTATGCTTCACGGTAGTTGAAGATTCATGAGAAGAACTATATGGTTTATGACTTGGAGTTAGCAACCATTGTTCACGCGTTGAAGATTTGGAGGCATTATCTGTATGGCGTGGCATGTGAGGTGTTCACGGATCACAAGAGTCTGCAGTACTTGTTCAAACAGAAGGAGCTAAATTTGAGGCAGAGAAGGTGGTTGGAGTTGTTGAAGGACTATGATATCACCATCTTATATCATCCTGGAAAGGCCAATGTGGTGGTCGATGCCTTGAGTAGAAAGTCAGCCAGTATGGGTAGTCATGCGTATATTCTGGTTGGTGAAAGACTGCTTGGTTTGGATGTTCAGTCTTTCTCCATTAAGTTTGTGAGGTTGGATGTTTCTGTGCCCAGGCGTATGTTAGCTTGCACAGTCGCTCGTTCTCCTTTATTTGAGCGTATCCGAGATCGCCAGTATGATGATCCTCATTTGTGTGTCCTTAGAAACACGGTGCAGCATGCAGGTGCCAAGCAGGTTACCTTAGGAGATGATGGAGTTTTGAGATTGTAGGGTCGAGTTTGTGTGCCTAATGTAGATGGGCTTCGAGAGTTGATTTTAGAGGAGGCCCATAGTTCCTGGTACTCTATTCATCCGAGCGCCGCTAAGATATATTAGGATTTGCGACAGCATTATTGGTGGAGAAGAATGAAGAAGGATACTGTTGCATATGTGGCTCGGTGTTTGAATTGTCAGCAGGTTAAGTACAAGCATCAGAGACCTAGTGGTTTGTTTCAGAAGATTGAGATTCCTGAGTAGAAGTGGGAGCGTATCACTATGGACTTCATTATTAGACTCCCACAGATTCAGAGGAAGTTCGATGCAGTGTGGGTTATTGTTGATAGGCTGACCAAGTCAGCACATTTCATTCCTGTGGTAGTCTCCTATTCTTCCGAGAGGTTAACTAAGATTTATATCCGGGAGATTGTTCGTCTTCATGGTGTGCCTGTGTCTATAATTTCGGATCGAGGTACGCAATTTACCTCACATTTCTAGAGAGCAGTTCAGCGAAAGTTGGGCACGCGGGTTGAGTTGAGCACAACATTTTATCCTCAGATGGACGGACAGTCCGAGCGGACCATTCATATTTTGGAGGATATTCTTCGAGCTTGTGTCATTGACTTTAAAGGCTCATGGATCAGTTTTTGCCTCTAGCAGAGTTTGCCTACAACAACAGCTACCAGTCGAGTATCCAGATGGCTCCTTATAAGGCCTTGTATGGTAGGCGGTGTAGGTCGCCGGTTGGATGGTTTGAGCCGGGAGAGTCTCGGTTGTTGGTACGAACCTAGTACAGGATGCCTTGGACAAGGTTAGGATCATTCAGGATAGGCTTCGTACAGCTCAGTCCAGGCAAAAGAGTTAGGCCGACCATAGGGTTCATGATTTGGCGTTCATGGTCGGTGAGCCAATATTGCTTCGAGTGTCGCCTGTGAAGGGCGTGATGAGATTTGGGAAGAAGGGCAAGCTTAGCCCTAGGTTCATTGGCCTGTTTGAAATTCTTGATCGAGTGGGAGAGGTATCTTTCAAACTTGCATTGTCACCGAGATTATCAGTCGTGCATCCAGTGTTTCATGTGTCCATGCTTCGGAAATATAGCGGCGATCAATCCCATGTGTTAGATTTCACCACTGTCCAGTTGGACAAGGACTTGTCTTAAGAGGAGGAGCTGGTAGTTATTCTAGACCGGCAGGTTCGACAGTTGAGATCGAAGAGCTTTCCTTCTATTCGTGTTCAGTGGAGAAGTCAGCCTACTGAGGCATCGACCTGGGAGTCCAGGTCCGATATGCGGAGCCGTTAGCCCCATCTTTTCCCCGATTCAAGTACTTCATTCTTCTGTCCGTTTGAGGACGAACGTTTGTTTTGAAAGTAAATTCTACATTCCTAGGCCTTAAAAACCTCTTTCTGCATCACCTCGATTTGCATGCACAGTCCGGGCGCGTAGCCGAAAAGCCAATATGAGAAAAATCTGTGAAAATGATGAATTTTGCCTTTAAAATGAATTTAAGTTGACTTCGGTCAATATTTCGGGTAAACGGACCCGGACCCGTGATTTGCCGGTCCTGGAGGGTCCGTAGGAAAATTTGGCCTTGAGTGTATGCCCGAAATCAAATTCCGAGGTCCCAAGCCCGAGAAATGAATTTTTGAAAGAAATTGTTTTGTTGAATTAATTTTGAAGTAAAGAAGAATTTATGTTTGAAACCATTGGTATCGGGACCGTATTTTGGTTCCGGAGCCCGGTACATGTCTTATATATGATTTTAGTCGAGCCTGTGAAAATTGGTAAGAAACGGACTTGAAATGACGTGAATCGGACCTTATTTGAGAAATTTGGAAAATTTGAAGTTCTTAAATAATTTCATGATTTTGATGCTAAATTCATAGTTGTTGATGTTAGTTTAGTGATTTGAATGCACGAGCATGTCTGTATGATGTTTTTAAGCTGGTATGCATGTTTGGTTTGGAGTCCCGAGGGCTCGGGTGAGTTTTGCATAGGCCACGAAATAGAATTGGACTTGAGAAAATTGCAGGTTTTCAGCTGGTATGGTCAGGTCTGCATTGCGAAGCCTGGCTCGCAAATGTGAGCTCACAAATGCGACAAATCCTCGCAAATGCGAATATTAGACCTGGGCAGCCTTAGTCGCAAATGCGACTGTCTTCTCGCAAATGCGAAGATGACTGGAAAGCTGATTTGTTCGCAAATGCAAAAGTCCCAGTTTCTGAAGGGTTCGCAATTGCGAACCCTGGTCGCAATTGCGATATCAGAGACCTGTAAATTCACACTTAGACGCATTTTCAACCATTTTTCACATCTTCTCAAAACATAAACTCTCTTGTGCGATTTTCCAAAGAAAACTTCTTCTCCGAATCAATTGTAAGTCATTTCTAACTAGTTTTCTTCAATCCTTAACATCTTTTCACATGATTTCAACTCAAAATCAATAGTTTTCATGGGGGAAATTGGGTGTTTTGGGTAAAACCTAGGTTTTCTTCAAATTTAGGGGATTTGGACCTCGATTTGAGGTCCGATTACTAAACAAATTATATATTTAGGTTCGTGGGAGAATGGGTAATCGGGTTTTGGTTCGAACCTTGGGTTTTGACCATGTGGGACCGGGGGCGATTTTTGACTTTTTGGGTAAAACTTTGGAAAACTCATTTTCATGCATTAGAATTGATTCATTTAGCATTTATTGACGTAATTAAGTAACTTGTGGCTAGATACGAGTGAATTGGTGGTGGAATCAAGAGGTAAAGCGATAGTTGAGACTTGAATTGTGTTCGTGGCATCGAGGTAAGTGTTTGGTCTAACCTTAGCTTGAGGGATTAGGAGTTGCGTCCTATTTGCTATGTGTTATTTGTTGAGTACGACGAATAGGCATGGAGACGAGTATCTATACGTTGGTGTCAAGTGTCACACCTCCTTTTTCCGACCCCGCGAGGGTACAAGGAGTTTTTTCCAATTAAAGGACAATCGAAACGGGATTTGTTTATTTATTTCAGAGTCGCCACTTGGGAGATTTAGGGTGTCCCAAGTCACCAATTTAATCCCAAATCGAGGAAAAGAATGACTCTGTATTACAGTCCGCGAACCAGAAATCCGGATAAGGAATTCTGTTAACCCGGGAGAAGGTGTTAGGCATTCCCGAGTTCCGTAGTTCTAGCACGGTCGCTTAATTGTCATATTCGGCTTATTTATCTGATTTTATACAATTATGAGCTCATGTGCAAGTTTTAACTCTTTACCGCTTTTATTATTATATTTCAAAAGAATGTGAACATCGTTTAAAAACATGTCTTTGGATTGCGTCACATGAAATGCACCCGCAATTCGGAACACATTCTTATTCAATGTTTTGGGATTTGGATTTGGGTCGCATGAAATGCACACCCGAATTTAAGAAGGTAAGATTATTAAAATGCGCCTAAAGAGTCTAACGCATTATTATCTTTGGGGAAGGCAGTGAAATTCACTAAACAGTCCTTCCCGAATTCGAAATATTCAATTAAACGTTTATTGAGGGCCCTACAATTAGTGCGTTTTTTGGGCGAGGCTCATCTCATTTATTTTTAAAAGACAATCCTAAAATGCCTACATTTTTCTCTATTAAATTTGTCTCTACAAAATAAATAAAAATGTCTTAATTTATTTACATGCTGAAATTAACTAATAATATTTAATTAAACAACATTCCTCCAAGTTCCAAAATGGTCTATTCGCTTGATGAACCAACGTGCTTTTTGAGACATGGTAATCATCCAACAATAGCGAATTAACTAGACGAAGTTACTACACTATTTATTTATTTTTAGGCAATATATTGACAGTTCGTCCGTTAAGCTATCGTCCGATGTTTCACTATATATATTAAACAGCTACATGATTCTGATTAGAGTAAGCTAAACAATTTATATATACAAATAAAATTTAGAATATAATTAAAATAAATCTGGAACTTCAACTCTTCATTTTCGTATTCATGCTACATGTTTCAGTTTACAATAATCAACGTGTCAGTTGTGTACCTGATATTGGAAGCAAAAGAAAAGTGAGATCAGCAGAAATTCAGTAGCATACAACAACAGCAACCCCAGCAACCAGTAACAACCAGCAACGAGAAACCAGTGACAGATTTTAAAATCAAGATGAAAATCCCAAAAAACACCAACAACAATCAACGGACAGAAGCCAAAGGAATTTTTTCAGATTTGAAGGACTAATTAATGTTCAACCCCTAATTTCTGAATCCGTATATCAGAATACTTAAATTGTATATCGGGTGTATACTATTCTTCTTTTGAATTTCCAGAATGTTTTTCTTTTTATTTTCTGAATCTTAGTATTTTCGGAATTTTCTCTCTCTTTAATATACAGCTCTCTTTTTTCTCTATCTCTCTCTCTCTTCTGTATTCTCTTCTGTATTCTCTCTTTTTATTCTGTCCTCCTTAAAAATCTGATCAATATCTCTTATTTATATCCCATCCCAAACCCTTTAATCAATTAATAAAACCACCACTTTCTCCTACCAAATCCACTATCTTCCCACTCATCCCCTTTTAATCCCACTACCTAATGTTTTGTTCCCCACTTTTGATTAAATAAATACATTATTCCCCACCATTATGTCTTGTCCCCCATGCTTACATTAAACAAATACATTATTCCCCCTCCATTATGTCTTGTCCCCCATGCCTACATTATTTTAATATTATTAACAAATTATTTCATTTTAATGGACAGAGCACTCAAAATAAACATTTGTTCAGAATTTTAATTCCAAAAATACCCCTCCGACCTTACTGAAATTACCATATTACCCCTGAACGTACTGCAACTTACCAAAGTACCCCCATCAGTTATAACCAATTCACCTAATCAATTTCAACCAAAATACAGCAAATATGACCAATTTCTAAACAATTTTCAACAACAAATTCAAACTAAATGATGAACAACAAAGAACAACTAAAATTATTTTGATTGAACAATATTTTTAACAACAAACAAACCTACTTTCAACAACAACAACAACAAACAAGTATATTCAGATTTCTAAATTCAATAATCATTTGAACTTAAAATTAAATCTAACAACATTACAACCAACAATTTCTATATTAAAACTAAACAAGATCATGAAACAAACTGAAGAAATAATCAAAAATGATAAACAACAAACAAGAAGATCAAACTTATACTAATTTCGGATTCAAGAACAATCAAGCAAAGTATGGACATAAATGAAAAGCTTCAACAATAATAACAAGTAAGTTTTATTCAAATTCGAATTAAACTCGAATTAGGCTTAAACAAAACAAATAAACATATTCAAATCACTAAACTTCAAATAATCAATTGATCTTTTAAAATTAATTCCAACAAAATTATAACAAAGATACATTGAATTAAAAAAAAATTAACAACCAAAACATAGCTTCACATTAAATCACTGAATTAAAAACTAACTTCAAACAAAAATGAACACGAATTAAATCTATATTAAACAACAAACAACGGATTCAAGCGATTTAAACTAAATCTAACAATATTAAAATTAAACTAACAATTCCTTTTTACAAAAATAAATAAAATTCACATGAAATAAACTGAAAAACAATTAATTAAATTTCCATTTGAATCTGAAAATTAAATCAACAAAACACATGAACAAACTAAAAAATTAATTCAACGATAAACATGAACAAAAAGAATCGAACATTTATCAATTTTAGACCCGAGAATATCAAAACAAAAATACGGGCAAAATAAAACTCAAACCTACTAACCGGATCGAAGTGACGACGAAGAAGATAGTTGTTTGGCGTCGTTTGAAGACGGCGCAACGACGATGATGAAAACAAGAACGCAGCAGCAACGACGAAGCTTGGAAGAAGCAGAAGATGAAGTTGTGGTCGTCCATGGTTGGTTTGATGGCGATGAAGAAAATGAAGATCGAAACAGTGGGGTTATGGGTGATGATGGTCGTGACGATGAAGGAGCTGGAGGTCGACTGGGCAGTGTCGACGATGGGTCGTTCGACTGAAGGAGACAACGACAAAGTAGCAGAAGGGGCAGCAAACGCAACAGCGGCGGAGCAGCAGCAGACGTAGCAGCGGCGGAGCAGCAGCAGTGATGCAGCAGCGGCAGTACGGAGGAGAAGACGACGCAGCAGGAGGAGGCTGAAGAAGACGTAGCAGCACGAGCAGTAGCATCAACAGCACGAGAAGTAGCAGCAGGCGACGAAGGAGATGGTGAAGGGGAAGGAGACGGAAGGGCAGGGGGGGTTGTCCGTGGCTTGTGCGATGGAGAGGAGGGTAGCCATTGATGGGGAGATTGGAGAGGATGAAGAGAGGGTAGGGGGGCGGGTAGTTTAGGTTTTTTAGGGCTTTTTGTTTTGTTTTGTTTTGTGAAATGCAAGATAGGGGGTGTTGGGTCTTTGGGTTATGGACCGGGTCGACCCGGTTTGAAATGGACCGGGTCGTGGGGAAGGTTGGACAATTTTTTGGGCCTGTGGCTTACAATTGAAGAAGTGGCCCAATCCGATTTTTCTTTGTATTTTTCTCTCTTTTCTTCTTTTATTTTTCTAAAACTAAATTCTAAAAATCCTTAAATTATTATTAAGTTATAAAAGCGCAAATTAACTCCCAATAACAATTAACGCACAATTAAGTAATAATTAAGCATAAAATTGTACATTTGGACATTAAATGCTAAAAATGCAAAAGATGCCTATTTTTGTAATTTTCAATTTTTGTAAAACAAACTTAATTACTAACAATTGTAGAATTAAATCCTACATGCAAAATGCGACATATTTTTGTATTTTTTATTAATTTAACAAATAAACATGCACAGACAAATACAAATAATTATCCAAAAATGTCACAAAAATTCTCAAAATTGCACACCAAGGAAAATCATTTTATTTTGAATTTTTTGGGAGTAATTCTTTCATAGGGCAAAAATCACGTGCTTACATCAAGCATGCCTGTGAGTTACTATGATTAATATGACTCCGTTTGTATTGTTCATGCCTTTTTTGATGATTTCTATTGTTAAGCAAAGCTCGTGGAAGTTTATTTCAATTTGAATATTGAAGAGCGTTGGCTCAAGTTGTAAAATGACTTGTAGAAGTATAATTGGCAATTGAGCCCTATAGAGCATTGGCTCAAGTTGTGAAATGAGTTGTAAAGTAAATGTGAAAAGGAAAAGAGAAGAGGGTTTTTGATATAGTTCCCTCGCCGGGATTCGATTGTTGTATTGTTGTTCCCTTGCCGGGATTTTATTGTGATTTCATTTATTTCCTTTCCCTTATTTCTTGTGATTATTGTTTTGGTAAGAGAGTATTAAAGCACGTATGATGATTTCGTTTACTTGTCCATGATTTTCCTGAATCTTGCTGATAATTGAGTTATATTGTCTTTTACGTTTATTTACTGATTTTCTGTTGTTACTTTATTCTATTATGATGTTATTGATTCCCTTGTTGGGATATTGTTATTCCCTTATTGTTCCCTTGTCGGGGCTCCATTGTGATTGGTGTTGAATTGTATATTTGGATCGAGTTGCACGCTGCAACAACAATATATTTGGATCGGGTTGCACGCCGTAACGATATTATATTTGAATCGGGTTGCACGTCGCAACAATATTATATTTGGATCGGGTTGCATGCCGCAATAATATTATATTTGGATCGGGTTGCACACCGCAACAATATTATGTTTGGATCGGGTTGCACGCCGCAACAACAATATAATTGGATCGGGTTGCACGCCGCAACAACAATTTAATTGGATCGGGTTGCACACCGCAACAGTGATAAATGATATGGATCGGGTTGCACGCCGCAATAGTGTTTTTATGATTCGGATCGGTTGCGCGCCGCAACAGTAGATAATAAAAGTGTTTATTGGTTGGTTACGATTGCCTTATTCGTTTGCTGTGAATTTTAAATTGTCTTTATGCTTTTCTCTTGAATTGCTTTTGATAAATGATATTCCCCCGCAACATGTCCCCCTCCCATCTTTAATTGTTTATTTTTATTTTATTTTCTGTTGTACATAATATAACTGCACAGGTTTAGTCAGTAGTCTGGTCCTAGCCTCGTCACTACTTCGCCTTAGGCCAGGCACTTACCAGCACATGGGGTCGGTTGTGCTGATACTACACTCTGCACTCTTTTGTGCAGATCCCAGTGTTGTAGACTTCGGACCGCAGTGGGATTGATGTCTCTTGTTCATCAGGCGACCCGAGGTAGTCCTGCAAGCGTCCACAGGCTTTGGCGTCTCCTTTTATCTAATATTCATGTTTCTTTCATGTATTTCCAGAAATAGTGTTGTATTTATTTCTTTCATACCTTTATTTGTAATACTCCTAGACAGTCTGTGAAGTTGGGATACCAGTCTTGGGTAGATTTGTTATGGATTGGTATTAGTAGTATTATTAAAACTTTACAATACAGCCTTATTCAATTTTGTTGCCATCTAATTGTTGGCTCTTAAGTTTTATCGGATTTAAAATGGAAACAAGATAAATAGTTCCGTTGGTTGGCTTGCCTAGCTTTCACTAGTGGGCGCCATCACGACTCCCAAGGTGGAAAATTCGGGTCATGACATAAGGATGGCATTTCACCATTGTTGTTATGCGGAGTAAGGGTGGCATTTCACTGTTGTTGTTATACGAGGCATAAGGGTGGCATCTCACTGTTTTATAAATGTACAGAGTGATATCGGTGTCTATTGTGTTGTATTTCGGGCGAAGTGATAAGGGTGGCTATTATACGGAATGATATGGGTTGCTATCGGAGTGATACTGGTGGCAAATGATATTGTCAGGACGGAATGATACGGGTGGCTATCGGAGAGATAAGGGTGACAATATCAGGGATGATGTGTGATGACCTGGGGGAATTTTGTTGGTGATATTTGTGTGATGGTGAGTTTTTACTTGTGTATGTCATACACCTTACATGACTTGTTGTGTTGCTTTGATGAGCTACTCAATGTCTTTGATAATACATGTAGACTTGTGTTATAATAGTACACTCGCACAAGCATATACTGTAGCATGCCACTTATCCTAGTTCAGGAGTATGAAACTTGACATTTATTTATCATGCACATGTATTCTTGTATTATCTGCTTTCATGTTGATATTGAGCCTGTGACCATGTCGGGCGCATTGTGATTATGAGCCTGTAATCATGCCGGGCAGATTAAGATATTGGCACGTGAGTTGTCATGCGGTTGTGATTTAAAATGTGGGTACAAGGTTCCGTGAACATATGATGTTAGGTTGAGGCCCGTGACTTGTGACTATGAGATGAGGTATCTCGGAGTAATTTCGTTGCGAAACTTGTGTTAGAACGAATTGATTTATTGGTTGTCATTTGTGTTCCTTATTTGGTTTCAATGGTGCTTCAACGGTATTTGTATTACTTTACTGTTTATATCATATGTGTGAGCACGTGATTTTTGCCTTATGAAAACTACTCCAAAATAAATCAAAAAATAAAATAAATTTCTTTTACTGTGTAATTTTTGAATTTGCGTAATGTTAAATATTTGTTTTATGTCCGTAAATATTTACGGTGTCATAATAGAATGAAAAAATAAAATAAAATACATGCTGCATGCATATAGGATTTAATTATGTAATTAAAAAGATAATTTAAACAAAATCACAAAAAATATGCAATAGTTCTATTTTAAATATTCCACTGTGTGATTGATGTTTTGTCTATGTGTTAAATAATTGTTATAGAATAATTAATATATTTTTGTGAAGTTAAAATTGTTTTATAATTAAAATTAGAAATCTAATTAGAAAAAAATGAAAAAAAATAATACATATACACAAAATCGGACCTGGATTAAAATCCAGGCCCAAATGAATTAATTCCCCCCCACAGCCCAATCCAGATGACCATGTCCGGTCCAATTCAGCTACGCCAAACGACGTCGTTTGGTGATCATTCATCAAGGGCCGTTAGATTAGATCAATTTAACGGCTGAGATACACTACCCTTACCCGTAACCCGTAACCCGACCCTTTGACCCAATACAGGCCGACCCTGAACTTAGACCAAACGACGACGTTTGGTTAAGTGGATTGATCTCAACCCTTCATTCTATCTAATCCAACGGACAATATCAATCCACCCCACCCCTATATAAGTCCCAGGCCCCTACCCCGGCCCCAAACTAAACACCCCCCTCCTACACTGTTCATCATCGTCCCCCAAACCCTCACTCCTAACCCTAGCCGCCCTAGGATCCCACCGCCTGAAACCCGGCGGCATCAACGCCGCCGGTCACCAAAATAACACCCTAGAACCCCCTGAACCTCCTCTATCCGAATATGTTAGCCGTTTGGCTCGAATCTTCCTGAAGGTTCTCGAATCTTCATTTGAAGATTCGAGCCAAACTTAGATCTAAACCAACCAGCCCCAAATTAACACCATGGCTTCCCCTAACTACCCTCGTTGTGGATCTGGTGTTGGTTTGGTTCGAATCGCCTCAGAACTCTTCGAATCTTCTTTTGAAGGTTCGAATCAAATCTGAACTCACTCAGATTCTTTCCAAACTAACACCAAACGACCCCTAGGCCTCCCTCACCCTTGTGTCACCTTTGGTTCCCTTCGAATCTGCCTAAAAGTGTTCGAATTTAGGATCCAAGAATCAGAAAACCCTAAAAATTTCAAAACATGGAATTTGCCTGAGTTAAATAGAAGATTGGGGTCTAATCGACCTTAGTCGAAGTATTTTCAGTTGAAAATACTTCGACTAGGTCTGTTTGATTTCAAAAAGGTCCGAATTCAAAGTCAAGTTCGAGTCCGTATGGAATTGAAGATTCAGAGGTATTTTCCTATTTTTCTTTTGTTTCCTACATATGTTGTTGCCTATTTTAGTTGTCTGTTTAATTTTTTCATTTTTTTTATTGTTTAATTCCGTGATTCTGCCTCCTACCTATCTACTTGATCCGAATGTGAATTGTTTCTGTTGGTTGTGATTAATTACAATGTGTGTAATCGACTCGATTAAGTTCGTCGATTAGTTATATTATAGAATTCTGTTTCTGAAAATGCTGTTTGAAATAATCTGTTTATCAGTTGTTTGTCGACAATTGTTGTAAATAATCAGTTTGACTAATACTCGTTAATTAAATCAGCTTTGTTTGAAATTCAATAAGATGCTGTTGATTTCTTAGCATTAAGTTTCAGGCAGTGTCAATATACTGACCATGCCCCTGCACTTATGCTAAATTCAATTTCAATTCAGATTTTTGTTCTGTTAAGTTCTGTGTATTGTTAATACGTTTGTATACAAGTTCAGTGTTCAATCTGAATTTAGTTTTGTCCATTAGCTATTAGACATTGGGTGTGGGATCAATTAGCTATCATTAAAAAGACAAAATGTTTGTTTTGATTTAGGAATTGGTTTTTAGCTGCTAAACAGTTTAATTCAGATAAACCTGTTAAGATTTAGGCAGTCTTTGGTCTGGGGCAGTAAAAACTGTAATTACAGTAGGATTTTCAAGGGTATTTCTGGGATAGAAACAGTAGGGTAATGTGATAATAGTAGTGGGCTGAAAGTGGAAAGTTAATGGCTATTATTTAGTGTGATAATGAGAAACAAAGGGTAATGGGCTGCTGAAAATCAGGGAAAAGTTATCCTAATGGGATTTAAAGTGGAAAAACAGATTTTTAATGGAAATTTTCTATTTTTAAAAGATAAAGGGGGTCCGGGCAGCACTTAAAAAGGAGGGGAGACAGACCTGTATAAGATAGAGGGAATTGGGACTGATTTAGATGAGTTTTTTCAGAGAAAGAGAGTTTAGAGAGACTCAGATTTTGAAAGAGAAAAATCTGATTTAAGAGCTTTTCAGAGAAAGACTGAGAGAGATACATTGAGAAAAATCAGAAATAGAAATCTGAAAATTGAGAAGAACAGAATCAGATATAGGATAGAAGGAAAGAAAGAAAATCAGAAATAGTAAAAAGAATTCTACATCAGACACTAGTATTAAGGCTGATTTTTGAAATTAAGAGCTTTTCAGTTTTCCTTTTCTAAAGTTTTAGAATCAGACAGATTGTTCAGTTTTAAAATCTGAAACTTTTAAGAAGTCTTGTACTGTGTTTCTGAGTTCCTCGGGCCTTGTTTTGTTGACCAAATCTGTTGAACACTGGTATATTCTGCTGAATTTGTTACTGCTGCTACTGCTGAAATTTACTCCTTCTACCTTCATTTTCAGGTACATGTCTTTTAAATTTCATGTTGGAAAGAGATTCAACATGATTAATCAACGAAGCTTGCTTTGTAATTCTGTTTTTTTCATTTGTCCGAGTTCATCAGTTTAAATTTCATTTTTGTTTCATGTTAGTTAATTAGTAGTGAATTCAATTTGATAGCTATGAGTTAATTGTCTTACCTTGAAATTCATATTTAGTAGTGAAGGCTTTGTAATAATGTTAGCCCTTCATCTCATTAGTTTTGTCATGTTTGAATTGTCAAGGTAGGAAACATGACATAAAGATTGGCCATTAACTAGGCCTTGTGACGTTGTTAGTTGAATAAAGAATAGCGTGAAAATGTCAAAACCATATTGTTAGTTTATTCTGATAATCTGATTTAGTTGTGGAAGAAATGATATAAGTTGTACGTTCTTATGTGGCATTATAACAGGTATCTATAGAACCATTAGTGGATGGTAAGTTGAGTTGTTATGGCTAATTATGATGTTAGAGTGCTACGAATGTTTCAAGACATACAAATATGTGGCATGTAAGGCAATGTTGTTAATCAATTTGTATAATAAATCCCTTTCTTATCAATTTGATGCTTATTTACCATCCTAAATAAATAATTAGGCCTATTGGATTAAAAGCAAGTATATGAGAATAAAATGAGATATACAAATTGCAACACTTTACATCAACGACAATTAGAAATAGGACTTGCACTAAATAGAAATAATAAAAGTTCTTGAAAAAATATTCTTCCCTTTATAAATCATTTTTAGTTTCATATACAATTCATTATTGGGCATATAGATATATATGTTGTATTTGTGAAGAATAGTATTAATCATGTTCTTATTCTTTATTTTGAATTTGAATAGTCTTGGATGAACATAAATTATACGCGGAGATTATAATCCGACGGACAACCTTTAATAGATTGTGAATTCTTTTCAAAGAATTCAAAGGCCTCTAAAGTGGGAGTTCTCATGATTTTCACATAAAAAATGTATGATATAATAAATAATTTGTGAAAAGTCCATAATACTATTAACAAAGATTTTGCGCAATCAGGGATGCATTCATGCACCCTGGTTATATTTTAAAAGTAGATTCGGATTATGCGTACGCGCAATTTTGAGCGAATATTTAATAAAACGAATTTCTTTAAAAAAAATATATTAAATAATTTCATATAATCCGAGGTGTGCAGTTCATTATCTAAATAAAAAGGGTGATGATGTTCCTGATTTTATTTTTAATTTTCGAATATATATTTTTATAAAAACTATAACATGGATGATTTTATTGTGTACACGTACGCGTGGCACAATCCCCGGTAATTATAAAAGATATATAATACGAATATACGTACGCGTAATTCGTCATAAACAATAAGTAAAAAGCGGTAGTAAAATCATGCAATAAAAATGTATTTAATAAAATCAAGATAATTAAGCCAATAATAAAAATAGTTAAGCGACCGTGCTAGAACCACGGAATTCGGAAATGCCTAACACCTTCTTCCGGATTAACAGAATTCCTTACTCAGGATTTCTGGTTCGCAGAATAATAAACAGAGTCATATTCTCCTCGATTCAGGGATTAAAATTGGTGACTTGGGACGCCTTAAAATTCCCAGGTGGCGACTCTGAAATAATTAAATAAATTCCGTTTCGACTGTCCTTTAATTGGAGAAAACTCCCCTTGTACCCTCTTGGGGGTATGTAAAAAGGAGGTGCGACAGCTCTGGCGACTCTGCTGGGGACAATAATACCAGTGTTATTATAACCCAGAACCATTGGTTCAGGGTTTAAAGAATTCGAGCTTAAAATATCTGTTTTTATTGGCTTTATTTACTATATGATTTTCAACTGTTTATATGCTAATATGCTAAATTTTTACCGCTTTAATATTATTTGAATTATGAATATATACAACTGCTACGAAAACCCCTTTCTTTCTGAGTCTTCTAAATTTATGGTGTACACGTGCGCGTGACCCACCTTTCTGTTAAAGTCATACCAAATAAGACGGAGTTGGGACAAGTAACTAGGCCGGGCAGACTTTCGTGCTCCCGGTACGTTGCCCCCGCTTCGGCTCAAACTGTCCGTTTGGGTAAGCCAGGTTTAGAACAATCAACCTAAGGTTTTACACTTAGAATAACTCAGCCATGTACCGGATCCCTAGTAGGAACGTCTATTTGCATCATACACATTTTGCCTTGGAGACTCAACACAGGGGTTGGGTCTGTCTAGGACAGGTGAACCCAAAATAAAAAGACCATCATGATGCATACTATTTGTTACTTGTGCATTCATTTGCCTCGAACATGCTTGTTGACCAGCTTAAATAAAATCATGGTGAGAAGAAAGGAATAAAATGGGTTGTTTTAAAAATTTCGAAAAAAAAATAGTTTTAAATTTTGAAATAAAGGTATTTAATAAATAAATAAATAAAATTCGAAAATGATTTTTTTTTTAGTATAAATTTTCAAAAATAAATTTTGACTTTATCAAAATTAAATTTCAGATACAAAATGAGCACCACACAAAGCCTCTCATCCACAAGTACGGAAGAATTTCTATGTCAGCTTCAAATGTGGTGGTATGATTTAGGCGAAGACAGTCAAAAATGGGTCGTCAAGCATTTGGGAAATCTCACGGACATTATGAAAGTTAAACCCCGTGATGATCTGATTGCGGCGTTAGTAACTTTCTGGGACCCTGTTCACAATGTTTTTCGTTTCTCTGACTTCGAGCTTACTCCTACATTAGAGGAGATAGCTGGATATGCTGGTTTTGATGGAAGTTTAAGAAATCAAAGCTTGATATTCACAAAGGCTCCTTCGGTACATCGATTCTTCGGTCTTCTGAACATCAGCAGTCAAATCAGGAAAAGCAATGTCATCAATGGATGTTGTTCCTTCAACTTTTTGTATTCAAGGTTCGGAAAATCAGATGGGTTCGAAATTCATGAGAAAGGCCTTACTAATAAGCAAAACAAAGACACTTGGCAGATGCACCGTCGATTTGCTTTCATGGTGGCTTTTCTAGGAGTCATGGTCTTCCCAAATAAAGAGCGAACAATTGATATTCGCACCGCAAAAGTTGTGCAAATCCTCACCACTAAAGAAAATCACACCCTTGTCCCCATCATTCTATCAGATATTTATCGGGCTTTGACTTTATGCAAATCAGGAGCAAAAGTCTTCGAAGGATGCAAAATTTTGTTGCAAATGTGGGTGATTGAACATCTCCAACAACAGCCCAAGATCATACAGTATGGGTCAAACAATGATAATTGCATCGAAAGCTATGAGGAAAGAACAAAAAATTATCAGGTTCCAGAAGGGATAGAAGCATGGGTATCTCATCTAAAGGCTTTAACGGCAAATCAAATTGAATGGACCCTGGGATGGCTCCCGATGAGGGAAGTAATACATATGTCAACCTCAAATAGTTATCTACTACTATTGGGATTAAGAAGCATTCAGCCGTATGCACCACTAAGAGTCTTAAGGCAACTAGGGAGATATCAAATAGTTCCTGATGATGAAGATTTGAGTATGCAAGTAATCGAATTACACCCAGAAGCCACTATTCCCGAAGCTCTACTTCAGCAGATGTGGAATGGATGTCGATACTTGAAAAGTGATACTCAAGTCCCAGACACTACAAGGGGTGAGATAAATCCTGGATATGCAAGGTGGTTTGAAAAACGATCTCGCGTGGATGATGTATCAGAGCCTGAGCTAAGAAGGCCAACAAAAAGACCCCATATTCAAAACTTCAATGATAAAATCCAAGAACGGTTGATCTGGGGAGAAAAGGAAAAAGGGTACAAAGCAACTATCCATGCCCTAAAAGAAAATCTAAGAAGCCTCAGATTAGAGAAAGATTTGCAAGAACAAGAAGCCGAAGGCGAGAAAAAGAGTCTAGCTTGTAAGAATGAAAATCTTCATGCTCGATTCCAAAAAATGAAAAGAGTTTCTGAAACGCCAAAGAGGAGCTGGAAAGATCAAAAAACCATCGCCAATCTCTTTGAAAGAATGCAAGATTATGATTCCATTCTTGCGGAAAATGAAAGGGAATTGAGCAAGGCAAAAGAAAGGATCCAACAATTAAACGAAGAAGCCAGATCTAACAAAGAACGCCAAGATAGGCAATCCGAAAAAGACAAGGCCCAATTCAAGAAGGAAAAAGACTATTGGATGCGATCAGAAGACCAGCTTCGTGCACAACTAGAAGAGGCAAGAAGATGCAACAGAGAATATCAACAAGCAGACCTTGACAGGGAAAGATCGCAAGCAAGATTAGAGCAGGCCAGACTCCGAGCTCTATTAGAATCAGCTCTAGATCGTGAAAACCGTGTCAGAGATATAGCCACCACTCGTCAGCAGCAATTGCAAGACCAAGACCAACGTCTCCAAGGTTTCAGGGCACAAATCCACGACTTGGCAGTCTTCACATCTCAAAGTTATGTAAACTGCCAAGGAATGGATTATGAAAGGTTTACAGAGCATGCGCCCACTTTTGCTCGTCATCTAGCAATGGAGTTGGAAAGGATGTATCGTACGCTGGGAGGCCATCCAGGTCAAGCCCCACATTGAGCAGATAATCCAATATTTGACAACAAAAGTGGAAAGTGGGGCACGTTGTGAGATGTTAAGAATTGTATCTTTTATTTTGATTTAAGTGTGTGTTTTCAAGCCATTTTCTTAAAGTTTTCAAATGTAATTCCATCTTTGTGTAATAAATAAAAGTGATTGCTTTTGGTCCTAACTACGCAAGGTCTGATTCATGTGAGGCATGATACATAGGCAATCTCTAAGATTCGACCACCACGATAAAAGATATATATAGTAAATAAAAGTGAATGACAATTTTCAATTTCAAGAAAGCTGGGACGATACAAGCAGCCGAGCAAATGCATAATAGAAAGGGATTATTTGTCTAGGATCATTGCATCTCAACGTGTGATTATATATATGTTAAACTCTCAAAACTAACAAGTTTGTTCGTTTTCAGAATTCAAGCAGTTAGTTTCTCTAAAGAGTATACTGGCATATTATCACTATCACACAAGATCAAAAGGACCAATACCCGAAAGTATGTCTATCCCAGATGTTGACACAGGTATGGAGATAGAAGAGATGGATGTCGGGAAAATGAAAGAAGAGATGTTTAAGCTCAAGCAGCAAATGGCTGAGATGTACCAAGCTTGGTCTACAGGACAGTTACCCCCATCTTACCCAAATAACCCTGCTCCATCAATGACCCAAACTCAGGATAATATCACCACTGAATTATCCCCAAGTTTCCCCATTTATCAGCACTACCGAGGCACCACCTCTCAGACACCACAGTCTCCACCTCCAAAACCAGTTCCGTACTTTCCTCCACCTATGACTCCTGTTTTCGTAGCACCTCCCCCTGCTACATTTCACAAATCTCCTAGTGAGCCTACATTCCAGGCCCAAGACAACCAATATTACCCCCGGAGCCCACCTTCAAAGCCTCCGAAATCAATTCAACTGCTCATCGGTTTGATCTCCCAACCGAAATTGACAAGCCAGCCAAAAATGCTGAACAAGAAGAGATGTTCAGGAAAGTCAAAAGTCTAGAACAATCGTTCCGAGACATGCGGGGATTAGGTGGGCAAGTCAGTGTAGAATACAAAGATTTATGCTTATTCCCTAATGTACAGTTGCCAGTTGGCTTCAAGATGCCCAAATTTGACCTATACAGCGGGCACGGCGACCCAGTAGCCCACTTAAGGGGTTTCTGTAGCAAGATGCGAGGAGCTGGGGGAAAGGATGAATTATTGATGGCTTACTTCAGTCAAAGTCTAAGCGGATCAGCTTTGGAGTGGTATACACGCCAGGACCATGGAAGATGGTACACCTGGGATGACCTGGCACAGGCATTCGCATACCATTTCCAATACAATCTGGAAATCATCCCAGATCGATTATCTTTGACCAAATTTGAGAAGAAACACAATGAAAGTTTCAGAGAGTATGGTTTTCGGTGGAGAGAACAGGCAGCAAGAGTGGATCCTCCTATGAAGGAGAGTGAAATGGTAGACTACTTCCTCCAAGCCTTGGAACCGACTTACTATGCCCACTTGGTTTCAGCGGTTGGGAAATCATTCAACGAAGTAGTGAAGATGGGAGGTATGGTGGAAGAAGGCCTCAAGACAAATAAAATCATGAGCTATTCAGCAATTAAGGCAACTACTCAAGCTATTCAAGGCGGGGTAGGAGGAATCGGAAGAAAGAAGAGGGAGGAAGCAGCAGTAGTTGATTCAGGAATTTGGCCGGGACCCAGAGGTTCACCGCTTTACTATAATCAGCAACGACCTCGCCAATCAGCTTACCACCATGATTCATCCCAACACTACTATCACCCTTCAGAGCCTCATTTTT
The DNA here is from genome assembly GCF_000393655.2 of Nicotiana sylvestris. Taxonomy (NCBI): domain Eukaryota; kingdom Viridiplantae; phylum Streptophyta; class Magnoliopsida; order Solanales; family Solanaceae; genus Nicotiana; species Nicotiana sylvestris. The sequence goes on from NC_091057.1 coordinate 26,944,041, forward strand.
CCATTAACCATGCTCAAGCATACAATCAGCCACCTGTTCACACCAATTGGCGTGCTCCTGTCACACCAAATACTTACCCACGAGCCTATCCCGGACCAGGTTTTAGGCCTAGGCCAGCATTCAGGGGAGAAAGGGAACAGAAAAAGAAAACTTACACTCCATTGGGAGAGTCTTACACTAGTCTGTTCCACAGGCTGAGACAGCTAGACATGCTGAGACCAATACAATCCAAGCTACCCAATCCTCCTCCAAAGAATTTGGATTACACCATTAGCTGTGAATATTGCTCCGGTGCACCAGGCCATGATACGGAGAAGTGCTGGCATTTGAAAAATGCAATACAAGAGCTGATTGATACTAATAAAATCGAGGTTCAAACCCCCGAAGCCCCAAATATCAATAGAAATCCAATGCCAGCCCATCAAGAGGCTAATATGATAGAAATCATACAAGCTGATGGGAAGACAAAGAAGCCGTCATAAACTGTCATGATGATCAAGTCTCATGAAACCAAGCCAGATAAACAGTTAATAGAGGAGAAACGGGTGTCTAAGCAGAACAAAAATGTTGATGAACCATCTATGATAGTCGATGAGGGATCATCGAGCAAAGTTGCTGCAAAACAAGAAAGGCCGAAAGTGATAGTACCAGGGGTTGCTAACAAACCCATTGTATTCGTGGAAGGAGCCCGTACAGATCGGGTTATTATTGCACCTGTAATCCAGCTACCGGTCATCAACAACAAAGCCATCCCATGGAGCTATGAACGGATGACCGTAATGTACAAGGGCAAAGAAATCAAGGAAGAAGTGTGTGAGGTGCAAGGCTTGACTCGTTCGGGAAGATGTTTTACTCCCGAAGAGCTGAGAAAAACTAAAAACAATCCAATGCCAACAAAGAGAGCTGTGACGGAAGAAGAGGCGGAGGAGTTTTTAAGAAAAATGAAACTCCATGATTATTCTATTGTGGATCAATTAAAGAAGACCCCCGCTCAAATTTCACTGTTGTCATTACTGATCCATTCAGAGGAACACCGTTTGGCGTTGATGAAAATCCTGAATGAAGCTCATGTTCCTGAAAAGATCTCTGTAAATCATTTGGGAAAAATAGCCAACAGAATCTTTGAGACAAACAGAATTACATTTGCTGATGATGAATTACCTGTGGAAGGTACCGAGCACAACAGAGCTCTTTACCTCACCGTGAAATGTGAAAACTCCGTAGTAACCCGGGTATTGGTTGACAATGGGTCAAGTGCAAACATATGCCCTCTCTCCACTTTAAACAAATTAAAAATTAAAGAGGAGAGGATCCAGAAGAATAGTATCTGCGTACGGGGGTTTGACGGTGGAAGCAGAGATTCATTTGGCGACATAGTGTTGGAACTAACAATAGGGCCAGTTGAATTCACAATGGAATTCCAAGTGTTGGACATAACTGTTTCTTACAACTTGTTGTTGGGTCGACCATGGATCCATGCTGCTAAAGCAGTCCCGTCAACACTACATCAGGCTGTCAAGTTTGAATGGGATCATCAAGAAGTAGTCGTGCATGGAGAAGAAAGTTTAAATGCTCACAGCAGTACCATTGTACCGGTCAAGGGAACAGAAAATGACCAGAGACCATGGGTATACCAAGTAACCGACACAGTGTCGATAGAGAAAATTCCAGAGGGGAAATATCTTCCAAATCCAAAGATATCCTCTGCATCAGTCATGGTAGCTTATGAAATTTTAAAGAATGGCTTTATACCAGGCAAAGGTCTGGGTTTATCTTTGCAAGGAATTATACAACCAGTATCTCTCCCCGAGAACTGGGGAACATTCGGTTTAGGGTTCATACCCACTGCCAATGACGTGATAAGGGCTAGGAAGCTGAAACACCAAACATGGGTTCTTCCAAAACCAGTCCCACATCTGTCAAAGTCTTTTGTCAAGACCGGCGCTAAAAATCGCCCGATAACAACAATTCCTAAATCCCGGGTCAATCCTGAAGAGGAATTAATTGAAAGGTTCGAGAAATTGTTTAGTGATGTGAATATGTTGGAAAGCGGAGAAGGGTGTAGCAACGCAGAAGTTCAATTCGTTGGGCCAGAAACAAAGCTCAATAATTGGAAAGCCACTCCTCTCCCAATTCGAAAGGAGTCTTGGTAGTTTATTTTGATTTTCTTTCAGTTTGTTTGGGTTATTTCAAGGTTGTAATCCCAAAGTTTATCTTACAGTTGGTTTGAAGTGTGCAAAACCTTGTTATCTTTCATTATCCAATAAAAAGCAGTTTCCTTTTTATTATCATTCCTAATAGCTTTCTTTTCTTTTTCTTCTTTTCTGTACAGTTCCTTTTACGCTGGCTCTAGTGATGTGGCATGCATGAGGAATCTTCAGCCCAGTCTTAAAAATCAATCTGGTTCCGAAATATTAATTCAAGAAATATATTGTGATTATGAATCAGAATACGATGAAGATGAGGTTTTTGAAGAGATTAGTAAAGAGCTAATTCACTTTGAGGAAAAAATCAAACCTAACTTGAGTGATACCGAGGACGTCAATATAGGGGACACGAGTAATGTCCGGGAAACTAAAATAAGTGTCCATCTCGAACCAAAGATCCGAGAGGAGTTAATTAAAGCACTCATAGAATTCAAAGATGTTTTTGCATGGTCGTATGACGACATGCCGGGCTTGAGCACTGATTTAGTGGTCCACAAATTGCCCACCGATCCAACGGTGCCTCCTGTCAAGCAGAGGCTGAGAAAATTCAAGCCTGATATGAGTGTGAGAATTAAGGAAGAAATCACCAAACAATTGGAAGCAAAGGTCATTCGAGTCACTCGATATCCTGTTTGGTTAGCTAATGTCGTTCCTGTGCCAAAGAAAGATGGCAAAATTAGAGTATGCGTCGACTATCGCAATCTCAACAAAGCAAGTCCAAAGGATAATTTCCCATTACCCAATATCCATATTTTGATCGACAATTGTGCCAAGCATGATATAGGGTCTTTCGTGGATTGTTATGCCGGGTATCATCAAATTCTAATGGATGAAGAAGATGCAGAAAAGACGGCATTCATCACACCATGGGGAACTTATTGCTACCGGGTAATGCCATTCGGTTTGAAGAACGCCGGAGCAACCTATATGAGAGCAATGACCACAGTGTTTCATGATATGATACACAAGGAGATTGAGGTATACGTGGACGATGTGATCATAAAATCAAAGCATCAGGCCGACCACGTTGGGGATTTGAGGAAGTTCTTCTTAAGACTTCGCAGGTACAACCTCAAGCTTAACCCTGCCAAGTGCGCATTTGGAGTTCCGTCTGGAAAATTGTTGGGATTCATAGTCAGTCGACGAGGCATCGAGCTAGACCCATCAAAAATCAAAGCCATCCAAGAATTGCCACCTCCTAGGAACAAAACTGAAGTAATGAGTTTGTTGGGAAGGTTAAATTACATCAGCAGGTTTATTGCTCAGCTCACAACAACTTGTGAGCCAATTTTCAAATTATTGAAAAAGGATGCTACGGTCAAATGGACCTATGAGTGTCAAGACGCGTTCGATAAGATAAAAGGGTACTTGTCGAACCCACCCGTGTTGGTCCCACCAGAGCCAGGAAGACCTTTGATTCTTTACTTAACGGTTTTGAAAAATTCATTTGGTTGTGTATTGGGGCAACATGACCTTACTGGCAGAAAAGAACAGGCCATCTACTACCTTAGCAAGAAGTTCACAGCTTATGAGGTTAAGTATACTCATCTGGAAAAGACATGTTGCGCCCTAACATGGGTAGCTCAAAAATTGAAACACTATTTGTCATCCTATACTACTTACCTCGTTTCTCGGTTGGATCCATTGAAATACATTTTTCAAAAGCATATGCCAACGGGAAGGCTTGCAAAGTGGTAGATATTGCTCACAGAATTCGACATCATTTATGTGACTCGAACTGCAATGAAGGCTCAAGCACTGGCCGATCATTTAGCCGAAAACCCGGTCGATGAGGAATATGAGCCGTTGAAAACTTATTTTCCTGATGAAGAACCAATGCATATCGACGAGGTGGAGCAAATTGAAAAACCTGGCTGGAAACTTTTCTTTGATGGAGCCGCTAACATGAAAGGAGTCGGAATAGGAGCTGTAATCATTTCTGAAACAGGGTATCACTATCCTGTTACGGCTCAATTACGATTTTATTGCACCAATAATATGGCTGAATATGAAGCTTGCATTTTGGGTTTAAGGCTAGCCGCAGACATGGGTATCCGAGAAATCTTAGTCATGGGAGATTCGGATCTTTTGGTACATCAAATTCAAGGAGAATGGGAAACCCGAGACTTGAAGCTCATACCATACCGACAATGTCTACATGATCTTTGTCAGCGGTTTCAATCAGTGGAATTCCAACATATTCCAAGAATCCATAATGAGGTTGCCGATGCATTGGCTACCCTGGCATCAATGTTGCACCATCCGGACAAAGCTTATGTAGATCCAATACATATTCAAGTCCACGATCAGCACGCTTATTGCAATATGGTTGAAGAAGAATTTGATGGTGAACCATGGTTCCACGACATCAAGGAGTATATCAGGATGGGGATATATCCCGCACAAGCCACAGGAGATCAAAAGAGGACCATTAGGCGATTGGCAAATGGATTCTTCTTAAGCGGAGGAGTTTTGTATAAAAGAACACCAGATCTTGGATTATTAAGATGCATAGATGCCAGACAAGCTGCAGCTGTCATGTCTGAAGTACATTCAGGAGTTTGCGGACCCCACATGAGTGGATATGTATTGGCAAAGAAAATCCTCCGAGCCGGTTACTATTGGCTTACCATGGAGCGAGATTGTATCAGTTTTGTGCGCAAGTGTCATCAATGCCAAATACACGGAGATTTGATTCATTCTCCACCATCCGAGTTGCACACAATGTCGGCACCATGGCCCTTCGTTGCCTGGGGCATGGATGTGATTGGACCAATTGAGCCGGCAGCATCCAATGGACACAGGTTCATTCTGGTAGCTATTGATTATTTTACCAAATGGGTTGAGGCCAAGACATTCAAATCAGTGACCAAGAAAGCTGTGGTCGATTTTGTCCACTCAAATATCATATGTCGATTCGGAATCCCGAAGGTGATCATCACAGATAACGGTGCTAATCTTAACAGCAACTTAATGAAGGAAGTATGTCAACAGTTTAAGATTACACATCGTAACTCTACCCCATATCGGCCCAAGGCGAATGGAGCAGTAGAAGCAGCCAACAAAAACATAAAGAAGATACTTCGGAAAATGATAGAAGGTTCAAAACAATGGCATGAAAAATTACCATTTGCATTATTGGGATACCGCACTACTGTTCGCACTTCAGTAGGAGCAACTCCTTATTTGTTGGTATATGGCACTGAAGCAGTAATTCCTGCAGAAGTTGAGATTCCTTCCCTTCGGATCATCGCCGAAGCAAAGATTGATGATGATGAATGGGTCAAAACCCGTCTGGAACAGTTAAACTTGATTGATGAAAAACGATTGGCCGCAGTATGTCATGGTCAATTATATCAAAGAAGAATAGAAAGAGCATACAACAAAAAGGTGCGACCCCGGAAGTTTGAAGTAGGTCAGCATGTGCTGAAACGTATTCTTCCACATCAGGTCGAGGCAAAGGGCAAATTTGCCCCGAATTGGCAAGGACCATTCATTGTGACCAGAGTATTATCGAATGGTGCACTATGCTTAACAGACATTGAAGGCAAATGCATAGATATGGCGATCAATTCTGACGCGGTAAAGAGATATTATGCATAACTTTTTGAGTGTTTGTATTTAGCATTATTTCGAAGATTGGAATGACAAAGGCAATTTATTCTGCTATCCAAACACTATACCATTTGCTTCCCCTTTGAGCCATACTTGTTTCTTTCCTACCCTCTCTTGGAATCAATAAAAAAATCAAGTATGAAATAATTAAAAAAAAAACATCACTATTATTTAGTGAACTACGTTTGACCTGATTCCTCAAAGAAGGATACGTAGGCGCCTCACGGCTCGGTCATAGGGTGCACAATATACATAAAATGTGCACAAAAAGAAACATCAAGCGACCCCAATCAAGGAACTGGGGCAAGAATTGTATTGGAAATAAGAAAAAGATTCCAAGAGTTGTAATTTTAAACACATACCAAAACTGTTTAGCTTTTAATACCTTTTCCATTTCTAACCCCATACCAGAAAGACCTTTCGACCAATCTTAGAAAAATGCTGAGTCAAGCAAATGAAGATGGTTCATAATACTCTGGTACAAACAAGAAAAGAAAGTAAAAATGAGAGAGTCTTATAGGTGAAAACCCACACGGGCACCATAAGGCGACGAAAGTTGAGAGAAAAGTAAAATGAGAGAGTCTTATTGGTGAAAACCTTCGTGGGCACCATAAGGCGAAAAGGAAGTGAAAAAATGAACAAATGAGGAAAGTTTATCAGTGAAAACTCTTTGAGACATTGCAAGTCCAACAGGTCTGTGAAATGAAAAATGAGGTTGGATTATGGAAATTTTGGCAAAAAAAAAAACGAGACAATTGAAAGGAGATTGATTAAAGACTGGGTTGATTAATCCGAAATGCATACCCTGATCATTAGTGCCAGTAACTCCAATCAGATAAGTTTTTATTCTTTCTCCACTAGTCATCCAAACTTGGATTTTTCTTTTCATTCTATAATTGTCGAAATCAGCGTGTTTCATCACTAATAATCTTACTTTTCTAAAAGCTTTGAGATAAGTTTTATTCCAAACAAATAAGAAGGAATGTCAAGGTATACTACCAAGATCCAAGGTTACAAAATACGGCCACGAAAGGTGGGAGATAAAAGATATGGGTGTAAGAAAGGTGAAATCAAAAGTGGATCAGCAAAGTCAGAAGGGACATATGATTACAGTTAAAAGGGTTTGAAGGAAAACATACAGAGGGGAATCCTATAGTCAAGGATCAATTACAAGGACAAAACAGTCTTTTCAACCATTCCAAGGCAATAAAGAGAGACGAAGAGAAGCATCACAATCGGCAAGAATACCCCAGTCAACCACCCTGCTTTAAACTAACGAAGTTTTCTTTGATTTAAAACAGGGGCAAATACAATATTTATGTCAGGAAATATCTGGAGAATGAGGATGGAGAATTGAAGAAGTCAGGCGTCCACCTGGAGAATGAGGATAAGAATTAAAGAAGTCAGGCGTCCACCTGGAGAATGAGGATGAGAATTAAAGAAGTCAGGCGTCCACCTGGAGAATGAGGATGAGAAAAGAAGAAGTCAGGCGTACACCTGGAGAATGAGGATAAGAAGTTAAAAAGAAGTCAGGCGTCCACCTGGAGAACGAGGATGAAGAAAGAAAAGAAGCAGTCAAGCGTCCACCTGGAGAATGAGGATGAGAATTAAAGAAGTCAGGTGTCCACCTGGAGAACGAGGATGAGAAAAGAAGAAGTCAGGCGTCCACCTAGAGAATGAGGATAAGAAGTTAAAAAGAAGTCAGGCGTCCACCTAGAGAACGAGGATGAAGAAAGAAAAGAAGCAGTCAGGCGTCCACCTGGAGAATGAGGATGAGAATCAAAGAAGTCAGGCGTCCACCTGGAGAATGAGGATGAGAAAAGAAGAAGTCAGGCGTCCACCTGGAGAATGAGGATAAGAAGTTAAAAAGAAGTCAGGCGTCCACCTGGAGAACGAGGATGAAGAAAGAAAAGAAGCAGTCAGGCGTCCACCTGGAGAATGAGGATGAAGAAAAAGAAGTCAGGCGTCTACCTGGAGAATGAGGATGAGAAAAGAAGAAGTCAGGCGTCCACCTGGAGAATGAGGATAAGAAGTTAAAAAGAAGTCAGGCGTCCACCTGGAGAACGAGGATGAAGAAAGAAAAGAAGCAGTCAGGCGTCCACCTGGAGAATGAGGATGAAAAAAAAGAAGAAGTCAGGAGTCCACCTAGAGAATGAGGATGAGAAAAGAAGAAGTCAGGCGTCCACCTGAAGAATGAGGATGAAGAATTAAAGAATTCAGGCGTCCACCTGGAGAATGAGGATAAGAATTGAAGAAATCAGGCGTCCACCTGGAGAATGAGGATGAGAATTAAAGAAGTCAGGCGTCCACCTGGAGAATGAGGATGAGAATCAAAGAAGTCAGGCGTCCACCTGGAGAATGAGGATGAAGAATTAAAGAAGTCAGGCGTCCACCTGGAGAATGAGGATAAGAATTAAAGAAGTCAGGCGTCCACCTGGAGAATGAGGATAAGAATTAAAGAAGTCAGGCGTCCACCTGGAGAATGAGGATGAGAATTAAAGAAGTCAGGCGTCCACCTGGAGAATGAGGATGAGAAAAGAAGAAGTCAGGCGTCCACCTGGAGAATGAGGATAAGAAGTTAAAAAGAAGTCAGGCGTCCACCTGGAGAACGAGGATGAAGAAAGAAAAGAAGCAGTCAGGCGTCCACCTGGAGAATGAGGATGAAGAAAAAGAAGAAGTCAGGCGTCCACCTGGAGAATGAGGATGAGAAAAGAAGAAGTCAGACGTCCACCTGGAGAATGAGGATGAAGAATTAAAGAATTCAGGCGTCCACCTGGAGAATGAGGATAAGAATTGAAGAAATCAGGCGTCCACCTAGAGAATGAGGTTGAGAATTAAAGAAGTCAGGCGTCCACCTGGAGAATGAGGATGAAGAAAAAGAAGAAGTCAGGCGTCCACCTGGAGAACGAGGATGAAGAAAGAAAAAAAGCAGTCAAGGCACCCACCTGGAGAACGAGGGAATGCAATTGAAGTTTTGAAATCAAAAGCCCGCTCATATGATAAAGGAGCACATTTAAAATCAATAAAGCAGAGAAGTCCAACAAAATCCCCTGCAAGAAATAACAAGAGTCCTAAAAGAAAATACGGGACACAATGAAAACTAATACGGAATAAGCCAAATGCCCAAGAGTCACCAAGATATCAAGACAACAAGAAACGCAAGGGCATGATCTAGATAAGATTTTTATAATTCATGTACCATAGTCTAGTTTAACTTTTTGTATTTCCTTTGAAGTAAGGTGTAATAAGGAGGTCAGCAAGTAGTAAAAACAGCACAAAGCAGCAGTAACATCACAGTCCCATGGTAGTCCCAGCTACCCAAAACTTCCCGAACTACATTGACCCGATTCCTTTATAGCCAAGGATATGTAGGAAACCTTTGAAGCAGAGGTTCGGTCAAATCTTTCAAAAAAAAATGCTTCCCATGGAGTATTCGAACGGGCAAAAAATCGCTCGTATCCGCTCACTTTATCTTTGCACGAGAACTCTTCGAGTTTCCGCACAAAGAGGGGCAGCTGTGAGCACGTGATTTTTGCCTTATGAAAACTACTCCAAAATAAATCAAAAAATAAAATAAATTTCTTTTACTGTGTAATTTTTGAATTTGCGTAATGTTAAATATTTGTTTTATGTCCATAAATATTTACGGTGTCATAATAGAATGAAAAAATAAAATAAAATACATGCTGCATGCATATAGGATTTAATTATGTAATTAAAAAGATAATTTAAACAAAATCACAAAAAAATATGCAATAGTTCTATTTTAAATATTCCACTGTGTGATTGATGTTTTGTCTATGTGTTAAATAATTGTTATAGAATAATTAATATATTTTTGTGAAGTTAAAATTGTTTTATAATTAAAATTAGAAATCTAATTAGAAAAAAATGAAAAAAAATAATACATATACACAAAATCGGACCTGGATTAAAATCCAGGCCCAAATGAATTAATTCCCCCCCACAGCCCAATCCAGATGACCATGTCCGGTCCAATTCAGCTACGCCAAACGACGTCGTTTGGTGATCATTCATCAAGGGCCGTTAGATTAGATCAATTTAACGGCTGAGATACACTACCCTTACCCGTAACCCGTAACCCGACCCTTTGACCCAATACAGGCCGACCCTGAAATTAGACCAAACGACGACGTTTGGTTAAGTGGATTGATATCAACCCTTCATTCTATCTAATCCAACGGACAATATCAATCCACCCCACCCCTATATAAGTCCCAGGCCCCTACCCCGGCCCCAAACTAAACACCCCCCCCTCCTACACTGTTCATCATCGTCCCCCAAACCCTCACTCCTAACCCTAGCCGCCCTAGGATCCCACCGCCTGAAACCCGGCGGCATCAACGCCGCCGGTCACCAAAATAACACCCTAGAACCCCCTGAACCTCCTCTATCCGAATATGTTAGCCGTTTGGCTCGAATCTTCCTGAAGGTTCTCGAATCTTCATTTGAAGATTCGAGCCAAACTTAGATCTAAACCAACCAGCCCCAAATTAACACCATGGCTTCCCCTAACTACCCTCGTTGTGGATCTGGTGTTGGTTTGGTTCGAATCGCCTCAGAACTCTTCGAATCTTCTTTTGAAGGTTCGAATCAAATCTGAACTCACTCAGATTCTTTCCAAACTAACACCAAACGACCCCTAGGCCTCCCTCACCCTTGTGTCACCTTTGGTTCCCTTCGAATCTGCCTAAAAGTGTTCGAATTTAGGATCCAAGAATCAGAAAACCCTAAAAATTTCAAAACATGGAATTTGCCTGAGTTAAATAGAAGATTGGGGTCTAATCGACCTTAGTCGAAGTATTTTTAGTTGAAAATACTTCGACTAAGGTCTGTTTGATTTCAAAAAGGTCCGAATTCAAAGTCAAGTTCGAGTCCGTATGGAATTGAAGATTCAGAGGTATTTTCCTATTTTTCTTTTGTTTCCTACATATGTTGTTGCCTATTTTAGTTGTTTGTTTAATTTTTTCATTTTTTTTATTGTTTAATTCCGTGATTCTGCCTCCTACCTATCTACTTGATCCGAATGTGAATTGTTTCTGTTGGTTGTGATTAATTACAATGTGTGTAATCGACTCGATTAAGTTCATCGATTAGTTATATTATAGAATTCTGTTTCTGAAAATGCTGTTTGAAATAATCTGTTTATCAGTTGTTTGTCGACAATTGTTGTAAATAATCAGGTTGACTAATACTCGTTAATTAAATCAGCTTTGTTTGAAATTCAATAAGATGTTGTTGATTTCTTAGCATTAAGTTTCAGGCAGTGTCAATATACTGACCATGCCCCTGCACTTATGCTAAATTCAATTCCAATTCAGATTTTTGTTCTGTTAAGTTCTGTGTATTGTTAATACGTTTGTATACAAGTTCAGTGTTCAATCTGAATTTAGTTTTGTCCATTAGCTATTAGACATTGGGTGTGGGATCAATTAGCTATCATTAAAAAGACAAAATGTTTGTTTTGATTTAGGAATTGGTTTTTAGCTGCTAAACAGTTTAATTCAGATAAACCTGTTAAGATTTAGGCAGTCTTTGGTCTGGGGCAGTAAAAACTGTAATTACAGTAGGATTTTCAAGGGTATTTCTGGGATAGAAACAGTAGGGTAATGTGATAATAGTAGTGGGCTGAAAGTGGAAAGTTAATGGCTATTATTTAGTGTGATAATGGGAAACAAAGGGTAATGGGCTGCTGAAAATCAGGGAAAAGTTAGCCTAATGGGATTTAAAGTGGAAAAACAAATTTTTAATGAAAATTTTCTGTTTTTAAAAGATAAAGGGGGTCCGGGCAGCACTTAAAAAGGAGGGGAGACAGACCTGTATAAGATAGAGGGAATTGGGACTGATTTAGATGAGTTTTTTCAGAGAAAGAGAGTTTAGAGAGACTCAGATTTTGAAAGAGAAAAAATCTGATTTAAGAGCTTTTCAGAGAAAGACTGAGAGAGATACATTGAGAAAAATCAGAAATAGAAATCTGAAAATTGAGAAGAACAGAATCAGATATAGGATAGAAGGAAAGAAAGAAAATCAGAAATAGTAAAAAGAATTCTACATCAGACACTAGTATTAAGGCTGATTTTTGAAATTAAGAGCTTTTCAGTTTTCCTTTTCTAAAGTTTTAGAATCAGACAGATTGTTCAGTTTTAAAATCTGAAACTTTTAAGAAGTCTTGTACTGTGTTTCTGAGTTCCTCGGGCCTTGTTTTGTTGACCAAATCTGTTGAACACTGGTATATTCTGCTGAATTTGTTACTGCTGCTACTGCTGAAATTTACTCCTTCTACCTTCATTTTCAGGTACATGTCTTTTAAATTTCATGTTGGAAAGAGATTCAACATGATTAATCAACGAAGCTTGCTTTGTAATTCTGTTTTTTTCATTTGTCCGAGTTCATCAGTTTAAATTTCATTTTTGTTTCATGTTAGTTAATTAGTAGTGAATTCAATTTGATAGCTATGAGTTAATTGTCTTACCTTGAAATTCATATTTAGTAGTGAAGGCTTTGTAATAATGTTAGCCCTTCATCTCATTAGTTTTGTCATGTTTGAATTGTCAAGGTAGGAAACATGACATAAAGATTGGCCATTAACTAGGCCTTGTGACGTTGTTAGTTGAATAAAGAATAGCGTGAAAATGTCAAAACCATATTGTTAGTTTATTCTGATAATCTGATTTAGTTGTGGAAGAAATGATATAAGTTGTACGTTCTTATGTGGCATTATAACAGGTATCTATAGAACCATTAGTGGATGGTAAGTTGAGTTGTTATGGCTCATTATGATGTTAAAGTGCTACGAATGTTTCAAGACATACAAATATGTGGCATGTAAGGCAATGTTGTTAATCAATTTGTATAATAAATCCCTTTCTTATCAATTTGATGCTTATTTACCATCCTAAATAAATAATTAGGCCTATTGGATTAAAAGCAAGTATATGAGAATAAAATGAGATATACAAATTGCAACACTTTACATCAACGACAATTAGAAATAGGACTTGCACTAAATAGAAATAATAAAAGTTCTTGAAAAAATATTCTTCCCTTTATAAATCATTTTTAGTTTCATATACAATTCATTATTGGGCATATAGATATATATGTTGTATTTGTGAAGAATAGTATTAATCATGTTCTTATTCTTTATTTTGAATTTGAATAGTCTTGGATGAACATAAATTATACGCGGAGATTATAATCGACGGACAACCTTTAATAGATTGTGAATTCTTTTCAAAGAATTCAAAGGCCTCTAAAGTGGGAGTTCTCATGATTTTCACATAAAAAATGTATGATATAATAAATAATTTGTGAAAAGTCCATAATACTATTAACAAAGATTTTGCGCAATCAGGGATGCGTTCGTGCACCCTGGTTATATTTTAAAAGTAAATTCGGATTATGCGTACGCGCAATTTCGAGCGAATATTTAATAAAACGAATTTCTTTAAAAAAAATATTAAATAATTTCATATAATCCGAGGTGTGCAGTTCATTATCTAAATAAAAAGGGTGATGATGTTCCTGATTTTATTTTTAATTTTCGAATATATATTTTTATAAAAACTATAACATGGATGATTTTATTGTGTACACGTACGCGTGGCACAATCCCCGGTAATTATAAAAGATATATAATACGAATATACGTACGCGTAATTCGTCATAAACAATAAGTAAAAAGCGGTAGTAAAATCATGCAATAAAAATGTATTTAATAAAAATCAAGATAATTAAGCCAATAATAAAAACAGTTAAGCGACCGTGCTAGAACCACGGAATTCGGAAATGCCTAACACCTTCTTCCGAATTAACAGAATTCCTTACTCAGGATTTCTGGTTCGCAGAATAATAAACAGAGTCATATTCTCCTCGATTCAGGGATTAAAATTGGTGACTTGGGACGCCTTAAAATTCCCAGGTGGCGACTCTGAAATAATTAAATAAATCCCGTTTCGACTGTCCTTTAATTGGAGAAAACTCCCCTTGTACCCTCATGGGGGTATGTAAAAAGGAGGTGCGACAATATGTTGATTGTTGTTTCCATTTATTGATTCCTGCTTGCATTATTAACTTTATACTTCTATATTGCACGGGTTATTTTGATTAGTATGTGTCTTGACTTGTACCTCATCACTACTCTACCGAGGTTAGTTTTGATATTTACTGGGTTCCGTTTGTGGTATATTCATACTATACTTTTACACATTTTTTTGCAGAGGCATGTATTGGAGATATCGGACACTCGGGCAGAGTTAGCTTATTGATCGCGAGGATTCAAGGTAGAGTTGTTTGGTCGTCGCAGCCCCTTAGAGTCCTTTCTTTTATTGTACTGTTAGCTTGTCATTTGAACATTATTCTATTTCTATCTTTGAGATCTTTCCATGTATTTAACTAGAGTTTATGATTCTGTATTACCTAGTTTTGGGAGAATATATGATTATTGTCATGTAGGCTCGTTTCGCTTTTGTTTCAATATTCATATTAAACTCTATTTTAAATTATTATTATTAAACTGGCTTAATTGTTGAAAGTAATCGGCTTACCTAGTCTTAGAGATAAAGTGTCATCACGATGCATGTGGTAGGATTTTGAGTCGTGGAAAAAGGTACCAATAAATATCCGCACTTGTTTTCAGTTTATTCATGATTTATCGTAGGAGTTTGCAATAACCAAAAAAATAATAATGGCTCAAAGAAATGCGTGATTAAAATCTCGTGGGAATACAATTCAATAAAGAAAGGCAAAACTCAAAGAAAAAGGAACATTTTTTTTTGTAAAGAAGATCTTCCAACCAATAGTGGTTTGGTGAATTTAGTTTAAAATAGGACTAGAATCCTATAGTACTCTTGCTTCAAAGCCTTAAGGTTGGATCTAACTCATTATTATCCTCATAAACGAATTGATTTGTATCAGATCTATCTCTAATAGGAAAATCTAACTCATTTATGTATGGCCTCGTGAACTCAAAGGGATTTTCATTAAGGTTTATAACTATTGGATTTGCACCTCGAACATGGTTCCTTCTTATGAACTCAGAGGGGTTCTCATTGCGGTCTATAACAATTGGATTTGTACCTCGAACATGGTTCACTACTAGAAACTAAGCCTATGGAAACCCTTCTAAAACCGTGGCAATAGATACATTAACCGTCCCTATAGGGATACTGAGACGAATTCGGAACCGTTTTAGGATCTGGCGTTACAATAGGTCAATTGAAACGGTTATTTGTAACGGTTTCAAAACCGTCTCCATAGAGGGATATTGTAATGGTTGTGGAACTACTACCATTGTTCCATCTTTGGGAACGGTTTTAAACCGTTGTGGTGCCATTATACCAGAGATTTTCTTAGTCTATTGCGACGGTTTTCATGTATATTGCAACGGTTTTGTGATATATTGAAACAATTATCATTATCCTATTTCAACGGCTATTGCAACAGTTATTAGGGGCTGCTGTTATTATTTTTAGGTCTATTGGAACGGTTATATTCTCTATTGCAACAATTCACAATTATCATTTTTGATATTTATTGAAGCAAAATGAGGAATATTTTCCAATGCAATGTAATTTAATACACCATAAATTATATAAACCACGAAATAAAATAAAATATTCAACTAGCTTTATCCATATACAAAAACAAAATATGAATACATTGTTTGATCAACAATTCAAAAGTCAAAATAGATGAGTTTGCATACAAAAAGTTTTAAACTAAAATATTGAACATGATAATAGAAAGTTTAACAACGATCAACAACTTTCAAGTAAGGTCTTCTTCACTGCTTTCGTCCGCAATCGTTGCACCTACAAAAGACAATCAGAAATAATTAAACAATTTTTTTTAAGATAATTGAATGACAAATTTTCCAACTCTCTAAATTCCTAGAATTTTCGGCAGAGTTTCCTTTGTAAATACGACTATCCCAAAAATTTTAACCTGCTCAAAACATCATTATGCTATAAGAAGTTTAGATTTGTTTAATATTTATGGTACTAAATAGAACATGATGATCTAACGTCCTAAACACTTTCCTGTAATAAGAAATATGACAGAGTACCTAAGCCATAATTGGGTAAAAGAAGGAAAAATAGCAGCAGCAGCAAGCAAGTGAAAGACGCAAAACATAGCAGCAGTGAAGTAGAAAATGAAGGGGGAAAACAGCAGCAACGAGCTAAGTATGCGCAGCTTTTTCGACAAAGAAAAAGCATTAAAAGAAGGAAAAACAGCAGCAGCAGCAACAAGCAAGTGAAAGACGCAAAAAACTAGTAGCAGTGAAGTAGAAGAAGAAGGGAAAAAACAGCAGCCACGAGCTGTAACTCTGATTTCAATTGGACCATAAATACAAACTTATAAGTTCATCGTATTAGGTGCTTCCATGTCTTCTATCCATAGGTCCTTTCATTTTAAGTGAAAGCAGCACAAGCATAATCGGATAGAAGTAAAAGAATGTGCTTATCAAAAATATTACTAGAGAAAGAAAAAAGGAGCAGCGAAACGATTTTCAGAATAACCAAGACAGCAACATCGAATATCGATATCAAAGATCAAACAAGGAAAATCTCATGGTTTCAAACAGAAAATCAAAACCTAACAAACTCACATGGATAGTTTCATATCCAATTTCGCATATTCATATCCATCAATTAGTCTCAATAAATAATTTCTAGCGATTAAATTTAGCATATTCTTATCACAAATTTAGAATAAAAGCGTTGCAAAGAGTTGAATTCAATTCCCATGTTAGAATTCTTTGATTCAACTTGCTAGATAATATAGTAGGCAAAAAATTGAGAACGTAACAACAAAATTATTCCCTCTAATTTGTAAAGTATGGTTCTGTAAAATTGTAATACCATATGCATCACTACCTGCTATTAGCTTTCGCTGAAAATTTTAACTTATCACTATTATACATTTACATGTAAGTTACTCCTCCCCAATATATTTTTTCCTGAACCTAAAGTTAAAGAAGAAATATGAGGGAAATTATAGCACTACCGTGTGGTACTATATTTCGTCATTATCATGATAGGCGTACTTTTCATGATTTCTGAGGGCTCAATATCAAGTTAAATTAATAAGTATAGGAAAGTAGGAAACGCAGTTTAGTAATGTTTAAATAGCATCAAAGATGTCAATGGAAGGTTCCTAGAGATGAACTTACAAACTAGACAGTTTCGCCTAAAAAAATTTAATGCGTAGTATCGAGAAACTGCAATAAATATGTAAAGATAACAATCAAAGTTAAAATAAGCGGAAAATAATGTGTTCCGGCCCTTTTTGTGGCTTCTGCTGAAAATATGAGTTTTCATAGATGGTTTACAACATAGCGTGTTAAACAATCAATTTTTCAGCTTCATGAACTGTGTTTGCTTGAGGATTCACTGAAAATATTGGATGTAGTGGTGCTCTTAAAGGTCTAGATTTTTACTTTTACTGACCTTTTCTACTCTAAATGATTTTGCTCCCGAGCTTTCAAGGATATTTCTAAAAATATGTAAGTGGAAGCTTTTGTTCAAGTTTTAAGCTGAAGGCTCGGAAACTTTGCAAAGCAGTGACTGGTAATTTTTAACTTATTAATGAACAACTACAAATTCACGCAAACAATATAAATCAACCATAAATTTCCTTCACTTCACAACGAGGACAACACATTAAGATCCACAGTGAAGAACACATACAGATTCTATTTGTGTTATAACCAAAACAATCAACTAGTTTTTCGAGAATGATATTTTTAGCGATCTTAAGCATTTATATATTAATTAAATTAATAGAAGTAGTGAACCTTAAACAGAAACTACAAATTACCAATTCTACAAAATAAAGGAACAATGAGATAGACCCAAAATTAGAAAAACAAAGGAGATAGTAGTATAGTACCTTCGAGATAATCTTGAATCCAAACCTATGCAAATGGCCAGCAGGTAACCTTAGTAAAATGCCCTTAGCTGCAGATTCTTGCACTACTGGTTGTGCCCGTTTGCTACCAAAAAGCCTTAGCACAAATTCGATAGCATTTGATTCCACTATTGCCAATGATGTTGTACACAAAAATATACAATAAACTACAAGTTAGAAACAAGACTTTTTAAATTTATCATAAGTCCCCGGCCATAATGTCCACAAAATGCTCCTTTCCGTATTACTTTCTATTAGGCTGCATGTAATTGTAACTAGGATTTAGGAACAAGCAAATCCTTATGATTCCAAGCAAATCGATTACAATTCAGAAAATCAAATATGATTGAGAAGATATCTGAGCTCAATCAAACTTATATGAATGAAGTGAAAAGGTAAATCACACCATTTCAACAGAAAAAAAAGGACCATTTCAAGCCTCCTTGTTCAAATCTGAGAAAAATAAAGTTAAACCTTTAGACATTACCCCAATAGATAGAACTCATCTTTTCTCTTTGTCATATACTCATAATAAGTGTAAATTTTTTAATCTTTCAAAGTTTAAAAAAGCATCAAAGTAAACTTCGACTTTGACAAATCTTTAAACTTTCAGTAGCAATTGCAATATGCAATTCTAATTTCTATTTCTAGATGACTAATGACATATTCCATTTCCAAAAAAGGAATTACTCTTGTGTTTTTTCCGAATGAAAAGATGATATAGCCACAAATTAGATAATTAAAAGACTAAAAAGAGTACAACTTCCAAATGAACTATAACTAATAATATCTTATTTGGTCAACCATGAATGAAATAAGGTCACTAAAGCTTAATATTCGTCAATATCTCTTCTTCCTAATAGATTAACATATAAAGAGAACAGAGCATCAAGATTGCATTCAGGCTTACCTATCAATATTTGTAAATCGAGATACATTCAAGCAAAAAATAAGATTTGAGCAACCACTGCTAATGGGTCGGCATTTCGTCGAATAGTTAATATGCATGACAGATGTGGGTAAGCACAATTTTAGCATACAACCAAGCCAACAACTCACTAATAGAAAATTGAGTATTCAAAATCATTTTACACACAGAGTAGGAAGAGATAATCCAGCAAGTCTACTAACTATTTAGATGAGATAAAATTGAACAAATTAGAAGAAACCCCCAAAAAGAAAATTGCAGTACATATGAAAATCACTAACCCGAAAGGAACTAAATGTGAAATGGGGTTGGCTTTGCTCGATAATAGACCTAGTTGTGCAAGAAAACAATGAGTTCTTTGGCAGCCCAGATCGGCGACCTTTACCAGCGAAATGGGACCTAGCGATAGAAGAAAAAGCTATGTTCTCTAGAAGTTCAGATTTGCGACCTCCATAGGCAGAATAGACCTCCATATTGTCGCTTCAAAACGATGGATTCTTCTTTAGGAGTGTTATATCAAGATGCTATATTTTGGATTCAACTATCGATTTGGACTTGGCAACAAAAGGTCTTAGAGTACTACTTTGTCTCTCATCAGGCTTAGAAATATTAGCAACTAAAAAAAACTCCACTCAAAAGGTTAGGGTTTTGCGAAAAATAGAAGGGGGGAAATAAGGAGGGAATCTGAACCCTTCTTGTGAACTGAAGCATTTGTTGTTGTTGGTTTAACCGGTTACTTCTAATTGAACTGGGACGATATGGTGGTGGTGGTGGTTGAAACATAGTGCGTTCATTTGTCACGACTCTTGTGTATCGCGTTGGTTGACAAGATCTAAATGACGATACAAGAGGTCCGTGACTTGAACTTTCTGTTATGTATATCTCTTCTTCATGCCCGTCTATTGGATGTGCTAGAACATGATTCATGAATTCTCTATAGCTGTGAATGATTTGATGACATATAGGACACTGGAGCAAAGCAAGGTGAGTCATTATTCATAACGAGGAGAGAATATTGAATTATACTCGCGAATTTGGTGATTGATGAATTATACTCACCAATTTTAGCGATTGAACGAAGAATTTATTCTAGGCATATCGCTTATCTTCACTTATAGATTCGACTCGTGATAATATGGTAATTCTGTTAAAGTAAATAATACCATTTTCATGCTAATACAAACAAAAGTTGAAAGTAACTTAATTTTTTTCTTTTTTACACACTTATTTTCCTTTTATTCTTTTTTTATTTAGTAACATGCTATTTTAGACACGCTCTATTAACTTTTCTCTAAAGTCTAAACATTGCCAGAAAAATGCTTTTTTTTTTCTTTTGTATTTATTTTGTGGGAGAGAGGAGATGTTGCTCTTTTAGGATGGTTAAGTGTAAAGGATAGTTTATTATACCAAAATTACATTATAACGACAAATAATTTTTTTAATGGATTAATAGAAATTGATATTATTGTATTACTGTATATTAGTTGTTATTTGTAATTCTGTAATTTTTTCAAAGTCAATGCAGGAAAATGAAATTAGAACTAAAATTATCACAATAATTTCCCTATAAATACTTATGGTAAATCCTCCATCTTCCTTCTATAAGAGATGATGATAGGCTATAATTACGTATTTTAGTCGATTATTACACTCTAATTTACTGCACTTTAGTTGAGTTTGCGCTTTAATCGCTAGTGTTTTGCACTAATTGTGTGTTTTATGCCTTGTAGGTGTGATTCCGAGCTATATAGATGTTATGGAATGAATTTAAGTGGCTTGGAGCTTTGAAGTCTGAGTAAGAGCTCAAGGAATTAAGCCGGGATCGCGCTCGGGGATCAACGGATGATAAAACAACAAAACAAAAACTCGAAGAGGCATATTGCGTACTGTCTAGTAAAATAGACATAACCTTTTTTCAGAACTCCATTTGGGCCCCATAATATATGGTTGGAAAGATAACTCAAAGGGCTACAACTTTCATGTTTTACGTTTTTTCAAATTCCAAATGGAACAGGGTGAAAAACCGCGGTTACGGTAGGACCGCGGCAGAACCGCGGCAGAAGGCAGTCGCGGACAAATGAAGAACCTGAGAGGGTGTTCCGGCGTAACCGCGGTGGAACCGCGGCAGGATGCGTAAATTTCAGGGACAAAAGTGTAAAATACGGGTTTTTAAGCCCTAAACCCTATATTAAACCAAGGAAGCCGGCCAAGAAAAGGAATTGGACATAGATTTGACCTAAGGAGGCAGAGACACAATAGGAGCAAGGCTTGGGAATTCTTCTACAAATTTTTTTTTTCCTCTTCCTATTTTTCATTGTTGGTTATGACTTTTAGTATTGTAGTTTTACATACTATTATGAATAGCTAATTTGTTATCTAGGGTTTTGATGGAACCTTTTGTAGGATAAATTCTTGTTATATTTTTATATAATTGAGCCGTAGTATAATCTCTATTTGTTCAACTACGTTCTTATTGTAGTTAATTGAAGAGCTCTCAATTAGCTGTGCCTATTTAGTATGCATAACTCAAGAGAGAGTGCATATTTAGGTAATTGTTGAACAACACCACTCCCAAAGTATATGAGGGATCAATAACCGAGGGTTTAAAGGTGGGATTAGGGATAACGAAGCCTTGGGTGCGATCTGAAGTGAGCTGTATTAAAAGTCAGCTAGCTTAGCTCGGGAGAGTGCGTCTAGTAAATTGTCATAATTACTCGGGAGAGATTTACGGTAATAAGAGTGCTCATGATCGGTAGAGAATACTTAGGCGAAATTATAAAAGACATAGCGAGAAGGATTCCGACAATTGGGGAAATCATAACTCTAGACCTCCTTAATCTTGTCTCTAACCCTTAGTATATTTAGTTGTTAATTGAGTATTTTAATTTGTTAGTTAATTAGTTAAACACAAGAATCTAAATATCCATAAGTTAGAAATTGTTCAAGTTTGTCTTCTTGGTGATAGTGAACAGTTGTAGCTAAACCTTAGTTCTCTGTGGGATTCGACTCCGGACTTGTAAACCGGATTATATTTGCAACGACCGCATTGTCCTTTTTATAAGGCATAATTGGGCGTGATCAAGAGACATATTGTTCTATATGTAGGCAAGATAACCCATTATTTAATTTGAAACAATATACCAAACTTTGCTTTAGGAATGAAATTTACTGTAATTCCAGAAGACCATCTGACCTCGCTTAGCATTTTCCAAATTTTCTTATTTTAAAGGGGAAAAGCTCATGTCCTAAAAAAACTCGGTAATTTTCTTTTTTCAAGTCAAATAATTTTGTAAGTCCCTTGTATTTTTCACCCTTAATGTATGTTCTTTTTTATAATTTGCACTCTAACTTATACTTTTCAATGACTTGCACTCTAGTATCTTCATTTTTATTTTTTTTTGCAAAACAATAATTCTACTCTTTTTAAAAAAATTCATCAGGTCAAAATAGGAAAAATATAAATATACCAAGAGTATTTCTTGCTAAGGTTTTTATTTGATTGGAAAACAACGATCTATGATTGCTCAAACGAACATGAAAGTAGCAATTGTGGTCCAAAAAGATCCATTTCAACTGCTTTGCCATTTATACGATTTTCCCTTTCTCCTTGTATCTATTTTGTTATTTTTGAACTTTCCCTTAATTGGGAAAAAAAAAAAAGGCAAAACGAGAAAAACTTTGATGATTCAAAGGAAAATAATTTTTGTTGTACTTCATTTCAAAGGAATTGAATTTACAAAGATGTTATAAACGTTTCCGAATCTTTCTCATCATTTAAACGAAATAAATATTTAGGGACTATTAATTGCATCTTTCTTATTTTTCCCTCATGAAAAATTGAAAAAGAATACTTTATTATTTTTCGAAGAAATAAAAATATTAAGGTGCAAATCATTATAAGAAACAGGGTCGGCTACAAATCACAAAAAAAAAAAAAAAACATACATTAGGAGTGCAAAATGCAAAGAATACTTTATTATTTTTCGAAGAAATAAAAATATTAAGGTGCAAATCATTATAAGAAACAGGGTCGGTTACAAATCACAAAAGAAACATACATTAGGAGTGCAAAATGCAAAGACCTCAGATTTGTTGTGTGATGACCAAAGAGTCATCTTCTACTATAGAACTTGATTCCGTGTTTCGAGACCTTAAAACCTTCGTTTTATTACTCTTCGATTTGAATGTGCAGTTCGGGTGTGTATCCGGGAAGCCCTTATAAAAAAGAATTTATGAAAACGATAATTTTTGGCCAAAAAGTTGATTTTTGTTGACTTCGGTCAACATTTTAGGTAAAAGGACCCCGGACTCGTGTTCCGACAGTCCCGGAGGGTCCGTAGTAAAATATGAGACCTGGGCGTATGACCGGAATCGAATTCCGAGGTCCCTTGCCCGAGAAATGAATTTTTGAAGGAAATTAATAAGACTAAAAATGTAATAATTTAAAGGATTTGATCTTGTTTGTATCGGGCCCGAATTTTGGTTTCGGGGCCCGGTACAGGTTCGTTATGATATTTAAACCTTATCTGTGAAATTTGGTGAAAAACGAAATTGATTTGATGTGATTCGGACCTTTGGTTGAAAATTTAGAAGTTTTGAAACTATCTTGAAAATTTCATGCAATTTGGTGCCAAATTCATAGTTCTACATGTTATTTTGGCGATTTGATCACATGAGTAAGTTCGTATGATATTTTAAGACTTGTGTGCATGTTTGGTTTGGAGCCCCGAGGTCTCGGGATGAGTTTCGGATAGGCTACAGAGTGATTTGGAACTTAGAAAAATAACTGGTGTGCTTCAGCTGTGTTGCAGGCCTCAGACCACGCAAATGCGAGGTCAGGATTCGCATTTGCGATCACTGTTGAGGTCGCATTTGCGAGGCTTTCATCGCAAATGCGAAGGAAGGCTGGGCCAGCAGTTACCGCAATTGCGAGTATTTCTTCGCATTTGCGAAGTGAACTGGAAAAGGTCAGGGATCGCAAATGCAATCATTTCATCGCATTTGCGTAGGAGCATGGTCGCATTTCGAACTATCCTTTGTATCTGCGAAGGCAGCAGAAATGCGAGGGGTTCGCATTTACGATACCTTTCTCGCATTTGCGAGCTTCGCAAATGCGAAGCTCAGATTGCAAATGCAACATCTGCAGTTATTCAAAACATAAGTTAGACGGATTTTTCTCTCATTCCCTACATTTTTCAAATCCTAGAACCCTAGAGGCGATTCTCCCAAGACCAAATCATCCCCAAAACTTTGATAAGTAATCCTAACTCACTTTCTTTCATTTTCCCATCACATTTCATGAATTTCCAACCAAAAATCTAAGATTTCTATGGTAGAAATTGGGGGTTTGGGTAGACTTAGAGATTTTTATAAATTGGGGATTTAGACCTCGAATTGGGGTGAGATTTCAAAACCAATTGTATATCCGGGCTCGGGGGTGAATGAGTAATCGGGTTTCGGTTCGAATTTTGAATTTTGACCAAGCAGACTCGGGGTCGGTTTTTGACTTTTTGGGGAAAATGTTGGAAAATCTATAATTATGCATTGGAATTGATTTCTTTAGCAATAATTAATGTTATTAAGTTAATTATGACTAGATACGAGTGGATTGGAGGTGGAATCGAGAGGTAAAGCGGTAATTGAGCTTTGAATTGCCCGTTGGATTGAGGTAAGTATTTGGTCTATCTTGACTCGAGGGATTAGGGATCCCCGACTTAATTGCTATGTGAAGTTCCATGTGTGTGACGTATAGGTGTGGTGACGAGTACCTATGCGCCACCAATTTATCTGTTTAGCTTGTTCCTTTTCTCTGTTCCTAGTATATTATTTTCATGTCCTAACTGCTACTTACTTATTGATGCTTCTATGTCTACTTGCTTCTCGTTAAATGTTGTTTTCTCTATTGAATGTATTAATTGTTCTGTAGTTTCATTATATTACATTGTTGGAAAGTTGGTTTATTGGTACTTCATGGTACATTTTGGTTGGTCTCGCTGTGTAGTAGTAACTGATGAAGTTTCATAATTGTATAGACTTCACGTTGTGTTGGTTTGAGGTATAAATGTTGTGGAGGGTCTTCAACTAGATTGTGAAATACTTGCTCTTATTTTGTGATTGGTACTGATATGTTAGGATCGGGTAGCACACCGCAACATAAAGAATAAGGGTGAATTGTGATTGTCTGGTGGGATCGGGTTGCGCGCCGCAACAAGGAGTAATAAGGGTGGACAAATGGGATCAGGTTGCACGCTGCAACAAGAGCAATATGGGTGATATATTGAGGAGTAATATGGGTAGACTGGTGGGATGGGGTTGCACGGCGCAACAAAGAGTAATAAGGGTGAATGTTCATAGTGTTACTTGTTATATGGTGGGATCGGGATGCGCGCCGTATCATCTTGTTGCTTATATACTCTTCCTCTGTTATGATTTTATCCCATAGTATTGAAACTCTCTTAAGGATTGTTTATAGCTGAGTACTGAAAAATTATTTGAGTTCCATATTTATTTGCTGCAAGTTACTTTTTATACCCCATGTTTTTGTACTTAAGAGTACGTCGTAAGTCAATTGATGTAAGCTCAGAAATAAAATCATCTTTGAAAAATTTATAAAGTAAGTTAATCATGTTACCGTGGAAGTTAATAATATTTAAGATCATGAATAACAAGTACCAAGATGGTCGGAAGGCTTAGAAGCTAAACGAATTGAAGAAGATAAGTTTTGTCGAAAGTCGACAAGTTTGGTGTTACACCCTGTGCGTCCTAAAGTGACGTATAATGAATATGAGACTTGTTAATCATGATTTAATAAGTGTAAAGTTATAATATGATTATATATGATGTTTGTACATAAAATATAAAGTTTGTGAAAAATTGAATTTAACTTACGGAAAAATCGAGTTAAGATTTGCCTTGTAACGAGCCGTTTTGAGAAATTACATTCATACACTTTATTGTGTTATTTTGGGACATATATCATACCAAAATTAAGGTCTTAGAGCCTAGTTTCTAACGGTCTAAACCATTTATTCATACAACATCGGAGTAGGAAAATATGGATTTTTAAACTAGGGTCACCAAGTCACATTGTCGCACTTCGGAGAAACTGGCAGGTTTATAGGCAAAGTTGTGGCATAGTTTTATTCCAATATATTGAGAGTTACATGGAGATCGTTATATGGAATTAAAACCATATCTGTCTAGTTTCTAAAGCTGCAAACCTTTTGTCAATATGATATCGGAGTAGAAAGATACAAGTGTTCGAAGTGACACTGCTCAAACTGCCAAGCAGGCAGCTTACCCACCTGCTTGGAGAATTGAGGCGGTGGGCTTATAATTTGTCTTTATCCTTTATATTTTGTCAATATCAAGATATCAATTACTGCATAACACTCTCAAACACACCAAGAACTTGTCCATGGTTCCAAAAACTAAACTCATGAGAAATCAACACAAATCCTCATCAAAGGTGTTAAAGACGACAAGAGAATACTTCTATGATGTTGTGGTGTGATTGAGGGATATTGTGAGCTAAGTTGAGGTGGGGTTTCGAGTTGTAGTTGCTTTCCCAGTCATGTATAACATCTTTATGATTGTGCCTAAGGTTAATCTTGTGTCGGTTGTGTTGTTTGAGTGAAAAACCATAAGATGCACTTGAAGGAACATGAGATACGGTTGTCTTTTTGGTTGGACTATTTTGTGTTTAAAAATATAGTTTGTGGTGGCTGGAAATTGTGAGAAATAAATTGATAATGTTGTGTCTACTGTTGTTAAGTTTTTATAGGGATTAATTAAGTTTATTGAAGAAGAAAAGATGAAAAACAAGTTATTGACGATAAAAATTAAGGTGCTAGACGTATGGGGCTGTTTTGGAAGGCATTTTGTGGAGGTTTTAAACTAGAAATAATATGGTACATATAAGTATGATACTCTGAAGGTTGTAAACTAATTTATGGAATAAGAGTTGTATTCAATTTATATCTTGTTATGAGTAAAAGAGACGAGTTTGCCGCTCAATATGATTGTTAAGATAATCGGAGAAACTCATATTGGATTATATTGTCGTTGTTGCTAGTGTAGGTTATAGTTGTTGTTGTTGGATTTTGATGACCCTTAGTGGTCTTTAGGATGTATTAAAAATAGGGGAGTTCCTACCCGATTTTCTTTAAGCCGTACAACTAGCCAAATACGATGGTACGACATTATATGTTAACGGCAATATCATTTCACTTGTTGTAGATGCAAGATGTTGTGTCGATCTTGGTTGAGTAATAAGGAAGATATCATACAGGTATGTTAAGACTATCACTTCTTTCCTTTTGGCATGATCCATATAATACAACGAAACGAGCAAGCATGTAAGCTTCACAAATGACTCTATTCTTAGAAGTACTAGGGTTGCCTATGTTCTTGATTTTTCATATGTCCTACTATCATATCATCTGTTCATGGGTCTCATGACATTTTGAGAGATCTTATTGATTTACTTCATTATGTATTGTATTAATTTATACATTATATTGACCCATGACTAGATGGCGTTATATATGAGTATAGTATATGTATATGGGGTATGGGAAAATATTATGGCGTTATATATGCACCATCACCTGATCAGTTGGTATACGTTGATGATTTTTCCCATAGAGGTCGAGATGATATAATGGGATGCGCTCAGAGGCTTGATGATATTTTGTACGCATATACTTATGCATGATATGACATTTACATGCACATGCATGACATTATAAATATTTTATGATTCACAGAGCTACTTACACTTACAGGCTGAGTACTTACTCCATATTTCTTTCATGTCTTTTATATACTACTTTTCATTCCTTACATACTCGGTACATTATTTGTACTAACGTCCCTTTTGCCGGGGACGCTGCGTTTCATGACCGCGGGTCCTAAAAGACAGGTTGGCAGTCCTCTTAGTAGGCTCAGCTCGGCGAAGGGTATTGGTGCACTCTACTTGCTCCGAAGTTGCCTATTTGATCAGTATGATTTGGACATGTATTGACTGGTATGACAGGGCCCTGTCTCAACCTTTATGATATTTATGTACTCTTAGAGGTTTGTAGACAGATGTCAGGTTTATATATACTTGTATGGCCTTGTCGGCCTATGTTTTGAGGTTATAAATGATTATGTCAGCCTTGTTGACCTGTATGTCACATGTATAAGTTTCTATATCATGTTGGGTCATCCTATGTCTAGTTTTCCCTTATGTTTTATTCTAATTATCTCATGACGGCCCTTTTTGCCCATTTACCAGTAATAGTATGATAAGAAAGATATGTTATGTTGGTACTCGGTTGAGTAAGGTATTGGGTACCCGTCGTGGCCCTTCGGTTTGGATCGTGACAAAAGTGGTATCAGAGCAGTTCTGGGGAGTCTACAAGCCATGTCTAGTAGATTCTTATTTATGGGTGTGTTGTGCACCACACTTATAAGCACGAGGCTACATGACATTTAGGACTGTCACTCTTTCTTCTCACTCTAGATCATGTGGTAGAGCTCAGTTGCAAGAACTCAGCTTTCTAAACCCTATCTTATTCATAATATAACAATGCCTACATTTAGAAAGACGGTTGGTAAGGGATTGCACGTAGTTATAGAAGAGTTGAGTCAGAGGAACTTAATTTTGCATGATACTTATAATGAGTGAATGTAAAGTCTTCAGCAGATCATGTGTGTACAAAGACATGTAAGCTTCTTGTTGAGGAGCTCTAAGTCATGAATATTTATCCACCCATATGGTGAAAAGCAACGAGAGAATCAGAAGGTACAAGTTTCAACAAGTAAAAGAAGAAAGGTGAAGAAGGGTACAAGGTACCCTGTTAGTAAAGATGAACATTATCTACAATTCAGGAAGAGAGATATAAGCATTTTGAGTTACCTTTAACAGTAACAAAGGTATGCACAATTGGCCACATCGATCTTAGTTATTCCCTATGGGAGCTAACATATATGGTTTAAGAGAAGGATGGGATATTAGGACCTACTAGGGTTAGAGTAACCCAAAATAATGGATGGATTGTTTGCATTAGTTGACATTTCCAAAGGATATTGTAAATGTGCTAATAGATCTCCTTGTGAGACACCCAGATGGTGCACTCTAGAATAGTACAACTAGATATGAGTACTACAAAGATAGGCACTAGAAGCCTTGAAGGGTCATCGATGATGTGAGAAGATGCCAAAGATGAAGAGGTAAAACATCTATAGGTAGATCATTGTAGCGCTAAATCTTAATACTCCCCTAAAGTGGAGAATATTGAATGATGTGGCATTAAGTAAGAATTAAGTGGTTTTAATAATTTTGGAATGGTGAAGGAAGAATGAGATAAAAAAATAAGAAAATAGATGAAATTGCACTTATCCAAATCCTACTGATATGCTACGATTCCAGAACATTATGCAAACGCGTCGTCAAGGAGAGGAAGTAAGGGTTCTTGCCCGGGATGTTATTGATAAATAAGGGGACAATGTGAGAGGTAAGTTAAGATAAAGGAAATAAACCAAGAAAGATTATGCAGAATATTGATATGAGAATGGACCAACGAGTAGTTAGCAACTGATTCAGGAAGAGCCTAGTTACGGCTAAAGAAAGGGATACAGACAAATCAATAGATCGTGCAAGATAAACATAGTAAATCCCAACATGGGGAATTCAGTCTCGCTGATATGACATTGTAACCTTGAGAAATATTAAGATAGGAGTTGGGGTAGTTAAAGGTATCGTATGAGTGTTATGGAGATAAAAGAGAGTGCCACTACGAAGACAATCAATATATCATCTTAGAAGCTACCATACGAGCAAAAGGGTATGAAGGTAAGTAAGTAAGGATAATTACAAGTAAGAAAGAACATCAAAAATTCTATCGGGTAAATGATGTAATAAGCTCACATCCTTGCAAGAATCAGAAGGTCCTCACTAAGTACTACAATAAAAGACTAGCTAAGAAAATAAGGAAAAGGCTGCAACCTAAGCATAGTGACCTAAAGAGGAAATGGTCTTTTAACAACAGTCTCACTACAACATTGTACGCACTCTATAAGAAAGTAGGACTTAAGATCATGTGAGTTCATGAAAATTCCGTCATGCGTGGGAGCTAAGAAAATCTAAGTATGTACGCTACAAGGGGGCAGAAAGACTAGGAAAAGTAATAGCCTACGTTTAAAGAAAGCTGAGAAGAAGTGAAAGGAATTATTCAAACAATAATCCAGAATTAGTTACGTTATGAACGTACTTAAGATTTTGGAATATCATCCATGCAGCATATATGTTGACAATCATACAGCCTAGAAGACTCTAGTATAAGTTAAGAAAAGAAAGAATTGAGTCTGGATCATAGACAAAGGATTGAATTGTTAGATGATGGTGTCACGGGTATTCCATAACGTCCATAAAAGGCTAAAGTAATAACTAATACCATGGGCCGCAGAACGCAAGATGGCTTAAGCCTACATAAAGGTTGATCAGAAGGAAGAGGAAACTAAAGAGTTATATCAACCAAGTAAATCAGGAGTCTGATTATTAGATCCAGAAAAATATAGAAATCGATATTGAGAACATTGCAGGATCACCCTTAATATCAAAGGTACAAGAGAGATAAGTACGACAATCATATTATAGAATGGCTCTACGAGAAAGCCAGTTACAAGAGTACCAGCCCCATAAGAAGTTAGTATGAAGCTCCCACTGGATTGTGTATGCACCAGAGGTGTAAGTATTACAATAGAGCTTCAAGTTGTGGATGTAAATCATACCTATGTAGAAGGGAAGTTATGAAAGAGATAGAAGATGTGATGTGAGATTTTAAAGCAAGTAAGGTAAAGGTGAACAACGTATGAGACACTCAAGTGCAGAAGGTTGTGGATATTCCTTACTTCGGATAGAAGGCTAGAAGCGTTGGGATCCAGTATCCAGGAAAGATAGCAGTGGCATGCCTTCCAGCCTATGGGTTCTAGGTATTGGGAAGCCTGATTAAGAGAGTAAAGAAGAGTTAGAGACGATGTGATGTCTCGCTTGATGATCCAGAATAACACAAGGAAATCTATGGTGCAAGCAAGTTGAAGGAAGGTTGTGAGTAGTATACATAGAAATGTATAAGTTGCAAGCTAAAGTATGGTGAAGCGACAGGTTTTAGAAAGACACTAGTAAGAACAAAAAAGGGCATGTAAGAAGGTGACAACAAATGGATAAGTCCTCGAAATTAAGCTCGGGAAAACAAAAGAGCTGATGGTTTCTGTAAGTTATAGAAAGCTCAGTATAGCCTGAAAGAACTCAAATGAGTCTAAGACTAGTAACATTTAGAAGAGATGGAATGCTGCTCTGGTAATAGAATGAGGATGTAGTTGTGATAAATAAGGGATGACGTTTTAGCCTTTGATTGAGTAATTATTTGGAAAAAGGGAGATTTCATGAATTGTACAGGATTGACACACCCACGTAAGGTGAATCACATTGGGATGCTATGAAAAAAGGTTATGGAAATTACTCCAGATGTTCCTCGATGCAACATGGGCCATAGTGATTACGTAAGAAGTTTTAAGTTATCAGTGGTAAATTGTAGATCAATATTGAGGTGAATCAATAATGAATGGACAAAAGTTACAAAGTATAAGATGAGATTAGGTTGTCGTTCTTAAGATGAGCAGTAATAAGGAAGCATTAAAGGACTTAGATTTATGCATATAGGATAAGCAACAAGAATAACCTGGAGTTTGGTGGCAGGCCTCAGTAATTATAGTATGACTTACCTAGATGCGGTAAAGTCATATGGATGGATAACCGGGTCCATGAAGTAAGGTATAGAAATATTCGTAGGTTCATCAAAGTACCGAGCGAAGAACTTCAGTATACCTATAGATGCCAGAGGAACATCTTGTCAAGCTCTGTATATGTTTACAAGGTGAGCCCTAGAGATTGGGTAAAAACTTGAGGAAAAGCTAGAGGGAAGAGTAGTATAGGCACACATACAAGGAAAAGGGTGGTACAGGCTACATGAGGAAGGATTCTGACTACAAGTCGTGGTGTGAGAAAGAGGCCAAAAAGAGGAATGCGTTGTCCTTTAGATTTATTCACAAAGCAGTTGGCTAGATGACAAGGACAATATTTAAATATTCTTAAGAGACATGGGGTATGAGAATGATAAGCGCATTAGTCAAAATTCAAGGACAAATGTTCCAAAGGGGGTAATGATGTTACACCCCATGTTTTTGTACTTAAGAGTACGTCGTAAGTAAATTGATGTAAGCTCAGAAATGAAATCATCTTTGAAAAATCTATAAAGTAAGTTAATCATGTTACCGTGAAAGTTAATAATATTTAAGATCACGAATAACAAGTACCAAGATAGTTGGAAGTCTTAGAATCTAAACGAATTGAACAAGATAAGTTTTGTCAAAAGTCGACAAGTTTGGTGTTACACCTTATGCGTCCTAAGGTGACATATAATAAATATGAGAGTTGTTGATCATTATTTAATGAGTGTAAAGTCATAATATGATTATATATGATGTTTGCACATAAAATATAAAGTTTGGAAAAAAATGGATTTAACTTACGAAAAAATTGAGTTAAGATTTGCCTTGTAACGAGCCGTTTTGAGAAATTACATTCGTACACTTTATTGTGTCATTTTGGGACATATATCATACCAAAATGAAGGTCTTGGAACCTAGTTTCCAATAGTCTCAACCATTTATTCATATGATATCGGGGTAGAGAAATATGGATTTTTAAACTAGGGTCACCAAGTCACGTTGCCGCACTTCGGAGAAACTGGCAGGTTTATAGGCCAAGTTGCGACATAGCTATCTTCCAATATATTGAGAGTTATATGGAGATCATTATATGGAAATAAAGATCTATGTGTCTAGTTTCCAATGTTACAAATTGTTTGTCAATACTATATTGTAGTAGAGAGATACAAGTGTCCGAAGTGCCACTGCTCAAGCTGCCAAGCAGGCAGCTTACCCACCTACTTGGAGAATTTAGGCGGTGGGCTTATAAGTTGTCTTTATCAGCTATATTTCGTCAATATACAGAGATAAATTACTACAAAACACTCTCAATCTCTTCAAGAACTTGTCCAAGGTTCTAAAAACTAAACTCAAGAGAAATCAACACAAATCCTCATCAAAGGTGTTAAAGACTACAAGAGAATACTTCTATGATGTTGTGGTATGATTGAGGGCTATTGTGAGCTAAGTTGAGGTGGGGTTTCGAGTTGTAGTTGCTTTCCCAGTCATGTATAACATCTTTATGATTTTTCCTAAGGTTAATCTTGTGTCGGTTGTGTTGTTTGAGTGAAAAACCATAAGATGCACTTGAAGGAACATGAGATACGGTTGTCTTTTTGGTTGGACTATTTTGTGGTTAAAAATATAGTTTGTGGTGGCTGGAAATTGTGACAAATAAATTGATAATGTTGTGTCTACTGTTGTTAAGCTTTTATAGGGATTAATTAAGTTTATTGAAGAAGAAAAGATGAAAAACAAGTTATTGACGATAAAAATTAAGGTGCTAGACGTATGGAGCTGTTTTGGAAGGCATTTTATGGAGGTTTTAAACTAGAAATAATATAGTACATATATGTATGATGCTCTGAAGGTTGTAAACGGATTTATGGAATAAGAGCTGGATTCAATTTATATCTTGTTATGAGTAAAAGAGACGAGCTTGCCGCTCAATATGATTGTTAAGATAATCGGAGAAACTCATATTGGATTATATTGTTGTTGTTGCTAGTGTTGGTTATAGTTGTTGTTGCTGGGTTGTTGATGACCCTTAGTGGTCTTTGAAATGTATTAAAAATAGGGGAGTTGTTGCCCGATTTTCCTTAAGCCGTATGACTAGCCAATACGATGGTACGACATTATATGTTAACGACAATATCATTTCACTTATTGTAGATGCAAGACATTGTGTCGAGCTTGGTTGAGTAATAAGGAAGATATCATACAGTTATGTTAAGGCTATCCCTTCTTTCCTTTTGGCATGATCCATATGATACAACGAAACGAGCAAACATGTAAGCTTCACAAATGATTCTATTCATAGAAGTACTAGGTTTGCCTATGTTCTTGATTTCTCATATGTCCTACTATCATATCGTCTGTTCATGGGTCTCATGATATTTTGAGAGATCTCATTGACTTACTTCATTATGCATTGCATTAATTTATACATTATATTGACCCATGACCAGATGGCATTATATACGCGTATAGTATATGTATATGGGGTATGGAAAAAGGTTATGGCATTATATACGCATAACTACCTGATCAGTTGGTATACGTTGATGATTTTTCCCATAGAGGCCGAGATGATATGATGGGATGCCCTCAGAGGCTTGATGATATTTTTTACGTATATACTTATGCATGATATGACATTTACATGCACATGCATGACATTATAAATATTTTATGATTCATAGAGCTACTCAAACTTACAGGTTGAGTACTTACTCCATATTTTTTTCATGTCTTTTATATACTACTTTTCATTCCTTACATACTCAGTACATTATTTGTACTCACGTCCCTTTTGTCGGAGATGCTGCGTTTCATGCTCGCAGGTCCTGAAAGACAGGTTGGCAGTCCTCCTAGTAGGCTCAGCTCAGCGAAAGGAATTGGTGCACTCCACTTACTCCGGAGTTACCTATTTGATCAGTATAATTTGGACATGTATTGACTAGTTTGGTGGGGCCCTGTCTCGGCCTGTATGATGTTTATGTACTCTTAGAGGCTTGCCTATATAGATGCTTGTATGGCCTTGTCGGCCTATGTTTTGAGTTTAGAAATGATCATGTCAGCCTACTAGGCCCGTATGTCACATGTATAAGTTACTATATCATGTTCAGTCATCCTATGTCTAGTATTCCTTTATGTTTTATTTTGATTATCTCATGACAGCCCTTTTGGCCCATTTACCAATGATAGTACAATAAAAAAGATATGTTACGTGTGTACTCGATTGAGTAAAGTACAGGGTGCCCGTCGTGGCCCTTCGGTTTGGGTCATGACATTACTGTTCCATTTCGTTCCGTATTTACTTTTGCTTTATTATATATTATTGCGGGTTATATTGTATATGCCCCGCCATAGCCTCATCACTACCTCATCAAGGTTAGGCTCGGCACTTACCAGTACATGGGTCGGTTGTACTGATACTGCACTCTGCACTTCTCATACTTCATCCAAGAGACCCAAGGTAGTCCTGCTAGCGTCCGCAAGCCCTGACGCCCCCTATTATGTTTTCCTTACTTTTGTTTATTTCTTTTCGAGATAGATGTATTTTCTTCTTTCAGACCCATACTTGTAGTTATTCATAGAATGTTCGTGAATTGAGACACCAATTTCTGGGTGGTAACAGTTTCGGAGTTGTTAATAGCTTTTATAAAATTGGTTTTATATGTACTTCCGCCTTTAATCTTGTTCGAATTAGTTTTGTTAATTCTAAATTATGAAAATATAAAGGAAACGGTGAATATAACTCTAACGTTGGCTTGCCTAGCAAGTGCAATGTTAGGCGCCATTACAGTCCCGACGGTGGGGAATTTGGGCCGTGCTAAGTTGGTATTAGAGCACTAGGTTGCCTAGGTCTCACAATTCACGAACAAGCTTAGTAGAGTCTGAGGGATCAGTACGGACTATCAAGGCCCAAGGTGAATGGGTAAGTGTATATGTAAAGAAAGCCAGCCTTGAAGTCGGTAATGTTATCATTGGGCCAGGGAATCTCTTTCTCCACTGCCTCGCCTCATCGGCTGTCCTTCCTCACTTTGCTATCATCGGTCACGACACTAACATATCGGGACACGTGCTCGCATTGACCCGGCGTAGATGAGGGAGTCTCGATGTCAAAATCCTGTGATGTGTAGAGATCAGGAGGAATCCATTACTCTAAAGTGGGAACTGATTTGTTTTCCCCCTTAGGTAATCGGGACGACGACGCAGCATCACTCCGTCGGGGGACCGTCCTAGAAGTCCTAGCCATGAAGAATGATAAAAACCCTTCTGAGAAAAGAGGGAAGGATATCAAGTAGTAAAATTCTGGTTCGCGGGCTTACAGGAAAGGTGGAGATGGGAAGTATCTGGCAACCAGTGCATTTATAGGAAGTATTGGAGAAGCAGAAGAGACGAGCCTATGGTAGTTCGTAGGTTTCTCAATTACCGCATCTGACGGTGGCCCGACACGGTTCTCTGGGGCATGACATTTAATGCTCTTAGACGGTTGATGTCATGGCAATAATGACCTCGAGACAACGATTCAATATCGCTTCCTATTACTTTGTTCTAGGAAACGCGGAGACTATCTGTATGCGATGAAATCAGGGGAATCGATTTCCCGCCATTGAGGTATATTTGGAATATCATGTCAGCACCTCGAGGCTATGGGATTATGATCAAGCTCCCTATCTTGAGGATCGTCCGCGAACCAACAGAAATTCTGAGAATAAGAAAATCGCTAACGGCCCAATAAAGGCTCCGAGGATAGGGGATTCCCGAGGCAGGCAGCTGGACTCAGCAAACTCTAGTACCTCGGCTAGCCGTCCCATCCCCGCATCTTTACATTTAATGCATTCTGTACCATATCGCGTTCCCTCGCCTATATAAGGGAACCCATGCCACTTTGTAGAGGACTGATGTTGCTCCATTTCTCCACAAGTGCAATAATATCTCTCTCTCTCTCTCTCTCTTCTTTCTAACTTGTTTGTTCTCACTGGCCCGAGACCGCTTTAATATTTATCATCCTCTTACTTGTTATTCACTATATTGCTTAATATTGGCCGTATAGAGCCTTGCTTAACCATATTCTTAATTGTTATCCCATTCCCGACTGCCCCAGATACCTCGAACTCGATCCGAACCTGGACCCCGAGGTCCCTATCGATCGGCCCTGCGGCCAGGCATCAGGCCCTTCGGTTTGATTACTACCTTGTTTTAGCTCGCACTTTATCGTTAAACTTAATATTATTAGCATCAACCGTTCTAACAACTAGCTCAGAAATAGATCACGTATTTTTAGAATCTCATTTATAAATCTAATTGTTGTTACCATTTTCACAGTAAACAAATTGGTTATAGCTGAGTACTGGCAAATTATTTGGGATCCGTATTTATTTGCTGCAAGTTATTGTTCAATTTCGTTCTGTATTTCCTTTTGCTTTATTATATACTGCTGCAGGTTCTATTGTATATGCTCCGTCGTAGCCTCGTCACTACCTCGTCGAGGTTAGGCTCGGCACTTACCAATATATGGGGTCGGTTGTACTGATATTGCTCTGCACTTTCTGTGCAGATTTCGGAGCTGGTAGTGGCTAATCGAGAGGTCAGTTGCTGATACTTCATCCAAGAGACCCAAGGTAGTCCTGCTGGCGTCCGCAGTCCTTGGCGTCCCCTCCTATGTTTTCCTGACTTCTGTTTATATCTTTTCGAGACATATGTATTTTCTTCTTTCAAACCCATACTTGTAGTTATTCATAGAATGTTCGTGAGTTGTGACACCCGTTTCTTGGTGGTAACAGTTTTGGAGTTGTTAATAGCTTTTATAAAACTAGTTTTATATGTACTTTCGCCTTTAATCTTGTTCGAATTAGTTTTTTTAATTTTAAATTATGAAATTTAAAGGAAAAGGTGAATATAACTCTAACGTTGTCCTGCCTAGCAAGTGCGATGTTAGGCGCCATCACGGTCCTGGCGGTGGGGAATCTGAGTCGTGACAGTTGGTCAACATAAATAATTAGGACCAAATAAGGTGCATAGATGGCTTGACTATAAGGCCAGTAAAGTAATCGCTTAGGGCCATCTTTTGGGAGGTTTCGGTTTTTCCTTAAAGATATATTGTATATCTGTTATTAAAAAAAATGAGTGTACATTTAAATTTAAAAAGAATTTTTTAAGCGAAAGTACAATTACTTTCATGTGAAGATCGTTGTAAAAATTAGAGAATTAAAATAATTTTTAATGAATTATTTCCTTACATGGGTAGGGTAGATATTTTATCGTATTTGTATCATAA
This sequence comes from Nicotiana sylvestris, assembly GCF_000393655.2. Lineage (NCBI taxonomy): Eukaryota > Viridiplantae > Streptophyta > Magnoliopsida > Solanales > Solanaceae > Nicotiana > Nicotiana sylvestris. The sequence goes on from NC_091057.1 coordinate 26,981,764, forward strand.
CAACTAATACAGACTCATAATATTATTATTATTATTATTATTATTATTATTATTATTATTATTATTATTATTACCTTTTTTATTCTCTCTTTTACTATTATTATTCTCATCGTTGAAAAAGTCTCTCAATCAGCAACTTACTGTGGCTTACAAGTTGTCTTCTTCAAAGCATTTTAACAAGCAATCATTTTATCGAAGCAATGCAAAAAATTTCAATATTATTATATCAACTTATCAAATTGATTTACAAACTACTTTATCATGACTTATTTGCTTCCGTTACTTTCATTTTCATCCTGCATTAGATTGATTGTCCTTAGCTGACCTATTTTTTGGCCATGCTTCTCTTGAGCTGAGGGTCTTCCGGAAATAACCTCTCTATCTTGGGAGCTGCGCACACTCGACCTCTCCAGACCCCGCTTTGTATGTTTCCACTGGGTATGTTGTTTTTGTATATTAACTTATCAAATTCTAAGCCGGTTTTATTATTCTACCTTTATTTTATATTTTTTCATTGAAAATTTATCCTTGATATTTTTACTTAGGGCCTCTCTCTGAAATTTGGCTTTAGGCCCCCACAACCTTGTTGAGACGACCTGATAAGGTGTAAAATAAAATTTTGCAAAATATTCAAATTTGCTCCTAAAGTATTTGATTTGTCTTATATTGGTCCTCATGATTATATTCTGTTCATTAAAGTTCCCACAATTATCTTTCGTCTCAAGTATGCTCCTCCCACTAATAATTGTCTAGTTTAGCAATGACATTGGCCATTGTGGAGCCACGTAGATAAACAAAAAATTCTATATTTACCCTTAAACTATCAAAGGTTTATATATATCATCTGTGATAATTTGGAGTATGCCTCTAAAGTCTGAACAATTAAAATATACAAATATGCTCTTGAATAACTGAAAAAGGTCAAATGTACCCATACATGGCTTCTACCTTAGCAAACCAAATCAGACTAATATTTTCACGGTAAAAAATCGTTAGTGGAAGGGACATATTTGAAACGGAAAATAACAACGGGGGCTTTCGTGTACCGATAGGCAAATGAAGGATAAATGTAAGAGAAATCAGAAACGTTAAGGGTATATTCGAACATTTTTCCTAAGTTTTAAAAATACATAATTGGTCCTAACTGCTTTGCTGACCAACGAAATCTTGATTTGGTCCAGTATTATTTTTGCGTGGTATATAAAAATCTAGAATGAATTCTATCATTGTATATATAACACTATCCTTCAGTTCATTGAAGAATTACGATATAAGTTTTCTATAACATAAAAGATTATATCTATGACTCAAAGACATGCTAAATTAGAATCCAAAAGAGTATTACAACTCTTTAAAGAAAGTAAAAAACTTAAAAATATCATCCAAATAATCGGATTTGGAAAACTTAATTTTTTTTTAAAAAGAAAAGAGAGACTCAAATAAGCTATTCTACTCTTAACTTCAAAGCCTTAAGCTTAGATCCAACCCGTTAGCTTCGTTATTATCAGCACAGACGACCGGAGGTTTGAATTTCAATTGAGACGGATCAGATCTATCCAAAATAGGAAAATCTATCTCATTTGTGTATGATTTTGTAGACTCAGAAGATGTTTCATTTAGGTTCATAGCCATTGAATTTGGACCCCGAACATAGGTCGTCCTCCTTCTTGTCGACTGAAGCATTTGTCGCGGCACGTTTGCGTGCACACCGCCTCTACCATCATTGTTACTTCTAACCGAGTGGGGATATGGCGGTGGTGGTGGTGGTGGCAGCGGGGGTGGTGGTAGCAGATGGTCTGCATGCACACCTCGATCATCATTGTTACTTCTAACTGAGCCTGAAGAATACGGTGGTGGTAGTGATGGTGGCGGCGGCAGATAATTTTCATGCACACCTCTATCATTATTGTTACTTCTACCTGAGCCTGAACGATGTGATGACGGTGGTAGTGGTGATGGCGGTGGCGGTAGCACTAGATGGTTTACACGCACGCCTCTATCACTACCGTCACCTCTAATAGAGGAAGGACGAAATGATGGTGGTGGTGGAGATCGGGACATAGCTCTTTTCTTCTTCTTCGATCTACGTGAACCTTCTGTGGCGTGTATCTCTCGTTGATGTACTGGATGATGACTTTGAACATGAATCATGAATTCTTGAGAGCCGCGAACTATTTGACGACAAACATGACAACGAAGCAGTGTCGGACGAGTTGACATGCTGAAGAACAAAACAAAAAAAAAATTAAACAATGTTAGAAATGCTAATATTTGAAGTCAAACAAAACATAAAAATTTATCTAAAAAGAGGTAGAGTTGACCTATCTGATTTGTCAGAATGAAGAGATGACACTGAATTATGCAAGTTAATTCTAGAGACTGTATAAAGAATTTATAGGCTAATACACTACTCACCTTCCAACTTATTGTAGATTCCAAATGTTCTATAATGGCAAGTTTATCAATGTAGAATAATACCGTTTTGTAAAATGATATATCTGCAAACAAAACTCGAAATTTAATTGATGTTTTTCCTTTTTAGAGATGTTATTTTCTTTTTATGTTTATAGTCACTGATTGATATTATGCAAAATCTATTAATTTTCTCTAAACATTGGGAGAAAAATATTTTTCCTCTTCTGCATTTTTAATTTTTTGTATTTATTTTGTGGTAAAGGAGAGATATTGCTGAAGAAGGGGTACTCATGATGTTTTAGGATGGTTAAGTGTAACATTTTAAAGGCCTCAACAATTTGACCAACTATAAGCTTAACTAAATAGCGAGCAAAGATCATTTTTAACGCTTACTGCTAGAAATTCGAAAAAAAGTGACCAAAAATTTGCGACCAAAATTGGTCTATCAAGAAAAGCGATCAAAGTTGGTCGCTAAATTGGAGAAAATTATTAAATAATTATTCTAAATACATTAGCGACCAACGTTAGTCGCTTTTTGATCGATAATGTGGTCAAAATGTTGACCGGACTGGTCAGACTTGCTTGGAAAAAGAAATATTAAAATTAGCGACCAACTTTGGTCGCTTTTTGATCGATAATGTGGTCAAAATGTTGATCGGACTGGTCAGACTTGCTTGGTCAAAGAAATATTGAAATTAGCGACCAACTTTGGTCGCTAATCTGGGACCCAGTTATAAAATTTTAATAATTATATTATTTCAAAAAATTATAAAATATAAATAAATATAATTTAAAATTAGCGACCAAAGTTGGTCGCTTACGAAAGGAGAAGCAGATAGAGACCAACTTTGGTTGCTAATTTGGGACCCAGTTATAAAATTTTAATAATTATATATTTATTTTAAAAAAATATAAAATATAAATAAATATAATTTAAAATTAGTGACCAAAGTTGGTCGCTTACGAAAGGGGAAGCAGGTAAAGACCAACTTTGGTCGCTAATTTGGGACCTTGTTCTAAAATTTTAATAATTATATTATTATTTTAAATATTATATAAAATATAATTAAATCTGATTTAAAATTAGCGACCAACTTTGTTCGCTAATTTTAATTTTTGAATAATTAGCGACCAACGTTGGTCACTATTTTTTAACTATTTGACCAAAATAACCACCAACGTTGGTCGCGATTTCTAGAAAAAAAAATTAAATAACTTTTTTTTTCTATTTTAGTTTTTAAATATTATAAGTTATAAAAAATCTTATTAGCTATAAATATTTTATTTTATTTAACTACAATTATTATAAATAATTAAAAACTATAAGCATAATTTTTAAAAAATTATATTAACTAGGTAATTGCTTTTAATAGATTATAATAGCATGTATGTAAATGAATTTTTTAAGTTATATTTTAGTATATAGTAATTTCATACACACACATAAACTATATTGTAATTGATGATCAATCTTATACATTACTACGTACGAATAATTAATTCATTAATTATTCGTACGTAGTAATGTATAAGATTGATCATCAATTACAATAAAGTTTATGCGTGTGTATGAAATTACTAATATACATAAATATAACTTAAAAAGTTTCTTTACATACATGCTATTATAAACTATTAAAAGTAATTACCTAGTTAATATAATTTTTTTTAAAGATTATGCTTATAGTTTTTAATTATTTATAATAATTGTAGTTAAATAAAATAAATATTTTAGCTAACAAGATTTTTTTATAGCTTATAGTATTTAAAACCAAAATAGAAAAAAAAGTTATTTAATTTTTTTTAGAAATAGCGACCAACATTGGTCGCTATTTTTAAAATAGCGACCAATGTTCAAACAGTCAAAACTTAATTAAATAGCGACTAACGTTGGTCATTTTTTGTAAATCCAGACTCAAAAACGGGTGTCCCCCTCCCATTCTCTTATTTTCTAAAACAAAATTTCCCCAACTCTCTCTCAACAAATTCCCTTCTCTATTTCCCTCACACAAATCAATCCCCCCACCCCGCGCCACCAATGTGACCGCCTGAGCCACCGCTGGAGCCGCCGCTGCCCCTTTCTCTCCTTCTCCACCTAAAAAAAACCTAGGTTTGAATTATAACCTTGAATCTTTGTTATTTCTAGTTTTTGTTTCAATTATTTCAACATTATAGTTTAAGGATATAAATTAGTGTTTAAATACTTTAAACATTGTATTTTATTGAGGATTCGGGTTTAGGTCTTGTTTTAGTTAGCTTTGTTAATTAATTTTATTAACTAATTAGTTTAATTAGTGTTAAATTTAGTTTAGTTAGATTTGAATTATACTTTGTATTGTCTTGATAGTTTAGTTAGAATCTAGGGTTTATGATATGAATTGAACCTTTAAGATATGAGTTGAACCTTTAAGATATGAATTGAGCCTTTAGGATATGAATTGAACTTTTAGGATATGAATTGAACTTTTAGTTTATGTATTGAAATTTTAGTTTATAAATTGAAATTTTAGGATATGAATTGAACTTTTGTGGATATGAGTTGAAATTTTAGGATATAAATTGGACTTTTAGGATATGAATTGAACCTTTAGGATATGAATTGGACTTTTAGTTTATGTATTGGAATTTTAGTTTATAAATTGAAATTTTAGAATATGAATTGAGCTTTTGTGGATATGAGTTGAACCTTTAGGATATGAATTGAGCCTTTCGGATATGAATTGGACTTTTAGGATATGAATTGAACTTTTAGTTTATGTATTGGATTTTTAATTTATAAATTGAAATTTTAGGATATGAATTGAATTTTGTGGATATGAATTGAACTTTTAGGATATGAATTGAGCCTTTAGGATATGAATTGGACATTTAGGATATGAATTGAACCTTTAGGATATGAATTGGACTTTTAGTTTATGTATTGGAATTTTAGTTTATAAATTAAAATTTTAGGATATGAATTAAACTTTTGTGGATATGAATTGAAATTATAGGCTATGAATTGAACTTTTGTGGATATGAGTTGAATTTTTAGGATATGAATTGAGCCTTTAGGATACGAATTGAACCTTTAGGATATGAATTGGACTTTTAGTTTATGTATTAAAATTTTAGTTTATAAATTAAAATTTTAAGATATGAATTGAACTTTTGTGGGTATGAGTTGAATTTTTAAGATATGAATTGAGCCTTGAGGATATGAATTGAACCTTTAGGATTTGAATTGGACTTTTAGTTTATGTATTGGAATTTTAGTTTATAAATTGAAATTTTAGGATATGAATTGAACTTTTGTGGATATGAGTTGAACTTTTAGGATATGAATTGAGCCTTTAGGATACGAATTGAACCTTTAGGATATGAATTGGACTTTTAATTTATGTATTGGAATTTTAGTTTATAAATTAAAATTTTAGGATATGAATTGAACTTTGTGGATATGAGTTGAACCTTTAGGATATGAATTGAGCCTTTAGGATATGAATTGGACTTTTAGGATATGAATTGGACTTTTAGTTTATGTATTGGATTTTTAGTTTATAAATTAAAATTTTAGGATATGAATTGAATTTTGTGGATATGAATTGAACTTTTAGGATATGAATTGAGCCTTTAGGATATGAATTGAACTTTTAGTTTATGTATTGGAATTTTAGTTTATAAATTAAAATTTTAGGATATAAATTGAACTTTTGTGGATATGAATTGAACTTTTAGGATATGAATTGAGCCTTTAGGATATAAATTGAACTTTTGTGGATATGAATTGAACTTTAAGGATATGAATTGAGCCTTTAGGATATAAATTGAACTTTTGTGGATATGAATTGAACTTTAAGGATATGAATTGAGCCTTTAGGATATAAATTGGGCTTTTAGTTTATGTATTAGATTTTTAGTTTATAAATTAAAATTTTAGGATGTGAATTGAACTTTTGTGGATATGAATTGAACTTTTAAGATATGAATTGAGAATTTAGGATATGAATTGGATTTTTAGGATATGAATTGGACTTTTAATTTATGTATTGAATTGAACTTTAGGATATCCTTAGGATATGAATTGAACTTTGTGGATATGAGTTGAACCTTTAGGATATGAATTGAGCCTTTAGGATATAAATTGAACTTTTGTGGATATGAATTGGACTTTTAGTTTATGTATTGGATTTTTAGTTTATAAATTAAAATTTTAGGATATGAATTGAATTTTGTGGATATGAATTGAACTTTTAGGATATGAATTGAGCCTTTAGGATATAAATTGAACTTTTGTGGATATGAATTGAACTTTAAGGATATGAATTGAGCCTTTAGGATATAAATTGAACTTTTGTGGATATGAATTGAACTTTAAGGATATGAATTGAGCCTTTAGGATATAAATTGGGCTTTTAGTTTATGTATTAGATTTTTAGTTTATAAATTAAAATTTTAGGATGTGAATTGAACTTTTGTGGATATGAATTGAACTTTTAAGATATGAATTGAGAATTTAGGATATGAATTGGACTTTTAGGATATGAATTGGACTTTTAATTTATGTATTCAAATTTTAGTTTATAAATTGAAATTTTAGGATATGAATTGAACTTTTTAGGATATGAGTTGAACCTTTAGGATATGAATTGATTTTTTTGTGTATGAATTGAACTTTTAGGATATGAATTGAGTCTTTAGGATATGGATTGAAATTTTTGTGTATGAATTGAATCTTTAGGATATGAATTGGACTTTTAGTTTATGTATTGGAATTTTAGTTTATAAATTGAAATTTTAGGATATTCATTGAACTTTTGTGGATATGAATTGAGCCTTTAGGATATGAATTGAACTTTATACTTTGTTGGTTTTAATGTTGTTGTGTTGTTGTTGTTGTTGTTGTTGTTGTGGTTGTTGTTGTTGTTGTTGTTGTTGTTGGTATTGTCACACCTCCTTTTTGCGCGTCCGGCCCCGAAGGGTAGAATGCGCGAGGGAGTTTTTCCAATTTAAGTGACAATATTCGAAATGGGATTATTTATTTAATTCAGAGTCGCCACTTGGGAAAGGTTTGGCTTTTGGTATCCCAAGTCACCGGTTTATCTTGAATCCCAAATCGAGGAAATTTTTCGACTTTTCCAAATGAAGTCTGCGAACCAGAAATTCTAAGTAAGAAATTCTGTTGACCCGAGGGAAGGTGTTAGGCACCCTCGAATCCCGTGGTTCTAGCACGGTCGCTTAAATTGTTATAATGGCTAATTATCTGATTTAAATACATGTTGTGACTTACGTGCTTTTATTAAGTTTAAACCGCTTTTATTATTATCATTTATTTTTATAGAATTGCAACGTCGTGAAAATGTATCTCGAACTACGTCACAATCAATGCACCCGTAATTGTTAAACACACTTCGACTCCGTTGAGATTTGGATTCGGGTCACATTAATGCGCACCCAAGTTTAAGAATGTAATTTAATCGAGCCACGCCTAAAGAGTTTAACGCATTATTATTTTTGGAGAAGGCCATGAAATTCACTAAACAGCCTATCCTGAATTCTAGATATTTATTATGGTTAATCATTGAGGGCCCCGCAATTTGCATTTTTTATTTAGCGAGGCTCGTCTCATTATTTTAGAAGAGGATATCCTAAAGTGACTACATTTCTATTATGTTTGTTTCCATAAATAGAAGAAGAAAATGTATGCTAATTGAAGTATATGCTTTGGCCTAAACCGGACTCTTAACAATTTCTGATTAATTACTTATAAAGTGAAAAGACGTCATACCTTACGAAAATGCTTTGGTTGGACAAAGAAATTACATATGAGATTGATGAAATGCAACACTTAATCCGAACAACATCCTTAAGTCGAGTTCAAATTAAATGGCTTAAACAGGATTAATAGAGTTCCTTATTAAAGGATGTTACTGATAATGTTCAAAACTAGTCCTATAAACTGCCTAAAGAAATCGAAACTGGATGATTCAAAACTGTATTATATTTGGCTAGATTTAACAGCCATTTGCCCCTACCTATTCAAGCATGCTAAAAGAATGAGTTTAAGTTTAACAATTGTATAAATAGTGTCATATTCCATGGATTGTATTTACATCCTGTATGCTACTAAACGAATCAAATACCGCAGTTTCAGATTAACATAAACTTTACTTAAGTACAAACTTACTAATGTATTCTCTATTAGCTATAAACTAAAATTTACACAACTTAACAACATTTATGAAAAGGCAGTCAGTAAATAACAGGTGATTATAACTCCTTCAAATCTTTCTATTCATGCTTTTCAATGTTACAATCAGCTACACCAATGTGAGACTCGAGATGTGTACCTGGAAATACTGAAAATGCAAAGGAGAAGAGGAAGAAGATAGGGAAATCAGCAGCAACAAGAAACAGAATAGCAGTAGCAGCAGGACACAGAATAGCAGCAGCAACAGGAAACAGAATAGCAGCAACAACAACACACGAAACAATTGGAGTGGGATCAAGACCCCAACTAGACCAAGTCCCCGAGTAAAACAACAACAACCAGCAGACTCAGTTGGGATTTGGAAGAAATCAGTATTGCACAAACAGGTCAAGACCAGTGAAATCAAGACAGCAATCAAAAAATGTAATTTCTAATTCTGCCTGTCTGTCTATCAAAGAGAATTCTTTTCCAGTTTTTCTGTTTTTTTTCCAGAACTTCAGCTTTCAATCTCCAAACTAAATTTTATGTGTGTATTCTCTTTGTCTCTGTCTGTGTGTGTGCATCTATGTCTCTCTTAAGGTCTGTGTGCCTGTCTATGTATATATGGGTATGTATTTTGCTCTCTCTTCTCGGATCTATATGATGTGTTTTCTTATGTCTGTCTGTTCTCCCTAAACTGATGGAAGTTCTTCCTTTTATAAGCCTAAGGTCTGCCCTTTAACAGCCTGTTCATCAATCACAAAACACACTCCCATGTGCTCCCCCTTTTTCAGTTTCCACTTAATTACTTAAAAATAAAACCCTCCCATGACATTCCCTGGCAAACTCACTTTAAGTAATGTTTATTATTTCTGAAACTAAAGTAGAGTATGGGCAGCAGAATGTAATCTGACAGCATGTGCTGTCAACTATTTTATTCAAAAGCCCTTATGCAGGGCACAGGCTATGCACAAATGCACCTGTGATGCACAAATGCACATGTTGTGCACAAGTGCACATGCCCTCCAATTCAGAACTTAAACAAAACATTCCTTTTACATTTCTGATTCAAATTAACAACTATAAGTAAACAAACTCAGTTCCTAATTGATTCAAACAAATGTGTCCAGAAGCAAATCGATTTGTTATTGTTCAGGCAGTTGAAACTAATTGACGACACATGTCGACTCGACTATATTAATCATAACATGCACAATCGTAGCCAAAAATCAGACATTTAACAGTATCGACACATGATTTGAATTGTACTGACCAAACAGAATTGTACTCGAGGAGTCAGTTAATCGGTTCAAATTTGAGATTCAGTTAATTGCACAACACATACATACATACGCATTATTAGAACAGGAGAGGGACTTAATCAAACACGTAGGTTCAAACAAAGTGGACAGGACACAGTTGATAAAACTCAAAACACAAATTTCACAAAACATGAACAGCCTTTAAAACAATCACATGGACTAAAACAAATAAAGAAAAGAGAACAAAACTCACCTTAAACCCCGAAAAATCAAAAGACCCTAGCCTGGACTCGAACAGACCTTTCTTAAGGCTGAACGGACTTTAATCGAAGTGTTTCTCAGATGAGAAACACTTCGATTAAGGTCCATTAGACCTTAATCTCTTCGGCTTGAACAAGATACGGACCAGTGACGAGGAACCCTAAGGTTCCAAAAATTAGATCCGAGATTCATGCTTCCCTGGTCAGATTCGGACCAAACCAAGCGTGGTTTGGTCACGAGGGGGGTCTGAGGAGTGTCTGGTATGAATTTAGGGTAGATTGGTGTAGATCGAGTTTTGACTCGAATCTTCAAATGAAGATTCGAGAAGGTGGGATTGGATTCGAGCTGAACGGTTGGTGGATCCATGTTCAGGGTGTCAAGGTGGTCCTAGGGTGTTAAGGTGAAGGTCACCGGCGTTCACGCCGCCGGGTTTCTGGTGAAGGGAGATGGGGGCGGCTCTAGGGTTCTGGGGTTCTTGTGAAGATGATAAAAGGCAGGGGTATTTGGATAGGGGGTGGGGTATGAGGGGAAGCTTATATATGGAGTGGGTGAATGGATCTCAGCCGTTGGATGAGGCACGATGAAGGGCCAGGATCCTTCAGCTCACGGGAAAACGGTGTCATTTCAGGTGCTGGGGTCAAAGTTGGTTCGGGTAACGGGTCGGGCAAATGGGGTTATAGGTGAGAGATCCGGACCGTTGGATCAGCCTGGTTTGAACGGTTGGGATGGATTGGCATTGAAACGACGTAGTTTTGGTGTCAAACTACATCGTTTTGGTGGCCTGGGGATGGGCTGTTCGGACTGGTGGCTTGGGCCGTTCAATTGGGCTTCAGATTTTGAAATGGGCACGGCCCAAATTCATTTAAAACAAATTTTTAACCTCTTTTTCTTTATTTCTAATTTCCTAAATATACAACCTAATTAAATAAAACTAAGCACCATTAATTAACACTTAACGTATTTATTTCACGCGTATAAAATGTTAAAAGTAGGTAAAATTAAACAAAGCAACAAATCAGGACAAAAGAAATGTGTATTTTGTGATCTCCCATTCAACAATCGGATTACGGTTCACATTACGCACGACACACATACATTTTGTATTTTGTTTTAATAAAAATGGGAAAATATCATAAATAATTAACAAAGTGCCATGTAAAATCCAAATTTGTATAGCAGGACCATTTGTTATTATTTTTTAATTCTTTTGGAGCGATTGTCGCGTAAGACAAAAATTACGTGCTCACAGCTGCCCCTCTTTGTTCGGAAACACGAAGGGTTTTCGTGCAAAGATAAAGTGAGCGGATATGAGCGACTTTTGCCTATGGACCACTCCGTGTGAAGCATGTTTTTGAAAGATTTGACCGAATCTTTGCTTCAAAGATTTCCTACATATCCTGGGCTAAACAGGAATCAGGTCAATGTAGTTCGGGAAGTTTCGGTTGCTGGGACTACCATGGGATTGCAATGCTTGCTGTTACTGCTGTTGTTGTAGTTACCACTGCTTTACTGACCGCCTTATTACAACCAAAGAAAAAATTGAAACTGAACTAAACACTTATATGCATGTCAACTGCTAGTTACAAGATTCCTATCTATTATTCTTTTGCGACTTGATCATGGGTCTCAGCTGATTTTGCTCGTAGACTTCGATCCGAATCTTGATGCTTGCGAGTTGTAGGTGGTTGCTCACTCTGGGATACTCAGTGAGACGTGACTGGCAGAGTTCAGGACCTTAATCAAATGTTGGAGTCGATCTGCCTTCCATTTACTCCGATATCTCGGGACATCTTCTTTTTGTCTTTTTCTTCTTTGATTCTGAATTGAGGCTCCTCCCGTAAGTCATTTTGATCCGTGTGACTTGAGGCTAGACCAGCAAGAGAAAACAAACAAATGAACGAAATTTTCTGCCCCAGTTTCACTAGGAAAATTTCGTGAATTATTCGCCAGGAAGTTCATAAGATTGATGAAAGAGGATATGCATGCACAGTTCAGGGTTGAGGCCCTAAACCGACTAGCTGGGGAGAAGTTTGGTTTTAGAGTTGAAACTCTAATACTGACCAACTTGGGGAAAGTTCAGTTTAGGGTTTAAAACCCTAATGCTGATTAAGAGAAAAAGTTCAGTTTAGGGTTTAAAACCCTAATGCTGACTAAAAGGAAAAAAGTTCAGTTTAGGGTTTAAAACCCTAATGCTGACTAAATGAAAAAGTTCAGTTTACGGTTTAAAACCCTAATGCTGACTAAATAAAAAAGTTCAGTTTAGGGTTTAAAACCCTAATGCTGACTAAATGAAAAAGTTCAGTTTAGGGTTTAAAACCCTAAGGCTGACTGAAGGAAAAAGTTCAGTTTAGGGTTTAAAACCCTAATGCTGACTAAAGGAAAAAGTTCAGTTTAGGGTTTAAAACCCTAATGCCGACTAAAGGAAAAATTCAGTTTAGGGTTTAAAACCCTAATGCCGGTTGCATGGAAAAGCTCAGTTTAGGGTTTAAGACCCTAATGCTGGCTGAATGGGAAAAGTTCAGTCTAGGGTTTAAAACCCTAATGCTGACTAAAGGAAAAAGTTCAGTTTAGGGTTTTAAAACTCTAATGCTAACTAAAGGAAAAAGTTCAGTTTAGGGTTTAAAACCCTAATGTTGACTAAAGGAAAAATTCAGTTTAGGGTTTAAAACCCTAATGCCGGTTGCATGGAAAAGCTCAGTTTAGGGTTTAAGACCCTAATGCTAGCTGAATGGGAAAAGTTCAGTCTAGGGTTTAAAACCCTAATGCTGACTAAATGAAAAAGTTCAGTTTAGGGTTTAAAACCCTAATGCTAACTAAATGAAAAAGTTCAGTTTAGGGTTTAAAACCCTAAGGCTGACTGAAGGAAAAAGTTCAGTTTAGGGTTTAAAACCCTAATGCTGACTAAAGGAAAAAGTTCAGTTTAGGGTTTAAAACCCTAATGCTGACTAAAGGAAAAATTCAGTTTAGGTTTAAAACCCTAATGCCGGTTGCATGGAAAAGCTCAGTTTAGGGTTTAAGACCCTAATGCTGGCTGAATGGGAAAAGTTCAGTATAGGGTTTAAAACCCTAATGCTGACTAAAGGAAAAAGTTCAGTTTAAGGTTTAAAACCCTAATGCTGACTAAAGGAAAAATTCAGTTTATGGTTTAAAACCCTAATGCCGATTGCATGGAAAAGCTCAGTTTAGGGTTTAAGACCCTAATGCTGGCTGAATGGGAAAAGTTCAGTCTAGGGTTTAAAACCCTAATGCTGACTAAAGGAAAAATTTCAGTTTAAGGTTTAAAACCCTAATGCTGACTAAAGGAAAAATTCAGTTTATGGTTTAAAACCCTAATGCCGATTGCATGGAAAAGCTCAGTTTAGGGTTTAAGACCCTAATGCTGGCTGAATGGGAAAAGTTCAGTCTAGGGTTTAAAACCCTAATGCTGACTAAAGGAAAAATTCAGTTTAAGGTTTAAAACCCTAATGCTGATTGAATGGAAAAGCTCAGTTTAGTGTTTAAAACCCTAATGCTGGCTGAAGGAAAAAGTTCAGTTTAGGGTTTAAAACCCTAATGCTGACTAAAGGAAAAATTCAGTTTAGGGTTTAAAACCCTAATGCTGATTGCATGGAAAAGCCCAGTTTAGGGTTTAAAACCCTAATGCTGGCTGAATGGAAAAAATTCAGTTTAGGGTTTAAAACCCTAATGCTGACTAAAGGAAAAATTCAGTTTAGGGTTTAAAACCCTAATGCTGATTGCATGGAAAAGCTCAGTTTAGGGTTTAAAACCCTAATGCTGGCTGAATGAAAAAATTCAGTTTAGGGTTTAAAACCCTAATGCTGACTAAAGGAAAAATTCAGTTTAGGGTTTAAAACCCTAATGCTGATTGCATGGAAAAGCTCAGTTTAAGGTTTAAAACCCTAATGCTGGCTGAAAGGAAAGAGTTCAGTTTAGGGTTTAAAACCCTAATGCTGACTAAATGGAAAAGCTCAGTTTGGGGTTTAAAACTCTAATGCTGGCTGAAAGGAAAAATTCAGTTTAGGGTTTAAAACCCTAATGCTGATTAAAGGAAAAAGGTCAGTTTAGGGTTTAAAACCCTAATGCTGACTACATGGAAAAACTCAGTTTAGGGTTTAAAACCCTAATGCTGGCTGAAGGAAAAAGTTCTGTTTAGGGTTTAAAACCCTAATGCTGACTAAAGGAAAAATTCAGTTTAGGGTTTAAAACCCTAATGCTGATTGCATGGAAAAGCTCAGTTTAAGGTTTAAAACCCTAATGCTGGCTGAAAGGAAAAAGTTCAGTTTAGGGTTTAAAACCCTAATGCTGACTAAATGGAAAAGCTCAGTTTAGGGTTTAAAACCCTAATGCTGGCTGAATGGAAAAATTCAGTTTAGGGTTTAAAACCCTAATGCTGATTAAAGGATAAAGGTCAGTTTAGGGTTTAAAACCCTAATGCTGACTACATGGAAAAGCTCAGTTTAGGGTTTAAAACCCTAATGCTGGCTGAATGGAAAAATTCAGTTTAGGGTTTAAAACTCTAATGCTGATTAAAGGAAAAAGGTCAGTTTAGGGTTTAAAACCCTAATGTTGACTACATGGAAAAGCTCAGTTTAGGGTTTAAAACCCTAATGCTGGCTGAATGGAAAAAAGTTCAGTTTAGGGTTTAAAACCCTAAGTGGCGACTTTTTGCGCGTCCGGCCCCGAAGGGTAGAATGCGCGAGGGAGTTTTTCCAATTTAAGTGACAATATTCGAAATGGGATTATTTATTTAATTCAGAGTCGCCACTTGGGAAAGGTTTGGCTTTTGGTGTCCCAAGTCACCGGTTTATCTTGAATCCCAAATCGAGGAAATTTTTCGACTTTTCCAAATGAAGTCTGCGAACCAGAAATTCTAAGTAAGGAATTCTGTTGACCCGAGGGAAGGTGTTAGGCACCCTCGAATCCCGTGGTTCTAGCACGGTCGCTTAAATTGTTATAATGGCTAAATATCTGATTTAAATACATGTTGTGACTTACGTGCTTTTAGTAAGTTTAAACCGCTTTTATTATTATCATTTATTTTTATAGAATTGCAACGTCGTGAAAATGTATCTCGAACTACGTCGCAATCAATGCACCCGTAATTGTTAAACACACTTCGACTCCGTTGAGATTTGGATTCGGGTCACATCAATGCGCACCCAAATTTAAGAATGTAATTTAATCGAGCCGCGCCTAAAGAGTTTAACGCATTATTATTTTTGGAGAAGGCCATGAAATTCACTAAACAGCCTATCCTGAATTCTAGATATTTATTATGGTTAATCATTGAGGGCCCCGCAATTTGCATTTTTTATTTAGCGAGGCTCGTCTCATTATTTTAGAAGAGGATATCCTAAAGTGACTACATTTCTATTATGTTTGTTTCCATAAATAGAAGAAGAAAATGTATGCTAATTGAAGTATATGCTTTGGCCTAAACCGGACTCTTAACAATTTCTGATTAATTACTTATAAAGTGAAAAGACGTCATACCTTACGAAAATGCTTTGGTTGGACAAAGAAATTACATATGAGATTGATGAAATGCAACACTTAATCCGAACAACATCCTTAAGTCGAGTTCAAATTAAATTGCTTAAACAGGATTAATAGAGTTCCTTATTAAAGGATGTTACTGATAATGTTCAAAACTAGTCCTATAAACTGCCTAAAGAAATCGAAACTGGATGATTCAAAACTGTATTATATTTGGCTAGATTTAACAGCCATTTGCCCCTACCTATTCAAGCATGCTAAAAGAATGAGTTTAAGTTTAACAATTGTATAAATAGTGTCATATTCCATGGATTGTATTTACATCCTGTATGCTACTAAACGAATCAAATACCGCAGTTTCAGATTAACATAAACTTTACTTAAGTACAAACTTACTAATGTATTCTCTATTAGCTATAAACTAAAATTTACACAACTTAACAACATTTATGAAAAGGCAGTCAGTAAATAACAGGTGATTATAACTCCTTCAAATCTTTCTATTCATGCTTTTCAATGTTACAATCAGCTACACCAATGTGAGACTCGAGATGTGTACCTGGAAATACTGAAAATGCAAAGGAGAAGAGGAAGAAGATAGGGAAATCAGCAGCAACAAGAAACAGAATAGCAGTAGCAGCAGGACACAGAATAGCAGCAGCAACAGGAAACAGAATAGCAACAACAACAACACACGAAACAATTGGAGTGGGATCAAGACCCCAACTAGACCAAGTCCCCGAGTAAAACAACAACAACCAGCAGACTCAGTTGGGATTTGGAAGAAATCAGTATTGCACAAACAGGTCAAGACCAGTGAAATCAAGACAGCAATCAAAAAATGTAATTTCTAATTCTGCCTGTCTGTCTATCAAAGAGAATTCTTTTCCAGTTTTCTATTTTTTTTCCAGAACTTCATCTTTCAATATCCAAACTAAATTTTATGTGTGTATTCTCTTTGTCTCTATCTGTGTGTGTGTATCTATGTCTCTCTTAAGGTCTGTGTGCCTGTCTATGTATATATGGGTATGTATTTTGCTCTCTCTTCTCGGATCTATATGATGTGTTTTCTTATGTCTGTATGTTCTCCCTAAACTGATGGAAGTTCTTCCTTTTATAAGCCTAAGGTATGCCCTTTAACAGCCTGTTCATCAATCACAAAACACCCTCCCATGTGCTCCCCCTTTTTCAGTTTCCACTTAATTACTTAAAATTAAAACCCTCCCATGACATTCCCTGGCAGACTCACTTTAAGTAATGTTTATTATTTCTGAAACTAAAGTAGAGTATGGGCAGCAGAATGTAATCTGACAGCATGTGCTGTCAACTATTTTATTCAAAAGCCCTTATGCAGGGCACAGGCTGTGCACAAATGCACCTGTGGTGCACAAATGCACATGTTGTGCACAAGTGAACATGCCCTCTAATTCAGAACTTAAACAAAACATTCCTTTTACATTTCTGATTCAAATTAACAACTATAAGTAAACAAACTCAGTTCCTAATTGATTCAAACAAATGTGTCCAGAAGCAAATCGATTTGTTATTGTTCAGGCAGTTGAAACTAATTGACGACACATGTCGACTCGACTATATTAATCATAACATGCACAATCGTAGCCAAAAATCAGACATTTAACAGTATCGACACATGATTTGAATTGTACTGACCAAACAGAATTGTACTCGAGGAGTCAGTTAATCGGTTCAAATTTGAGATTCAGTTAATTGCACAACACATACATACATACGCATTATCAGAACAGGAGAGGGACTTAATCAAACACGTAGGTTCAAACAAAGTGGACAGGACACAGTTGATAAAACTCAAAACACAAATTTCACAAAACATGAACAGCCTTTAAAACAATCACATGGACTAAAACAAATAAAGAAAAGAGAACAAAACTCACCTTAAACCCCGAAAAATCAAAAGACCCTAGCCTGGACTCGAACAGACCTTTCTTAAGGCTGAACGGACTTTAATCGAAGTGTTTCTCAGATGACAAACACTTCGATTAAGGTCCATTAGACCTTAATATCTTCGGCTTGAACAAGATACAGACCAGTGACGAGGAACCCTAAGGTTCCAAAAATTAGATCCGGGATTCATGCTTCCCTGGTCAGATTCGGACCAAACCAAGCATGGTTTGGTTACGAGGGGGGTCTGGGGAGTGTCTGGTATGAATTTAGGGCAGATTGGTGTAGATCGTGTTTTGACTCGAATCTTCAAATGAAGATTCGAGAAGGTGGGATGGGATTCGAGCTGAACGGTTGGTGGATCCATGTTCAGGGTGTCAAGGTGGTCCTAGGGTGTTAAGGTGAAGGTCACCGGCGTTCATGCCGCCGGGTTTCTGGTGAAGGGAGATGGGGGCGGCTCTAGGTTCCGGGGTTCTTGTGAAGATGATGAAAGGCAGAGGTATTTGGATAGGGGGTGGGGTATGAGGGGAAGCTTATATGTAGAGTGGGTGAATGGATCTCAGCCGTTGGATGAGGCACGATGAAGGGCCAGGATCCTTCAGCTCGCGGGAAAACGGTGTCGTTTCAGGTGCTGGGGTCAAAGTTGGTTCAGGTAACGGGTCGGGCAAATGGGGTTATGGGTGAGAGATCCGGACCGTTGGATCAGCCTGGTTTGAACGGTTGGGATGGATTGGCATTGAAACGACGTAGTTTTGGTGGCCTGGGGATGGGCTGTTCGGACTGGTGGCTTGGGCCGTTCAATTGGGCTTCAGATTTTGAAATGGGCACGACCCAAATTCATTTAAAACAAATTTTTAACCTCTTTTTCTTTATTTCTAATTCCCTAAATACACAACCTAATTAAATAAAACTAAGCACCATTAATTAACACTTAACGTATTTATTTCATGCATATAAAATGTTAAAAGTAGGTAAAATTAAACGAAGCAACAAATCAGGACAAAAGAAATGCGTATTTTTGTGATCTCCCATTCAACAATCGGATTACGGTTCACATTACGCACGACACACATACATTTTGTATTTTGTTTTAATAAAAATGGGCAAATATCATAAATAATTAACAAAGCGCCATGTAAAATCCAAATTTGTATAGCAGGACCATTTGTAATTATTTTTTATTCTTTTGGAGCGATTGTCGCGTAAGACAAAAATCACGTGCTCACAGCTGCCCCTCTTTGTTCGGAAACACGAAGGGTTTTCGTGCAAAGATAAAGTGAGCGGATATGAGCGATTTTTGCCTATGGACTACTCCGTGTGAAGCATGTTTTTGAAAGATTTGACCGAATCTTTGCTTCAAAGATTTCCTACATATCCTGGGCTAAACAGGAATCAGGTCAATGTAGTTCGGGAAGTTTCGGTAGCTGGGACTACCATGGGATTGCAATGCTTGCTGTTACTGCTGTTTCTGTAGTCACCACTGCTTTACTGACCGCCTTATTACAACCAAAGAAAAAATTGAAACTGAACTAAACACTTATATGCATGTCAACTGCTAGTTACAAGATTCCTATCTATGATTCTTTTGCGACTTGATCATGGGTCTCAGCTGATTTTGCTCGTAGACTTCGATCCGAATCTTGATGCTTGCGAGTTGTAGGTGGTTGCTCACTCTGGGATACTCAATGAGACGTGACTGGCAGAGTTCAGGACCTTAATCAAATGTTGGAGTCGATCTGCCTTCCATTTACTCCGATATCTCGGGACATCTTCTTTTTGTCTTTTTCTTCTTTGATTCTGAATTGAGGCTCCTCCCGTGGGTCATTTTGATCCGTGTGACTTGAGGCTAGACCTGTGAGAGAAAACAAACAAACGAACGAAATTTTCTGCCCCAGTTTCACTAGGAAAATTTCGTGAATTATTCGCCAGGAAGTTCATAAGATTGATGAAAGAGGATATGCATGCTCAGTTCAGGGTTGAGGCCCTAAACCGACTAGCTGGGGAGAAGTTTGGTTTTAGAGTTGAAACTCTAATACTGACCAACTGGGGGAAAGTTCAATTTAGGGTTTAAAACCCTAATGCTGATTAAGAGAAAAAGTTCAGTTTAGGGTTTAAAACCCTAATGCTGACTAAAAG
Source organism: Nicotiana sylvestris (assembly GCF_000393655.2). NCBI lineage: Eukaryota > Viridiplantae > Streptophyta > Magnoliopsida > Solanales > Solanaceae > Nicotiana > Nicotiana sylvestris. The sequence goes on from NC_091057.1 coordinate 27,001,423, forward strand.
GAAAAAAGTTCAGTTTAGGGTTTAAAACCCTAATGCTGACTAAATGAAAAAGTTCAGTTTAGGGTTTAAAACCCTAATGCTGACTAAATGAAAAAGTTCAGTTTAGGGTTTAAAACCCTAATGCTGACTAAATGAAAAAGTTCAGTTTAGGGTTTAAAACCCTAATGCTGACTAAATGAAAAAGTTCAGTTTAGGGTTTAAAACCCTAAGGCTGACTGAAGGAAAAAGTTCAGTTTAGGGTTTAAAACCCCAATGCTGACTAAAGGAAAAAATTCAGTTTAGGGTTTAAAACCCTAATGCTGACTAAAGGAAAAATTCAGTTTAGGGTTTAAAACCCTAATGCCGGTTGCATGGAAAAACTCAGTTTAGGGTTTAAGAACCTAATGCTGGCTGAATGGAAAAAGTTCAGTCTAGGGTTTAAAACCCTAATGCTGACTAAAGAAAAAAGTTCAGTTTAGGGTTTTAAAACCCTAATGCTGACTAAAGGAAAAAGTTCAGTTTAGGGTTTAAAACCCTAATGCTGACTAAATAAAAAAGTTCAGTTTAGGGTTTAAAACCCTAATGCTGACTAAAGGAAAGAGTTCAGTTTAGGGTTTAAGACCCTACTGCTGGCTGAATGGGAAAAGTTCAGTCTAGGGTTTAAAACCCTAATGCTGACTAAAGGAAAAATTCAGTTTAGGGTTTAAAACCCTAATGCTGATTGCATGGAAAAGCTCAGTTTAGGGTTTAAAACCCTAATGCTGGCTGAAGGAAAAAGTTCAGTTTAGGGTTTAAAACCCTAATGCTGACTAAAGGAAAAATTCAGTTTAGGGTTTAAAACCCTAATGCTGATTGCATGGAAAAGCTCAGTTTAGGGTTTAAAACCCTAATGCTGGCTGAATGGAAAAAAGTTCAGTTTAGGGTTTAAAACCCTAATGCTGACTAAAGGAAAAATTCAGTTTACGGTTTAAAACCCTAATGCTGATTGCATGGAAAAGCTCAGTTTAGGGTTTAAAACCCTAATGCTGGCTGAATGGAAAAAAGTTCAGTTTAGGGTTTAAAACCCTAATGCTGACTAAAGGAAAAATTCAGTTTAGAGTTTAAAACCCTAATGCTGATTGCATGGAAAAGCTCAGTTTAGGGTTTAAAACCCTAATGCTGGCTGAATGGAAAAAAGTTCAGTTTAGGGTTTAAAACCCTAATGTTGATTAAAGGAAAAAGGTCAGTTTAGGGTTCAAAACCCTAATGCTGACTACATGGAAAAGCTCAGTTTAGGGTTTAAAACCCTAATGCTGGCTGAAGGAAAAAGTTCAGTTTAGGGTTTAAAACCCTAATGCTGACTAAAGGAAAAATTCAGTTTAGGGTTTAAAACCCTAATGCTGATTGCATGGAAAAGCTCAGTTTAGGGTTTAAAACCCTAATGCTGGCTGAAAGGAAAGAGTTCAGTTTAGGGTTTAAAACCCTAATGCTGACTAAATGGAAAAGCTCAGTTTAGGGTTTAAAACCCTAATGCTGGCTGAATGGAAAAATTCAGTTTAGGGTTTAAAACCCTAATGCTGATTAAAGGAAAAAGGTCAGTTTAGGTTTTAAAACCCTAATGCTGACTACATGGAAAAGCTCAGTTTAGGGTTTAAAACCCTAATGTTGGCTGAATGGAAAAATTCAGTTTAGGGTTTAAAACTCTAATGCTGCTTAAAGGAAAAAGGTCAGTTTAGGGTTTAAAACCCTAATGCTGACTACATGGAAAAGCTCAGTTTAGGGTTTAAAACCCTAATGCTGGCTGAATGGAAAAAAGTTCAGTTTAGGGTTTAAAACCCTAATGCTGATTAAAGAAAAAGGGTCAGTTTATGGTTTAAAACCCTAATGCTGACTGCATGGAAAAGCTCAGTTTAGGGTTTAAAACCCTAATGCTGGCTGAAAGGGAAAAAAATTCAGTTTAGGGTTTAAAACCCTAATGCTGACTGGCTGGGGACAAAGTTCGAAAATACTAAACGATCTTTTTTTTTTTGAATTTTCTTGTTTTAGTAGAAGATAAAAGGGAGTTTCGTGGAAACATACCTTTGGAGTGAATTCATCATTGCCAAAGTGTTTCTTGTACCCGTGTACCTTCTTCTTTGGGTGACACCTGCTTCTTGCACGGTTGTCTTGGATTATACCTGTTTCAACTTTTCAGACAAAGAACAATTGTTAGTTCGGAAATGACGGTCGGTTTGGTGACCTTGATCGTTCCTGTTGCTTTGTTGCGTCCTTATTTCTGTCGCGAAGTCCTGCCGTTGATTGGATTCAAATGGCGAAACTCTTTTGACTGCTCAGGCTTTGTATTTCCAGATTCTGTGATGATTTGCCTCGCAAGACTCTCTTTTATTTTTCTTTTCTTTTTCTTTTGTGTCCCATCTTGCTTGGAGATTCTCAACGGGGATTTTATTGGGGATACTCTGTGGGGATTTGTACAAAAGGAAGCTCTGTGGGGGGAATATTTACAAAGTGGATTCTTTGTGTGGATTTTTGTACAACGGGGCATGTTGGGGATTTGTTTCAAAGCGGGTTTTCCAGGGTTTTTTGGGGTAAGCTTGTTGGGGAATATTTACAAAGGGACTCGCTGGGGATGTGCTGAGGAAATTCCAACGGGGATTTTTTTTTTATATTGGGGAGACTCTGTGGGGGATTGTACAAGGAGAGACTCTGTGGGGATTCGTCCGAAGGCGGACTTGCTGGGGGAAATTTCTCTTTTTCCTCTTTACTTTGAACACCATCAAACATCATGATTCATCAGGCTTGGACGAACGTACCAACGAAACGAGGCGTTTTCCTTTAAGGAACGGAATTCCGTGCAACCAAACCTGCCACCTGTCCTTTCCGGTACATCTAGGACTTGGGCTTAAACATAAAAGAGATTCGAAGAAAAACAAAGAAAAGATAAAACGAATTTCAGAAAAAGGAGTACCCCCTTCGGGATGAGAAAGACTTATCTGAGGAAGATAATGCTCGCCTTAAATGACATGACATGCTCTTTGGACTGGACGCCTGACTTTTCATGAGCTTGTGTTTCCCTCAACCAGAACGGATCTGTGATTCCAAACCCGGTGGAACTTTGCCAAAACCTCCTTGGGGTGGAGTCATTCTTTCCGGCCAACAGCGCCCTTTGCGGGTTTTCGCCAGCTGACCTCTCTCATTTCTCTTCCTGTCATTGCTTGATAGCACTCTTTGTGAGTTTTTACTAAATAAGCTCTCTCATTTTGGTTTCTCTACTCCCGTCGCCTCGTGGTGCCCGAAGGTTTTCACCGACAAGACTCTCTCATTTTATCTCTCTCAATTCAGAGTGTGCCGGTCTCCATTTGTGACGCTTATTGGTTCCCCACTATCTTTGGTAATTGATCTGAAGGCTTGTGCTTGGTAAAGAGAGGTAGATGATACTAACTTCTAAACTGCTCGACGTGCCCCGGTTTCAATTTCAGGGTTAATGGGATTTTATTGTTGGTGTGACTGAACCTCAGGGAGAGGCTGCCTACGTATCCTTTCGGAATCAAGTCAAACGTAGTTCAGGCCTCAATCAAAGGTTTTTTTTTGTAAGCGGCTCAAAGGTTTGTAGAGAGAATTGGACAGTGTTTGGGGAGTAGTAGGGAATAAAACCTTCATCATTTCAAATGTGTCAAGACTACTGGAGTATAATTCAGACGTAGTATCTCTTGACTGCATCCGCATTTACTGCTGTGTCGGGGTCATTTCCTTCGATATCACCTAAATACAATGCTCCTCTCGGCAATATCTTCCTTATGATGTATGGGCCTTTCCAATTTGGAGCAAACTTCCCTTTTGCTTCCTCATGATGCGGCAGAATACGCCTCAGTACCAGCTGACCTACTTCGAAATTCCTGGGTCGGACTTTCTTGTTGTAAGCACGGGCCATCCTTCGTTGGTACAACTGTCCGTGACAAACCGCGGCCATTCGCTTTTCATCAATCAAAGTCAATTGCTCTAACCGAGTCTTGACCCACTCGCTGTCTTCGATTTCTGCTTCGACAATGGTTCGAAGCGAAGGAATTTCTACCTCTGCCGGTATTACAGCCTCGGTCCCATAAACCAAAAGATAAGGAGTCGCTCCTACTGATGTGCGTACCGTAGTGCGATACCCCAACAATGCAAATGGTAACTGCTCATGCCACTGTCGGGAACTTTGGATCGTTTTCCTCAAAATCTTCTTGATGTTTTTGTTCGCCGCTTCCACAGCACCATTGGCTTTCGGCCGATAAGGAGTAGAATTCCTATGCGTTATCTTGAATTGCTCGCATACATCTCCCATCAAGTGACTGTTCAAGTTTGCTGCATTATCTGTAATGATAGTCGCAGGAATACCGAAACGACAGATAAGATTTGAGTGTACAAAATCCACTACAGCTTTTTTAGTGACCGACTTGAGAGTGACAACTTCTACCCATTTTGTGAAGTAATCGATGGCAACCAATATAAACCTGTGTCCATTCGAAGCCTTCGGTTCAATTGGTCCAATGACGTCCATGCCCCAGGCGACAAATGGTACCAAGGCTGCGTATTTGATCCCGCCTCGATTACATTGCAGTAACCGTGTATTTCCTTGATTTGGATTTCCAAAGGATCGACGTGGGCGTTGCCCGGGTAGGGTAGCATTGAAGCCAAAGTAGCAAGTGCATCTGCCAGTTCATTGTTACACCTCGGGATATACCTGAACTCTATTGATGTAAAGCGCTTGCTGAGGTCCTCCACATGCTGTCGGTAAGGGATAAGTTTGACATCCCGAGTTTCCCATTCGCCTTGAGCTTGCCGGATAATCAGGTCAGAATCTCCCATAATCAGTAAGTCTTCGACATCCTGATCGATTGCCATATGCATGCCCATGATGCAGGCTTCATACTCAGCTGTATTATTTGTGCAAAAGAAACGAAGTCTAGCTGTGGCGGGATAATGCTGACCAGAAGGCGAGATCAAAATTGCCCCAATCCCTACACCCTTGGCGTTCACGGCTCCATCAAAGAACATCTTCCAAACATGAGCTTCCTCCGAGACCACTTCTACGGTGTTTACTTCTTCATCTGGAAAGTAGGTATCCAATGGCTGGTATTCCTCATCGACCGGATTTTCGGCCAAATGATCTGCTAGCGCCTGGGCTTTCATTGTCGTGCGAGTGACATAGACTATGTCGAATTCCGTAAGCAAGATTTTCCATTTAGCCAGTCTCCCAGTAGGCATTGGTTTCTGAAATATATACTTCAAAGGATCCAACCTGCTTATGAGGAACGTAGTGTGGGCTTGGAGATAATGTCTCAGCTTTTGAGCAACCCATGTGAGAGCGCAGCATGTCCTTTCCAGCAGAGTGTATTTGGCCTCGTAGCCGGTGAATTTCTTGCTCAAGTAGTAGATTGCTTGCTCCTTCTTTCCGGTTACGTCGTGTTGCCCGAGGACGCAACCGAAAGAGTTCTCCAAGACTGTCAGATACAAGAAAAGTGGCCTCCCCTGGTTCTGGAGGGACCAAGACTGGGGGATTCGAAAGGTATTCTTTGACTTTATCAAAGGCTTCTTGACACTCAGTTGTCCATTTAATCGCCGCATCTTTCCTTAACAGCTTGAATATGGGCTCACACGTGCTTGTCAGCTGGGCAATAAACCGACTGATGTAGTTCAACCTGCCCAACAGACTCATCACGTCTTTCTTTGTTCTCGGGGGAGGCAGATCTCTGATGGATTTTATCTTAGTTGGATCTAGCTCGATACCTCTCCTGCTTACGATGAAGCCCAAAAGTTTGCCCGACGGAACTCCGAAAGCGCATTTGGCTGGGTTCAGCTTCAAGTCATACTTCCTTAATCTCTCGAAGAATTTCCTCAAGTCTTGGATGTGATTATCCTGCGTCCTGGACTTGACTATCACGTCGTCCACGTACACCTCTATTTCCTGATGCATCATGTCATGGAAAATGGCAGTCATGGCCCTCATGTAAGTAGCCCCAGCATTCTTCAAACCAAATGGCATGACCCGGTAACAGTAGGTGCCCCAAGGCGTGGTGAAGGCAGTTTTCTCGGCGTCCTCTTCATCCATCAATACCTGATGATACCCAGCGTAACAATCTACGAAAGACTGTATCTCGTGTTTGGCGCAATTATCAACGAGGATGTGGATGTTGGGCAGCGGGAAATTATCTTTAGGACTTGCTCTGTTCAGATCTCGGTAATCTACACATACCCGAGTTTTCCCGTCCTTTTTTGGTACTGGAACCACATTCGCCAACCATGTTGTATATTGGACTACCCGAATCACTCCCGTTTTCAGTTGTTTGGTGATCTCCTCTTTAATCTTGTCACTGACCTCAGTTTTGAACTTTCGTTGCTTTTGTTGAACTGGAGGACAATCAGGATGAATCGGCAATTTATGAACCACTAGATCAACACCTAGTCCCGGCATGTCATCATACGACCAAGCAAACACGTCTTTAAATTCAAAAAGAAGTTGAATTATCGCCTCTCGCATTTTCTTGTCCGTGTGAATGCATATCTTGGTCTCCCGGATTTCTTCCGGGGTTCCTAAATTTACCGATTCAGTGTCATTCAGATTTGGCTTAGGTTTATTCTCGAAATGTTCCAACTCTCGGTTTATTTCCCTAAAAGCTTCTTCCGCATCATATTCTGGTTCTGGGTTCATTAATTCGCAGTTAAATAGCTCATTGTGATCTGGACGTGAAATCCGCAAGCATGTCATATTTAAAGCCGCATTATTATAACTGAAAAGAAAGATAAAAGGAAAAATAACAAAAATCAGAACAAAAGAAAGAATGGGAAAGCAACGATGATGATTTTTTTTTATTTTTCTTTGGGAAGTTGGAAGACAACACCGTTTACGACTTAGGAATTCAAAACAACAATTGACAGGAAGAAAACGTTCAAGTTATGTCCTGGAGATAACTTGTGACACAGGAAAGGTGGCAGGACAGGTCTACCCGGACTTCCGTCTAGTCGGGAATGGCGTGGCCTCCCAGTTTTGAAGTTTGGCGTTCGGCCCCACGTACATCATCTCAGCAATGCTTGTGCCTTCACCTGGTTGAACCATGTGGACCTCGTAGAGCATCTCTCTCATCGCCCCACATATCTCCTCGATTTCCTCAGCTGTGAAGACCTCATCATCTTCTTCTTCAGCGTACCTTGGCCTGATGAAAGTTGCATATAAATCTGGTAGTGGTCGAGGTAACTTCCAACCCTCATTTTTCCTTTTCTTTGCCCACTCTTCGTCTGCTGGAGTAGGTTTGAAACCTAGTCCAAAAGGTTTCTTGGTGACTAGCAAGGTAATGGGTTCTGTTACTCCCTGAAGGGTTTGTCCAAGCCCTTTCCCTGGCCTAAATCCGTGTCGGATCATCTATTTGGCCACCATAACCGAGGCGTTAGACAAGAAAGGCTGAGGGCAAGGTATTCCCTCTTCGTGCTGCTCTACCAGTACAATCTCGAAATCTTGATAGACCGTATGTTCGCTCCCTTCTCTCGGTTCAAGATATGGGATGGATGGGTCCCGATAGATAGCATGCTCGTCTTCCCCATGGACCACGATCTCTCGGTCTTTGTACTCGAACTTCACCATCTGGTGAAGAGTGGAAGGCACAGCTCCTGCCACATGGATCCAAGGTCTGCCGAGGAGAAAATTGTAGGATGTATCCATGTCGAGTACCTGGAAGGTCACTTGAAATTCGACTGGTCCTATGACCAACAACAGGTCTATTTCTCCCATGGTATCTCTCTTGATGCCATCGAAAGCCCTTACGCAGACATTGTTGGGTTGGATTCTTCCAGTCCCAATTTCCATTCTTTGTAGCGTGGAAAGCGGGCAAATGTCAACACCTGATCCCCCATCCAACATTACCCGCTTGACATAGTAGTCCTCGCATTTAACGGTTAGATGCAAAGCCTTGTTGTGTGCCGCTCCTTCCGGGGGTAAATCATTCTTGCTGAAAGAGATTTGGTTGACGGCGAAGAATCTTTCTATCATCCGCTCTAGTTGTTCAACCGAGGTTTCAACTGGCACATATGCTTCATTCAGGGTCTTCAGTAAGATCTTTTGATGCTCGGCCAACCTCATCAACAATGACAGCATGGACACTTGCTCGGGGTACTTGCGCAGTTGATCTATCACTTCGTAATCCGGCATTTTCATTTGTTGGAAGAACACTTCCGCTTCTTCAACACTTACGGGCTTCTTTGGCGGGAAGCGCCTTTGTGTGGCGTTGTTCAGTTCTTGGGTATTTGAATACCTTCCAATGAAAGTATTTTCTGGAAGTTCTCCCATGACCTCTTTACCTTTGTACATTACCAAAGTCTTTTGATAATTCCACGGCACTGTGGACGGGTTGGTCATTGGCTTTTGTGGCACGCGTCCGATAACCACTGGCTCATTCAGCCGAGGTGGTTGAATCGTCCCCCGGACCACATAGGCCCCTTTCGGCACGTACATAGGTTTTGTCTTTTCGATTCCGAAGTTCTGCGTCTTCTCAGCTTGACTTCGTGGTACGTAAAGAATTCCATCTTTTAACGGCACCACTTTCTTCTCCACCTTCTTTTCAGGCTTGCTCTTTATAGCCTTAGCCTCCTCCCCCTTTTCTGGTTTCTGGTCTATTTCAGGCCTTTTCCCCATGTCGACAATGGCAATTATAGCTTTCAAAGCAGGGTCGAATTCTTTGTCTTCGCAAATCATTCCGATCAGCGGCCCATTATTGTGAGCAGGCAATGGATTGTTAGTCACATTTGGGATCTCTTCGTCCCTTAGCACTATTTTCCCTTGCTCTATCAAATTCTCGACCACTCTTTTCAACGACCAGCAGTCATTTGTATCATGTCCCTCGGCCCCTGAATGATAGGCGCATCTGACTCCAGCTTTGTAAGAAGGTGACGTCGGGTTTTGCCTTGTTTGAGGGATTGGTTGCAAGAAACCCAACTGGACTAGCTTCGGGAACAAAGGTTGAGTATGGTTCACCGATGGGCGTGAAAGTCCGCCTTCGGGGTGGCTCTTGAGGGCGGAAGTTATTCTGCGGGGGTTGTGGGTTATAGTGGTTGCGGTAAGGAGGCTGATTTCTGGGAGGTGGAGCTGGGCCTCGGTTGGCTTGTTGTGGTGGATGGGCATAAGGTTGGGCATTCATGACCATATAAGGTTGATGAGCATATGCCAAATTGGAGTGGGGGTAGTAGTGTTGTGGGGTTCTTTCCGGGAAACGGGGCCTGGGATGACGATACTCCCTTGCTTCCGAGGCTGCCATAGTCGTTTCTTCTTTCTTCTTCCCTCTTGTCATTCCTCCGGAACCGCTTTGGATGGCCTGGGAGGTTGCCCTTATGGCTGCTTGACTCAGAATCCTACCTGTTTTCAGACCATTTTCTACCATCTCTCCAATCTTGATCGCTTCCGCGAATGGCTTACCCATGGCTGACATCATGTTTTGGAAATAGTCAGATTCTTGAGCCTGGAGAAAAGTAGTGACCATTTCCACTTCATCCATGGGAGGCTTCACTCTTGACGCCTGTTCACGCCACTTAATAGCATATTCTCTGAAGCTTTCTGACGGTTTCTTCTTCAAATTCGACAGAGAATTTCGGTCTGGCGCAATGTCGATGTTATACTGGAATTGTTTCACAAAATCTCTGGCGAGATCATCCCATATATGCCATCGGGACATTTCCTGGTCCATATACCATTCCGAGGCTATCCCTACTAGACTTTCCCCAAAATATGCCATTAGCAGTTCTTCTTTTCCGCCGGCTCCCCGCAATTGGTTGCAATATTTCTTAAGATGTGCAATGGGGTCACCGTGCCCATCGTATTTCTCAAACTTTGGGGTCTTGAAACCCACTGGCAGGTGCACGTGAGGGAACATGCATAGGTCGGCGTAAGAGATGCTCTTCTGCCCGCTTAATCCTTGCATATTCTTCAAACTTTGTTCAAGGCTTCTCATTCTCTTGGCAATCTCATTTTGTTCTGCAATTCTGGGGTTCTGATCCTGCCCGGGTGCAAGCTCGCACTGAGGCGGTAGAGGATTAGTGCTGGTAGCGAACCTAGTTGGTTCCATTGAGAACGATGGTGCTTGGAATGTAAAAGAGGATGAGTCAAAGCTTGGCTTGTACGTGGTAGGCTGTGCCGTAATCGGGCAAGGCGATGCAGTAAAGATGTTCATGCTTGCATCAGTGGATGACATTCGGGGATGAGGCTCAGAAGGCGATCCAGCAGAGAAGGCTGAGGTGGCTGGGTACCCGAATGGGGTAGCAGGATAATTTATGGGGACATTAGAAGTCCCACTTGACCTGGAGAATAATTCAGGGAATCCGGGGACGACACTTGGCGGCTCTTTCCCATTATTCCAATCGTCCAGCATTTCCAACATGCGGAGCCGTAGGATTCTATTTTCCTCCGCAGTTGCGGATTCAGGTGTGAGGACGGCTGAGATCGAGCTCTCCTCGGAAACAGGGATTGTTTGCAATGGAATTTCTGAAGACATTTCCACACTTCCTTTTGACCTGGTGAAGTAAGTGTGAGTACTGCTTCTGGTCCTAACAACAGGTAGTTGAACACTTCTCCTTGACCTCGTGAAGTATGAGTGCGAGGCCAGACTTTCACCAAACCAACCGTCTTTCCAAAAACCCTGGGACTCATCGACAAACGCACGGTTAATTTGCAGCAAATAACAGATAGTTAATCTCACGTTGGGCATGATGCACCTATACAGTTAAGTGGATTACTATATGTTTGCTACGAGAGCATGCGTCATTCCGGCATTTTTCCTTTTATTAGTTTTTCCTTTCTTTCCTTTTATGTTTTTTTTTTATTTTGCAGTAAAAGAAATGCGACCGGATCCGATGAGGATTGCCTACGTATCACGATGCCTACGTGAATCAGATCATTACGTAGTTCGAAAAACACAAATGAGCGTAAAAGAAGCAACCTCTTTATTGTTGAAATGGTCTATTACAAACTACATTTTGCAAAAGAAAAGCAAACTTTGAAAATAAACCTAGACTCAAAATAGACTAAAATCACCCTGATGGGAAAAACAAGCAGAAGATGCTAAGGTACGGACTTGACTTATGAGTGCATTATGGTTTTGAAAATTGGTGTCCGTGGGGCATCGTTCGGCCTCGACGCGGTCCTAGGCGTGAGATCCCTCTCAAGTTGTTCCAGCTCATGCATAGTCTACTTGACATAACCCATCACTGCCGAGAGGAAGGTAACACTGGTCATGTTCTCACATCGTAGACATCGTCTGGTGATGGCATGGGCAATGGCCTTGATCCTATCCCTGGTTTGCTTCTTCTCGATGAGTAAGCGTTTTATCTGATCACTACATATCTTGAATACCTGAGCATCCTGCATATGCTGATTCTTCAATCGCCGTACTTCTAACTTCATCTGGGCTAATGAGTCATACCAGTATCTGCTCTCAATTTGGAAATTCTTGGCCTGATCAGCTGCTTTGATCTCAAGTATAGCCATCTCTTTCTTCATTTTGGCAACAGTTTTCTCGTGGTCGCGTTTTGATTGGTTCAAATACCGGCGATGCTTCTCTATTCTTATCTCCCACTGTGCCTTGAGCTTTGCCATAATCTTTCCCGATTCTTCTAAACCATCTCGCCACTCCGCGACTTCTCTTTTTAAACCCTTAATCAACTGCTGGTCTGATCGACTTCTGGGCTATTCATCAAGAGACAATCTCAATTTTTGGATTTGGGCCTTGAGTTCTTCATTCTCTTGGACCAATTTATTCTTTTCACTTTGATCTACCGCGATTTGTATGCTGTTATTGAACTTCAGACTGTCAATTTGTAGCTTCAAATCACCGATCTCTGCCCGATACTCTTTTTCTTTTGCTAACCAATTCCATTGCTCTTGGGATGATTCTACAAAGTCTTTGAGATGCGGTCTCTTAGCTGGTCTTTCGCAAGACAGGTCGCCTCTGAACCAAGTGTGATACCCTGGGGCAACTTCCCCTTTTGCTATATCCATCACACAAGTTCTTGCCGTCATATGTTGGCACTCACTCCAGATTTGGCGAACTTCTTCTTCGGGGAAACGACCATCTGGACTGATCTCAATCACTTGGGTACTTAGATCTTCATCTTTGGGCACCACTTGATACCTCCCAAGTTGCCTCAAAACCCGATATGGGGCGTAGGGTTGGATGCTTTTAAGTCCCATCAACAGAAAGTGGGGCCTGGTTGCTGGCATGTATATGATTTCCTCAACAGGCGACCATCCGAGCGTCCATTGGATTTGGCTAGCAGTGAGAGTTCGGAAAAATAAGGTCCATGATGTGACGCCCTCAGGTAGATGGAAACCTTTGACTCTAGTGTAGAATTCTTCAATGCAAGTCTTCTCAGGCGAACCGTAACCCAAGAGCGGAGAGCGGCGGCATAAGTGATCGGTCATCCATATTTGTAACAGTAGGTTACATCCTTCGAAAAAGTCGCCCCTGGCTCGACAAGCAGTGAGAGCCCGAAAAATGTCAGCCATAATCATAGGCGCTAGAGTACTCTTATCTTGGGTGAGCAAAGTACTGACAACCCCAGTTATTTTTAGATCGATGTTGCCGTCCTTCCTCGGGAACACTATAAGACCTAAGAAAGCCGTCATGAAAGCTAACTGCCTGTGTTCGTCCCACTTTTGTCGGTTGCCTTTACTACATAGTTTGAAATCCGGCTTATTGAACCCGCCTTCATGACCGTATCTAACATACATGAGATGGAGACTGCAGAAACCTTTGGCAAGATCTGGATGGTGAAATGTTCGGGGTATTTTTAGAAAATCCAAAAACCGGTGTACCGTGACGGCCCTAGGTGCAATCAAGTACTTGAACCTTAACGGAGCTTCATCACCCCCAATGTATCCCGCTATTTCTTCCAACGTCGGGGTGAGTTCGAAGTCTGAAAAATGGAATACATTGTGTGCCGAATCCCAGTAAGTGACCAATGATCTGATAATATCGCCCCGAGGCTGAATGTCTAGTAAATCCGGGCGATTTTTCAGATATTTCCTCACTTTGCCTTGCCTCTCTTTGCCTAAGTCGTTCCACCATAATCGCAACTCAAAAGGGATCTTGGTCATTATTGAAAACGATTCATTTTGTATTGTGCTCATCCTGCACATTTATTTAGGGTGATAAACTTTATTAGACTCAAAAATTAAAATTATCTAGATTTTTTTTTAATTTTTTTTTTTTTTGCAAAAACGGGAGGTTGGACCCGCCGAGGGTTGCCTACGTATCACACCCCGTGCGAGAATCAAACCGGCGTAGTTCGGTCAGATCAAAATAGGGGAAACAAAAAATAAAATCCTCTAAAGAAAAGAAGAATAACCCTTTTTTTTGAAATTTTGTTATATGTTTTGTTTTTCGTTTTATTATTTATTTTTGAAAAGAGACCAAGGAAATATTTACACATTTTAAACTTCCCTTTTTTAATGAAATTTTCAAAATCTTTTAAAGCGGTGCTCAAATGAAACAAAATTTTTTTTTTGATTTTTATTTATATTTTTTTGAATTTTGAAAGTGATTAAAAGGAATAGTCAAACTGAAAGGCGAGCTTTTTTTTTTTTTTTTTATCTTAGAAAATTCCGGTTAGGTTTGACATCACTCGGACATGGTTTTTTTTTTCAAAAGAATAAGTAATTATCTCCCTATCCCGCTATTCTTTTTTTTTTTTGAAAATTTTTCGGAAACCGGTCAACATGCAGATCTGAAGCAAATAGATGCGCACAACAAACGGGATGCAACAGGATGGTCTTTTCATTCCAGGTTGTCTGTACTAGACGGACCCAACCCCTGTGTTGAGTCCCCTATGTCAAATGCAACATGATGCAGATAAGCGTTCCTACTAGGGATCTGGCATGAGGTTTCGTTATACTAGGTTTATAACCTGGGTAGATGTTCTAGACTGTGTACCCAAGCGGACAACTCGAGTCGAGGAGGGGAAACTTACCGGGAACCAAAAGGCCGTCCGGCTTCGTAACTTATCCATCCTCTTTCTTATTTCAGGTATCGACACTAACAGAATAGGGAGCCTCGACCAGCGAGCTTCTCCCCGGAGGTGAAGAGAGAAGGGTTCGGCACAGTTTATATATACAGTTCAGATAATATCAAAGCAGTAAAAAAAAACAGTGCAGCACGTTATGTCAAAACATGTAATAAATATCAGATAATAAAGCCAAATATAACAATTATTCTAAGCTCGAATTCTTGAACCTTGAACCGGAGGTTCTGGGTTCTCTCCCCAGCAGAGTCGCCAGAGCTGTCACACCTCCTTTTTGTGCATCCGGCCCCGAAGGGTAGAATGCGCGAGGGAGTTTTTCCAATTTAAGTGACAATATTCGAAATGGGATTATTTATTTAATTCAGAGTCGCCACTTGGGAAAGGTTTGGCTTTTGGTGTCCCAAGTCACCGGTTTATCTTGAATCCCAAATCGAGGAAATTTTTGACTTTTCCAAATGAAGTCTGCGAACCAGAAATTCTAAGTAAGGAATTCTGTTGACCCGAGGGAAGGTGTTAGGCACCCTCGAATCCCGTGGTTCTAGCACGGTCGCTTAAATTGTTATAATGGCTAAATATCTGATTTAAATACATGTTGTGACTTACGTGCTTTTATTAAGTTTAAACCGCTTTTATTATTATCATTTATTTTTATAGAATTGCAACGTCGTGAAAATGTATCTCGAACTACGTCGCAATCAATGCACCCGTAATTGTTAAACACACTTCGACTCCGTTGAGATTTGGATTCGGGTCACATCAATGCGCACCCAAATTTAAGAATGTAATTTAATCGAGCCGCGCCTAAAGAGTTTAACGCATTATTATTTTTGGAGAAGGCCATGAAATTCACTAAACAGCCTATCCTGAATTCTAGATATTTATTATGGTTAATCATTGAGGGCCCCGCAATTTGCATTTTTTATTTAGCGAGGCTCGTCTCATTATTTTAGAAGAGGATATCCTAAAGTGACTACATTTCTATTATGTTTGTTTCCAGAAATAGAAGAAGAAAATGTATGCTAATTGAAGTATATGCTTTGGCCTAAACCGGACTCTTAACAATTTCTGATTAATTACTTATAAAGTGAAAAGACGTCATACCTTACGAAAATGCTTTGGTTGGACAAAGAAATTACATATGAGATTGATGAAATGCAACACTTAATCCGAACAACATCCTTAAGTCGAGTTCAAATTAAATTGCTTAAACAGGATTAATAGAGTTCCTTATTAAAGGATGTTACTGATGATGTTCAAAACTAGTCCTATAAACTGCCTAAAGAAGTCGAAACTGGATGATTCAAAACTGTATTATATTTGGCTAGATTTAACAGCCATTTGCCCCTACCTATTCAAGCATGCTAAAAGAATGAGTTTAAGTTTAACAATTGTATAAATAGTGTCATATTCCATGGATTGTATTTACATCCTGTATGCTACTAAACGAATCAAATACCGCAGTTTCAGATTAACATAAACTTTACTTAAGTACAAACTTACTAATGTATTCTCTATTAGCTATAAGCTAAAATTTACACAACTTAACAACATTTATGAAAAGGCAGTCAGTAAATAACAGGTGATTATAACTCCTTCAAATCTTTCTATTCATGCTTTTCAATGTTACAATCAGCTACACCAATGTGAGACTCGAGATGTGTACCTGGAAATACTGAAAATGCAAAGGAGAAGAGGAAGAAGATAGGGAAATCAGCAGCAACAAGAAACAGAATAGCAGTAGCAGCAGGACACAGAATAGCAGCAGCAACAGGAAACAGAATAGCAGCAACAACAACACACGAAACAATTGGAGTGGGATCAAGACCCCAACTAGACCAAGTCCCCGAGTAAAACAACAACAACCAGCAGACTCAGTTGGGATTTGGAAGAAATCAGTATTGCACAAACAGGTCAAGACCAGTGAAATCAAGACAGCAATCAAAAAATGTAATTTCTAATTCTGCCTGTCTGTCTATCAAAGAGAATTCTTTTCCAGTTTTCTGTTTTTTTTTTCCAGAACTTCAGCTTTCAATCTCCAAACTAAATTTTCTGTGTGTATTCTCTTTGTCTCTGTCTGTGTGTGTGCATCTATGTCTCTCTTAAGGTCTGTGTGCCTGTCTATGTATATATGGGTATGTATTTTGCTCTCTCTTCTCGGATCTATATGATGTGTTTTCTTATGTCTGTATGTTCTCCCTAAACTGATGGAAGTTCTTCCTTTTATAAGCCTAAGGTCTGCCCTTTAGCAGCCTGTTCATCAATCACAAAACACCCTCCCATGTGCTCCCCCTTTTTCAGTTTCCACTTAATTACTTAAAAATAAAACCCTCCCATGACATTCCCTGGCAGACTCACTTTAAGTAATGTTTATTATTTCTGAAACTAAAGTAGAGTATGGGCAGCAGAAAGTAATCTGACAGCATGTGCTGTCAACTATTTTATTCAAAAGCCCTTATGCAGGGCACAGGCTGTGCACAAATGCACCTGTGGTGCACAAATGCACATGTTGTGCACAAGTGCACATGCCCTCCAATTCAGAACTTAAACAAAACATTCCTTTTACATTTCTGATTCAAATTAACAACTATAAGTAAACAAACTCAGTTCCTAATTGATTCAAACAAATGTGTCCAGAAGCAAATCGATTTGTTATTGTTCAGGCAGTTGAAACTAATTGACGACACATGTCGACTCGACTATATTAATCATAACATGCACAATCGTAGCCAAAAATCAGACATTTAACAGTATCGACACATGATTTGAATTGTACTGACCAAACAGAATTGTACTCGAGGAGTCAGTTAATCGGTTCAAATTCGAGATTCAGTTAATTGCACAACACCTACATACATACGCATTATCAGAACAGGAGAGGGACTTAATCAAACATGTAGGTTCAAACAAAGTGGACAGGACACAGTTGATAAAACTCAAAACACAAATTTCACAAAACATGAACAGCCTTTAAAACAATCACATGGACTAAAACAAATAAAGAAAAGAGAACAAAACTCACCTTAAACCCCGAAAAATCAAAAGACCCTAGCCTGGACTCGAACAGACCTTTCTTAAGGCTGAACGGACTTTAATCGAAGTGTTTCTCAGATGAGAAACACTTCGATTAAGGTCCATTAGACCTTAATCTCTTCGGCTTGAACAAGATACGGACCAGTGACGAGGAACCCTAAGGTTCCAAAAATTAGATCCGGGATTCATGCTTCCCTGGTCAGATTCGGATCAAACCAAGCATGGTTTGGTCACGAGGGGGGTCTGGGGAGTGTCTGGTATGAATTTAGGGCAGATTGGTGTAGATCGAGTTTTGACTCGAATCTTCAAATGAAGATTCGAGAAGGTGGGATGGGATTCGAGCTGAACGGTTGGTGGATCCATGTTCAGGGTGTCAAGGTGGTCCTAGGGTGTTAAGGTGAAGGTCACCGGCGTTCATGCCGCCGGGTTTCTGGTGAAGGGAGATGGGGGCGGCTAGGTTCCGGGGTTCTTGTGAAGATGATGAAAGGCATGGGTATTTGGATAGGGGGTGGGGTATGAGGGGAAGCTTATATATGGAGTGGGTGAATGGATCTCAGCCGTTGGATGAGGCACGATGAAGGGCCAGGATCCTTCAGCTCGCGGGAAAACGGTGTCGTTTCAGGTGCTGGGGTCAAAGTTGGTTCGGGTAACGGGTCGAGCAAATGGGGTTATGGGTGAGAGATCCGGACCGTTGGATCCGCCTGGTTTGAACGGTTGGGATGGATTGGCATTGAAACGACGTAGTTTTGGTGTCAAACTACGTCGTTTTGGTGGCTTGGGGATGGGTTGTTCGGACTGGTGGCTTGGGCCGTTCAATTGGGCTTCAGATTTTGAAATGGGCACGGCCCAAATTCATTTAAAACAAATTTTTAACCTCTTTTTCTTTATTTCTAATTTCCTAAATACACAACCTAATTAAATAAAACTAAGCACCATTAATTAACACTTAACTTATTTATTTCACGCGTATAAAATGTTAAAAGTAGGTAAAATTAAACAAAGAAATAAATCAGGACAAAAGAAATGCGTATTTTTGTGATCTCCCATTCAACAATCGGATTACGGTTCACATTACGCACGACACACATACATTTTGTATTTTGTTTTAATAAAAATGGGCAAATATCATAAATAATTAACAAAGTGCCATGTAAAATCCAAATTTGTATAGCAGGACCATTTGTTATTATTTTTTAATTCTTTTGGAGCGATTGTCGCGTAAGACAAAAATCACGTGCTCACAGGTATTGTTATTGTTGTTGCTTGTAATAGGGAATTTGGTATGCTGGCAGGTGGTGTAGCTGCCAAAACAGGCAGTTTTTGCCAAAATTATACCCAGAAAAGCGACCAACTTTGGTCGCTTTTCTATTTAAAAAATATATTTTCTGGGCAATAGCGACCAAGGTTGGTCACTAATTAACCCAGATATCCTAAAAAGCGACCAACTTTGGTCGCTATTTTATTAAAAAAAAATTCTGGAAAATAGCGACCAATTTTGGTCGCTTACGTTTAAAAAATAATTAAATTCTTGAAATTAGCGATCAATTGGTCGCTTATGTTTAAAATAAATTAAAAAAAACGACCAACTTTGGTCGCTAATTTTCAGATTTTAAAATATAATATTTGGTTTATAGACCAAAGTTGGTCGCTATATTTTGAATAATAATAAATAAAAAACGTAATTTAAATATAGAGACCAACTTTGGTCGCTAAATTTATATTATTAAAATATTTAAGCGACCAAAGTTGGTCGGTATATTGTTTACCCGCGCTTTTTGATCGCTTTTTGACTTGTAAGCAACCAACTTTGGTCGCTTTTTGTGGTCGTTTTTTTTCCGGATTTCTAGTAGTGATTTGTATATTTTTTTTGTATATAACATACAGAAATATATACATACAAAAAAATATATAAAAAGCCGATTATTATTTTGGTAGCGGTTATAAAATAGTATTTCCTTAAATAATACCCAGTTATTTTATCCCAGATAAGAATATTTGATATTGCGACGTAATTAATTAAAGGAATATCATCTCATATGATTAATTAATTGTATAATTTATACCGTACGACAGTATTATAATTTACATTAGAATTTTGATCATGTCCATTTGTATTTTAGCAAGTGTTTCACTTTGTACGTTGGACACAACAGCCAATAATAGTCACCAATTGCAAGGACAGCTAAAAATTGTATGACGTTATATAGGAAAAAGAGGAGAATAGAATTAGATATATAGCATTTGCAAACTAAAATCATTTTTGCAATTGTGTGATAAATAGTTTATATAACATTTTATCAAATTTCATCTAATTCTTTTTGGTGTTAATGACCAACACTCATTCTATTAAAATTACACTATAATGAAATAATATTTCGTTGATTCATTAATTAGTTATAGTTTTACAGATATGTACCTTGGGACCAAAATCATTTTAGAATTAGATCATCACAATATTGTTCAAAATAAATATTTATGGTCAGTATTTTATTAATTCTCCATTAGAGAAAATTTGTAGATTAAAGCAAGAACACATGCTTTTGTTTGTTGGTAATTAAAAGAGGATAGAAATTAGATATATAACATTTGCAAACTAAAATCATTTTTCAATTCTGTGATAAATAGATTATATAGCATTTATCAAATTTCTTCTATTTCATTTTGGTGTTAATAACCAACCCTCGATATATTAAAATTACACTATAATGAAAATAATATTTCATTTGATTCATTAATTAGTTGTAGTTTTATAGATATGTACCTTGGAATCAAAATCAATTTAGAATTAAATCATCATAATAGTATTCAAAATAAATGTTTATGGTCAGTCTTTTATTAGTTCTCCATTAGAGAAAATTTGTAGATTAAAGCAAGACTACATGCTTTTTTTTCTTTGGTAATTAAAAGACTTCTATTACCAAATTAGATTATAAGTTATTTGACCAAACTGGCAAAAGAGAAGAAGTGAAGGTATACTAATTAGAAGAATATCTTACCCCACATTTTTCTAATTTCTTTCTTTTTCTTATAAAGTAGAAAAACTCATGGTCCAGAAAATTAAACAATTTTCTTTTAATAAGTCAAATAATTTTTATATCTGTAGATAGTACAAGAAAATACTTTCACATCTCATATTTATCTTTATGTTATTTTAAACATGAAAAAAGAAGAAAACTGTAACTTGTAATTTGTAAGAGTCAAGGAGAGTGAAGCTCTGCCTGCGTATGTTAGTCAAGGCTTGTTAACGTGCGCTACCATCTATGGCTCGACAGAATAGGCAAAATCCGGCGACATCAACTCCTTCCACAGTGCTTGAAGAACCTAATAGACTAATTACACCAGCAAATGGAGTCCCCCGGGACATAGGTCCAAGGCAATTTGGTCAATGGTTAACATGAATGAATAGTGCTCCAACGGTATTGCAAGGTATGCCATCGATTGATACTGCTACTCCTGAAGGACAAGATGAAGGTACCTCCTTAGCTGCAAGGAAGCTTACCTTTTCTACAGTATCGAGAGCAGAACAACTTATGGCAGCTGAAGTTGTCAAAGGTAACAGATCTCAGCAATTAGGGTTGAAGCTTGACTATTTTCCTCCGATTATGAAAGACGGGGTGAAGACAGTCCAATTAGTTCAGACGGAAGTTGAAGAACAGTGCCAGAAATGGAAATCAGCATTAATAGGCTATGTAATTGGGGGAAACCCTTCTTTCGAGGAAATGCTAAAATTTGTATATGGAGTTTGGAATTTTGTCACAATTCCTCGGGTATTCTTATATAATGAAGGTTATTTTATATTTCAATTCACTTATGAGGAAGAAAAGGAAACCTTGCTTCAAAAGGACCATACACTTTTAACAACAGACCAATGGCTCTCAAACAATGGGAACCAGAATTCTAGATGAGCAAGGAGCCTCTTCAGGTTATCCATGTGTGGGTGACGTTCCCTAATTTGCCTATCCAATACTGGGCGCCAGGAAGCCGAGGTAGGATAGCTAGCTGCTTGGGGAAGCCTATTTGCATAAATAAACTTATAGCTAAAGGTGAAAGAGTGTCATATGCACGCATCCTAATGGAGATGGATGTCTCACTCGCACTTCCAGAGGAGATACCAATTGAATTACCAGGAGGCAAGTGCAGATTGCAGACCATTGAATATGAATGGAGGCCATTATATTGGCAGAGTTGCCTGAGTATATGTCACCACAATGGCGAATGCAAGAAGACAATACAAATTGATAAAGGGAAGCAGCAACTGAATAAGAAGAAACAAAAGATGGATTGGAGAGTGAAAGCACCTCAAGAACCTTTCAAACCAATCACAGTTGCTTAGCAACAGACTGAACCAGTTTTAACAAAGGAGGTAGGAGCATCAGCTGCTATACATGATGCGATAGAACAGTCGGAAGATATGGAATATCAGGTGCAATAGGCTAAGAGCAGGGGAAAGAAAAAGTTGGCTACCATCCAAGAACAGGAAGGACAAAGTCAGCTGTATAAAGATAGTGAGAAGATTGAAAGGCTATTGAGGCAGAATCAATTTACTGCTCTGACAATTCAACCAATGACAATCACCCCAAAAGTAACAAAGGATCTTAGCCCTCCAAAGAAGATCCCACCATGATCTTCTGTTCATGGAACATAAGGGGGCTTGACAAGTCCTTTAAGCAGAAAGAACTCAAGACCTTTCTGCTTACAAATAAGATAGTACTAATACGATGTCTTGAGACTAAAGTTAAAGCCAACAAGGCTGAGAAAGTTAAGAAGAAAATGGGAATGAATGGAAAGTAGCTACAGATTATACACAAACTCCAAATGGTAGAATATAGATATGTTGGAAGCCTTAACAGGTGGAGGTGCAAATACTAATATATGGGCCACAATTTGTTCATTTCTTAGTTAAAGATAAAGGGTCTCTATTTGCTAGTCAGATAACGTCTGTTTATGGATTGAATACCATAAATGAAATAATGGTCCTCTGGTATGGTTTGAGAGCATTGAATTATAACATAATTGATCCCTGGATTATGTTAGGGGACTTCAATGCCATACTCTCAGTAAATGACAGGCAGAATGGCGTGCCAATACACCCAGCTGAAGTCAAGGATTTTTAGGAATGCATTGAAGATATTGGCCTTGGGCAACTTAAAAGAACAAGTTGTCAATTCTCATAGAGTAACAAGAGAGATGCACAAATCAGAATACACTGCCTCATCGATTGGGCATTTGGGAATGCTAATTGGTTTGATAGCTATGGCCATCTGGAAACAATATATCACAATTCAGGGTGCTCAGATCACTCCCCAATCATAGTTAGCACTGGGAGAGTCAAGCAAGTACTGCCAAGACCATTCAGATTACTCAATGTCCTTTTTCAAGATCAGACTTTCAAGGAAGTAATCCAGTCTACAGGGCAACATAAAATTCCTAGATACACTATGTATGGAGTATGTAAAAAGCTCAAGCATATTGAGCTTAACAGAAAACATCTTCATAAAGAAGCATCCAACCTAGAGAAAAGAGTTGAGGCCATTCGAGAAAAGCTACAGGACACTCAGTAGCTGTTGAAATCAGACCTCTACAACTCCAACTTGATACAGGAGGAGAGAGGACTGATATTGGAATTAGAAAAAAAGGTCCAACATACGTGAGGATGTACTGAGGCAGAAGTTTAGGGTTGTATGGTTAGCAAAGGGGGACTTGAACACCAGATACTTCCATGCACAACTGAAGCGTAGACAACAAAAGAATCACATCTCATCAATATGTAATGATCAAAGAATAATGTTAACTGATCCTACACAAGTTCAGCAAGAGTTCATTAAATTCTTCCAAGAGCTATTGGGCACTAAGGCCAGTGAAATGCCATGCCTAAATAGTACCATAGCAAAGGATGGATACTGCCTCAATAAGGAGGATCAACAAGGTCTGATTAAGCCAGTGATGAAAGAGGAAATACTTCAGGCTCTAAATGATTTACCAGATGACAAAGCCCCGGGGAGGGACGGATTCCCTGTTGAATTCTCAAAGCAAATTGGGACATAGTGGGAGAAGATGTTAGTAAGGCTATACTGCACTTCTTTAAGACTGGTAAAATCCTAAAAGAGATCAACTGCACAACCATTACTTTAGTGCCAAAAGTTCCAAACCCCACCTATGTCAAGGAATTTAGGCCTATTGCATGTTGCACAACATTGTATAAACTGATAGCCAAGGTGATCACTGACAGACTTAAACTAGTGGTGGACAAAATTGTGGGGCCATCACAATTAGCTTTTATTGCAGGAAGGAAAATGTCATTGTGGCCCATGAATTAGTCAAAGGTTATACTCCCTCCGTTCTAATTTATGTGAACTTATTTGACTGGGCACGAATTTTAAAAAAAAATGAGGACTTTTGAAATTTGTGGTTCTAAACAAGTCAAAAAAGATCCTAGAGCATTTGTGTGGTTATAAAAGTTTTTCATTAAGAGTAGAATTGTAAGTTTAAACTAAATTGTTACCAAATTTAGAAAGGAGTCATTCTTTATAGAATGGACCAAAAAAAAAATAGGTTCATATAAACTGGAACAGAGGGAGTAATAGAAAAGGAATGTCCCTCTGGGTGCCTAGTAAAAGTAGACATCAGGAAAGCATATGATACTGTCGAGTGAGATTTCCTTAGAATGGTCTTCCTGGAGTTTGGAATGCCAGTGAAATTTGTTAAAATCATCATGGAGTGTGTCTCGACTGTCTGCTACTCTATCACCTTTAATGGAGGACTCACCCCTAAATTCCAAGCAAGAAAAGGGCTTCGACAAGGAGATCCTATGTCACTATTCCTATTTGTATTGACAATAGAGTACTTGAATAGATCTCTGAAACAATTGATCTATAGCCCCAAATTCAACCATCATCCAAGGTAAAGGAAAATGAAACTGATACATATTTGTTTTGTAGATTACTTAATCATTTGTTGCAGAGCAGATCAAATGTCCATTCCACTGATGCTCAAGGATGTAACGACCCGACTAGTTGTTTTTGGAATTTGCACTTTGCTCGGTGTTTTGAGGGCTCGAGTATCTTCGCATGAGGTATTATGACTTATAAAAATCGTCGGTATGGCTTTTTGGGTTGTCCGGAATCAATTTGGAGGAATGAACTTCAAGATTTAAGTTCTAAGTTGGAATAGTCGACCAAGTTTAGCTTTTTAGCATTTGACCTCGGAATGGAGTTTCGTCAGTTCCTTTAGCTTCGTTGGGTGATTTTGGACGGAGGAGCGCATCCGGATTGCTATTTGGAGGTCCGTAGTTGAATTTGGCGCGAAATGGCGAAAGTTGGATTTTTGGGAAGTTTGACTGGTAGTGGATTTTTTGATATTGGGGTCGGATTTCCATTCCGAAAGTTACAATAGGTCCGTAATGGCTAATGTGACTTGTATGCAAAATTTGAGGACAATCAGAGGTGATTTGGTAGGTTTCGGCATCGGTTATGGAAGTTGAGGTTTCAAAGTTCATTTGTTTTGGCTTGAGGTGTGATTCATCATTTCGAGGTTGCCATGTGTGATTTGAAGCTTCGAGTAGGTTTGTCTTGTCATACGGAACTTGTCTGTAAAGTTTGGCGCTATTCGGAGTTGATTTGATAGGGTTTGGATGCTCGGTTATGATTCTAGAAGTTCTTGAAGTTTAAGTTTGATTTTCATGTGTTTTGGCATCCGATTCATGGTTTTAGAAGTTATTTTGATGATTTGAGCACGCGAGCGAGTTCGTGTCGTGTTTTTTGACTTGTGTGCATATTTCGTTTGGAGCCCCGAGGGCTCGAGTGAGTTTCGGATTGGTTTCGGAAAGATTTTTCATATTTTCAGATTGTTGGTACTAGTATCATCGCATTTGTGATGTATTGGTCGCAAATGCGACAGCCGCAATTGCGAAGCAACCATCGCTTTTGCGAAGTCTAGGTTGCTGGGCAGAGTTCGCATTTGCAAAGCTCCTTCCTTCGCATTTGCGAAGATTTTTGTCGCAAATGCGACCTTAGCAGGCATCTGTCATGTTCGCAATTGCGATAGTTTTCCCGCATTTGTGAGGGTCGCATTTGCGAACCCCCTGTCGCAAATGCGACATCTACAGCCTGTTAAGTTCTATGAATTGCAGGTTTTTGCTTCATTCTTCATATTTTTTAACCCTAGCTTCGAGGTGAGATGATTTTTAGAGGGGATTTTCATGACAAATCATTGGGTAAGTATCTTTAATCAATTGTCAACTATATTTCATGATTTTATACAAGATTTAACATCAAATTCATGGAAAACTATGAAAGAATTTGGGAATTTTGTCAAAGTTTTGAAAAATAAAAATTTGAGATTTAAGAGTCGAATAAGACCTACCTTTGGACCCGGGGTTTGACTTTTGATGACTTTTTAGAAATTGAATAAAAATCATAGCTTTATTAATTGAAATTGTTTCTTTTGCATTGTGTGATGTATTCAAATCATCTTGGGCTAGATTGAGATGAGCGGAGATTTTTTTAGAGGAAAAGGCTAAATTGAGTGTTGGAATAGCCAAATTGAGGTAAGTGTTTTGCCTAGCTTTGTTGAGGGAATTTTTCATCCTATTTTCCATTATTTGCTATATGAGGGGGTGATACATATATGAGGTGACGAGCGTATATGTATGTGCCAGGGTTAATCATGCTCGGGGGTGGATTATGTTATATTTGTGTTTGTAGAATTTTGTGACATTAGGTTAAATGCCTCACTTGACTCTTAGATATTAAAAATATAATATTAAGTGGTAGATATCAAGATGTAGTTTGTTATAACTTGATCAAACTTGATGGAAATTGTAAGAATACATGAATGTATCTAATTCGGCCATCTCTATGAGAAATCATTACTACATTACTATGAACGATATTCTTGAGATGTTAGACTCTATACTTGTGTTATGGATCATTTCTGAGATTTGTGGAAGTATTGGAATAATACAATTCTTGAGGATTATTGAACCATTGTTGAGTATTGACTCAAGTTGAGACTTATTCTGTGAAGTTAACCATTGAAACGAGATTTGTTATAGTTGATTCCCTTGCCGAGATGTTATTATTTCTATTGTTGAATCCTTTGCCGGGATGTTATTGTTTCTATTATTGATTCCCTCGTCGGGATATTATTAGTTCTATTGTTTGGGTGAGGAAGGGTTTAATGCACGAAGGGTGATGCCATGCCGATATTGTGAGAGTTAATGCACGAAGCCACATTATTGAGAGTAAAAACACGAAGGGTGATGTCGTGCCATATTATTGAGAGTAAAAGCACGAAGGGTGATGTCATGCCATATTATTGAGAGTAAAAGCACGAAGGGTGATGTCGTGCCACATTATTGAGAGTAAAAGCACGAAGGGTGATGTCGTGCCATATTATTGAGAGTAAAAGCACGAAGGATGATGTCGTGCCACATTATTGAGAGTAAAAGCACGAAGGGTGATGCTGTGCCATATTATTGAGAGCAAAAGCATGAAGAGTGATGTTGTGACATTTCATTTGTATTGTTATTCTTGTATGTTATGGTGAGGTCATGGTACGAATGGTGTTTCCATGCAAGTGAGGACAAGGGGCATGCATTATGATGTGATATCTGCCATCCGTGTATACGTTGTGCCTTTACCTTGAGTTGTTACTGTTGTATTTATGTATTTGTGTAACTTGTTGTTATTTTCCTATATTTGACCTTTATCTCAATTGTTGTTGCACTGTCCATGTCTTTTACTTGCTTAACTTGCGAATACCGTGCCTATTTTCCTGCTTTTATAATCATATTCATGATGTGTTATTCTATTGCATTTTAGTTTAAGTCTTTCACCATGCTAGCCATTCATTCCCTTACTTGTTAACTTGCAAAGGGTCATGCGTGTCCGTCTTAATTGTTATGATTGTACTTAACCCTCCAATATGCTAGTTAATTGAATATGACATTCCTTGCTTTCCAGTTGTTGTTATTACTAACGTGCTTTCCATTTAATTCTTTATTATTGCCCACATGTATATCCTTGTCCACGGTTGTTACTTCCGTATTCCCTACTTTGTAATCCATGTTATTGTGTTTTTGCCATATGGTTGGTTCTGTTATACGATCATTTGGAAAGATGAGTTCAACTCACGAAGGATGTCGTCGTGCTAATTGAATTGTTATATAACTTTATTTATATATGGTGAGGATGAGATAGAATCACGAAGGGTGTTACCATGCCATGTGGCTTTATATTTTGGATATACTTCTTGTACCAGGAAAGATCGTAAACCTTCTACTATAGTTCCTTTTTGTAATTGTGGACTGTTTTGCCGAGTTGTATGTGATATTATTACCTGTCATGCTTTGAACTGCTTTTACTGTTAAACTAACGTACAGGTTATAAGAATTTGCATCTTTTAACTCAAAACCTTGTCACTACTTCGACGAGGTTAGACAAAATACTTACCAGTACATGGGGTCGGTTGTACTGATACTGCACTTCTGCACGTCCCGTGTAGATTTTGGAGTGGAGTTGCTGGTGATGTTAGATTCTGATTTGGAAGACATTCGTGCGTTTGGATATAGCTTCCACTTGTCCTTGGTAGTTTAGATCACTGTTAATCTTTTTATGTTATCTTCAAACAGAACGTGTATTTATTTATATCAGTTTTGAAATCCTAAATATTAGAAGCTCATGACTTGTACTATCAGTTATTGGGTAAATTTGTGAAAGTTCAAATAAATTCTAACTTACTCTTTTTCCCTAAGTTATTTGGTTTGTTTCTTTTGGTTAATTGGCTTACCTAGCTGTTCAAGTTAGGTGTCATCACGACAGTGGTTTTTAGGTTGTGATAAGGTGGTATCAAAGCACTAGGTTTGTAGGTTCTACGAGTCATTATCAAGTTTCTAGTAGAGTCCTACGGATCGGTATGATGACGTCCATACCTATCCTCGGGAGGCTATAAGGCATTTAGGAAGAATTTCCCTTTCTTCTTTTCTTATCGTGCGGCTTTTCTTCAGCTTGAAATCTACGACTTTGATCCTTCCTGATTGCTCATATGTGATGTTGTGCGCTCAGTATTCGCTATGTGCCGACGATCAGTGATGATGCAGATGGGTTAAAGTAGGCTATAGATGCTTGAGTATCATCGCAATGTGTTGTCTATCCTCAAAAGCAGAAGCAGTGTTAAATCTTCTAGTCGTTCATTTGTGGTAGGAGGCGAGTTCATATGTCTAGTTGGTGAGCACAGATTTGGGTAGATTGGTTGGTGGCCAGGCTATTGTAAAGATGGGTAAGCGTTTGTCAGAGTTTTCGGGGTGTTCTATGATCAGCATTGCGTGAGTTTTTGAAGTATTCAGCTAAATAGCCGTGTAGTGTCGAGGCATACTATGAAGATATGTTACTTTAGGTTGCTGCTGAGGTGTTCTATGGCTTCGAGCTAAATGGTGGAGGCTACTAATGACAATCGGATTGTAGGATCATGGGCCGTATCAGTTTCTGGACCAAGAGCTTTCATGGTTATTTCTTTGAATGGGCACATGTTGGTGAAGCACGGGTTGTTCAACGCATATTAGCTGTGTATTGAAGATCAGAATAAGATGAGGAAATTTAGGGACTTTTGAATTTGTCTATCGGGCAGTGAATAGTAATTGGATTTGCAGTATTTCCTTGTCAAGAAAGGTCTACAAGTCAATATTGGGGTGATGCAAGAAATGACTTCGGGTTCCTAGGAGGTTCCCTCAGGGTAGGCATATTGGATTGAGTTATTTTCAGGTTGTCGGTCTGTGTGACTCGTTTGTGTGAGAGGCGATTGGTTCTGATACTGCGATTATGTGTTAATGAGTTCCGAAGAATTAATCATGGTTATGATTACGATTGGAGTTGATGTTTTCTACAGGTATAGAGGCTATATTGCATATGGTGGTGTTTTCCTGGATTAGGTCAAATAAAAGATTCCCGGTTGATGAGGTGATCAATTTGCTTATGGTTTAGGGTTGGTTATGAGATTTTCATAGTGTTGCGAGTTAGCATGTTAGAGGCGATGTGCTGTGTGGGGTTGAAAAGTGCATGTGCAAGGTTGCAGTTTAGTTTCGGAGGGAAGGATATGAGTTCTTGATGTCTCGTACAATTTGGGTGTCCAAGGTTTGCTGGCACTATGTGTCTTCCCTAGAGTGCTTGTTGACAGGTGCATTGTGTTTTGACTTATGGGTGTTTCTCTGTGAGATGATGGAGTATGAATTTCGTGATAGCTATTTGAGTAGCGGTGTTGATACTGGGTATGAAATTCTGGTATACGTGAGGCTCAGGGATTGAATGTTCTTGTTGGCAGACTATTCCTTGGTTGCGAGTTGTGAAGAAATGTAGAAGATTGGATGATTAATAGTAGATTTTATGGAAAGGTTGCTATATAATTATTGGAAGGTTTATTACATGTTTGAGGATGATCGGAATTTGGGCTGGGGATTATTTTGAGCCCAGTGAGGGTGTATAGTCTATATCAGGTTGGATTTGCTTGCTCTTGCATAATTGGTTCCCTATGTATATCGTCGGGCGGAGTGGATGATATTTTCGCCTGGGTTTATGCTGTGTCTCTCTCTCTCATTCTATGATGCGTTCTGAGGTTTACATGATCCTTCGTACCCATGTTGTGATTCAGTTTAGGCCTCATGGCATTTTGGGCGAGATAGCCTTTGTGATGTTTATTTGGCTATTGCACCATAGTTGAGCTTGTCTTCTTAGTATTGTTTGTCCCTAATGATTTTCCCCACAGTATATTTTATGCACTCTGTTGTGCTTGATATTGATGCATATGTAATCAGTGAGCTCGAGTATTATGGCTCGAAGGGTACCCTATGTGGATTGATATGATAGGATCGGGTTGCACGCCGCAACGGTATAGTGATAAAAAGTGACTCCTTATTTCTATTTGGTGTATTTTTCTTTCACCTTAGTAAAATGCTAAAATTTCCCTGTCTGCTTAACTTGCTTAGTAGTTTTCTTATTTATTTCTCTTACTATTATATGTTTTGTCTGAATTATTACTTGTTAGTGTTCGGAACCGGGTGGTGTGTGGCTCCATATGTTTATTGTTGATACTTGTCGGTGTGGCTACTTTTATTAGCTGAGATGAGGCTTCTAGAACTGAGGTTGCACTATGGTATTGGGACAAGGAAAGTTTGGAAGAACAACACTATGATTTGTTGAGGATTTGGGCAATGTCCCTGGTCGGGCAAGTGAGTTTCTTGGCTTATTGATCAGATGGGTGGTTGAGCGGTTATGCGTGTTTCTTTCATCATCGGTAGGTATAAAGGTTTTGAACAAGGTTCTAATCAGTATGAGGTTTACTACTGGCACTGGAATTGTGTTTGGACAGTATTTGTGGTCATCAGTTCCTACTGTGAGTGTCTAAGTGATGGGGTATATCATATGATTTCATCTTGTGTTATAATTATGACTTGATACAGCTTTTTAAGACTTACACATTGTGTGGCTGTGGGATTCGGGCCTTGTAATGAATTCTGGATAGTAGAGATTGGGTCTAAGGTTTAAGGACTAAGGTTTAAAACAAGGACCTCTAATGGTGTTGTGTTGGTGGGATTATGTAGAGTAGGGTGACGTGGGGTCACCCTCGGGTTTATGCTTAGTATGATTATACCGTGGTTTGATAGCTTTGGAACGACTCCTAGCACGTTTGAGGATGAACGTGAGTTTAAGTGGTGGAGGATGTAATGACCTGACTGGTCGTTTTGGAAATCTGCACTTCGCTCGGTATTTTGAGGGTTTGAGTATCTATGCATGAGGTATTATGACTTGCATAAATCATCGGTATGGGTTTTCGGGTTGTCCGGAATCAATTTGGAGGAATGAACTTCAAGATTTAAGTTCTAAGTTGGAAGAGTCGACCAAGTTTGGCTTTTTAGCATTTGACCTCGGAATGGAGTTTCGTCAGTTCCTTTAGCATAGTTGGGTGATTTTGGACGTAAGAGCACGTCCGGATTGTGATTTCGAGGTCCGTAGTTGAATTTGGCGCGAAATGGCAAAAGTTAGATTTTTGGGAAGTTTGACCAGGAGTGGACTTTTTGATATTGGGGTCGTATTCCGATTCCAGAAGTTGGAATAGGTCTGTAATGGCTAATGTGACTTGTGTGCGAAATTTGAGGTCAATCGGAGGTGATTTGGTAGATTTTGGCATCGATTGTGGAAGTTGTGGTTTCAAAGTTCATTGATTTTGGCTTGAGGTTTCGTTCATCGTTTTGAGGTTGCCATGTGTGATTTGAAGCTTCGAGTAGGTTCGTCTTGTTATACGAAACTTGTCTGCAAAGTTTGGCGCCATTCAGAGTTGATTTGATAGGGTTCGGATGCTCGATTGTGATTCTAGAAGTTTTTGAAGTTTAAGTTTGATTTTCATGTGTTTTGGCATCCGATTCATGGTTTTAGAAGTTATTTTGATGATTTGAGCGCGCGAGCGAGTTTGTGTCGTGTTTTTAGACTTGTGTGCATATTTGGTTTGGAGCCCCGAGGGCTCGAGTGAGTTTTGGATTGATTTCAAAAAGGTTTTCATAGTTTTAGATTGCTGGTACTGGTATCATCGCATTTGTGATGTATTGGTCGCAAATGCGACAACAGCAATTGTGAAGCAGCCATCACATTTGCTAAGTCTGGGCTGCTGGGCAGAGTTCGCATTTGCAAAGGACTCTGCCGCATTTGCGAAGCTCCTTCCTTCGCATTTGCGAAGATTTTTGTGGCAAATGTGGCCTTAGCAGGCATCTGTCATGTTCGCAATTGCGATAGTTTTCCCGCATTCGCAAACCCCCTATCGCAAATGCGAGATTTCCAGCATATTAAGTTCTGAGAATTCTGGGTTTTTGCTTTATTCTTAATATTTTTGAACCCTAGCATCGAGGTGAGACGATTTTTAGAGGGGATTTTCATGCCAAATTATAGGATAAGTATCTTTGATCAATTTCCAACTATATTTCATGATTTTATTACAAGATTTAACATCAAATTCATGGGAAAACTATGGAAGAATTTGGGGATTTTGTCAAAGTTTTGAAAAATGAAAATTTGAGATTTAAGAGTCGAATGAGACTCGGATTTGAAAACAAAACACATATTTAGAATCGTGGAGCTATGGGTAGTCAAGACCCACCTTTGGACCCAGAATTTGACCGGGCGGGCCCAGGGTTTGACTTTTGTTGACTTTTTAGAATTTGAATAATAATCATAGCTTTATTAGTTGAAATTTTTTCTTTTGCATTGTGCGATGTATTCAAGTCGTCTTGGGCTAGATTGAGATGAGCGGAGATGAATTTGTAGAGGAAAATGCTAAATTGAGTGTTGGAATAGCCAAATTGAGGTAAGTGTTTTTCCGAGTTTTGTTGAGAAAATTTTCCTCCTATTTGCCATTGTTTGCTACATGAGGGGGCGATACAGATATGAGGTGACGAGCGTATATGCATGTGATAGGGTTAATCATGCTTGGGGGTGGATTATGTTATATTTGTATTTGTAGAATTTTGTGACGTTCGGTTAAATGCCTCACTTGGTGGTAGATATCAAGACCTAGTTTGTTATAGCTTGATCAAACTTGATGGAAATTGTAAGAATACATTAATGTATCTAATTCGGCCATCTCTATGCGAAATCATTACTACACTACTATGAACCATATTCTTGAGATGTTAGATTCTATACTTATGTTATGGATCATTTGTGAAATTTTTGGAAGTATTGGAATAATATGGTTCTTGAGGATTGTTGATCCATTGTTGAGTATTGACTCAAGTTGAGACTTATTCTTTGAAGTTCACTGTTGAAACGAGATTGGTTATAGCTAATTCCCTTGCCAGGATGTTATTTTTTCTATTGTTGAATCCCTTGTCAGGATGTTATTGTTTCTATTATTTTACTTCAGTCCAGTTGGACAAGGATCTAACCTATGTTGAGGAGCCAGTGGCAATATTGGACAGGCAGGTTAGAAAGCTGAGGTCAAAGAACATTGCATCAGTTAAGGTTCAGTGGCGGGGCCAACCGGTCAAGGAGGCGACCTAGGAGACCGAGCAGGATATGCGCAGCCGTTACCCGCATCTTTTCACTACTTCAGGTATGTCTCTATGCTAGTTTGAGGACAAACGAATGTTTAAGTGTAGGAGGATGTGACAACTCGTCCGATCATCTTAAGAATTTATGCCCCGATCCCCTATTAACTGCTATCCCCAAGTTTATTTCTGCTATTTCGATTTGCCGGGATGTTCGGTTTTGAGGTTCGAAGAGTTTTGGGACTCTTAGTCCCTAAATGAGAGCTTAAGTGTTAGAAAGTTAGCCGTAGTCAGAATAGTGTGAAGACGGCCTCGGAATGAAAATCTGATGGTTCCATTAGCTCCGTTGGGTAATTTCGGGGTTAGGAGCGCGTTCGGATTATGTTTTGGAGGTCTGTAGCTAATTTAGGCTTGAAATGCCGAAATTTGAATTTTTGAAGTTTCCGGTCCGATAGTGAGATTTTGATCCGAGGGTCGGAATGGAATTTCGGAGGTTGGAGTAGCTCCGTAGTGTTGAATGTGACGTGTGTGAAAATTTCAGGTCATTCAAAAAGAAGCCAAAACCTGCTTGTTTAAAGAATCAAACTCTTCCTGTCTGCCTTTTCTTTTTTTATTTTATGATCGAGGAAACCCTTTTTGTTATATGCCCTATACCCACCCAATTTCTTATGTACACAAGAAGGATCATAATTCTTTATGTTTTGATGCCAAGCTATCTTATCAATATATTTACAAAAAAGCCTTCGATGTAGTGATGAAATTGTGATACATTTTGTGATAGACTTTTTGATCGAAAGCGTATTTTGAGGAAATTTGGAGTTCTTAGGCTTAAATCCTTGGTTAATTCGAGGTTTCGATGTTGTTTTAGGTGTTTTATGGATTGGTACAAGTTTGAATAAGGTATTAGGTGATGTTTGTGCTTTTGGTTGAGGTCTCGGGGGCCTCGGGGTGATTTCGGATGGTTAACGAGAAGTTTGAGGAAATGTTGCAGCTGCTGTATTTTTTACTGCTTCTGGTATTTTCGCATCTTCGGTTTGGGGACCGCAGATGCGGCGCCACAGAAGCGGATTTTGATCTTTTCTTTAGGAAACCGCAGAAGCGGTACCATATCTGCAGATTAGGAGTCGCAGATGCAGAAGCTGGCTCTTTAAGTGAAAGTCGCAGATGTGACATTTGTTCCGCAGATGCGGAAACTGCTGGGCATTATTTTAAAAGGGATTCCGCGACTTAGGGGTTTATTTCCACCATTTCTAATTGTTTTTGGAGCTCTTTGAAGGGTATAGAAGAAGGATTCGAGGGGAATCGCTTGGAGGTAACATCCTTGACTTCATAACTCGTTTCTATGTGATTACAGACCTAATTAGTGATGAAAAATTTGGAAAAAATGGGCAATTAGGGCTTGAGTTTAAGAGACCTTTTAAATGAGGATTTGAAGGGTCATTTGGACTCCGAATTCAGTGTTCTTGTTATGTAAAAACTCGTGAGAGTACGAGGTTTCTGAAAATGTAAATTTCATCCGATTCCGAGACGTGGGACCGAGGGGCATTTTGGTTATTTTACATAATTTCGCGTATTAGCTTAGACTTTAATTATAGAATCAGTTACTTGAAGTGTTATTTACATTATGCAATTGAATTGAATAGATTTGGGTCATTTGGAGTCGAGTACTTGTGGCAAAGACATGGTGTCGGGTTGATTTTGAGCCGGTTCGAGGTAAATGGCTTGTCTAACCTTGTGTGGGGGACCTTCCTCTTAGGATATGGAATATTTGATAATTGAAATGCCTTGTACGTGAGGTGACGAGCGCGTACTTGAGCTAATTGTTGAAAATCTGGTTTTTCCTTAAGTATTTCAATTGAGTTCTTTTTCTATTTTATTCTACTTGCGAATTTAGCCTGTTACTAGTTTAGAAAAGCATGTTTAATTGACTTAATTGCCTTAAACTCCCTTAAATGCATTACGTGAAGCGTGTTAGTCTAGAATTAACTATTTACTTGGTACGAAATTTAGCTTAATTGGGTATTCTTGTGTTGTTGCTGTGTGTTTTTACTTTGGGACTACGGGACGACATCCCGGGAGATCCCCTGTACGTATTTATGATCTAAAATGAGGTGGGGGATACCAAGAGATCCCTGACACGTATATTGAGGATACCAAGAGATCCCTAGCATATAATTGAGGATACCAAGAGATCCTCGGGATACCGAGAGATCCCTAACATATATTGAGAATACCAAGAGATCCTCGAGATACTAAGAGATCCCTAGCATATATTGAGGATACCAAGAGATCCTCGGGATACTAAAAGATCCCTAG
Organism: Nicotiana sylvestris; assembly: GCF_000393655.2. Lineage (NCBI taxonomy): Eukaryota > Viridiplantae > Streptophyta > Magnoliopsida > Solanales > Solanaceae > Nicotiana > Nicotiana sylvestris. Next base: position 27,036,788 of record NC_091057.1, read on the forward strand.
CATATAATTGATGATACCAAGAGATCCTCGGGTTACCGAGAGATCCCTAGCATATATTGAGGATACCAATAGATCCTCAAGATACTAAGAGATCCCTAGCATATAATTGAGGATACCAAGATATCCTCGGGATACCGAGAGATCCCTAGTATATATTGAGGATACCAAGAGATCCTCGGGATACTAAGAGATCCCTAGAATATAATTGAGGATACGAAGAGATCCTCGGGATACCAAGAGATCCCTAGCATATATTGAGGATACCAAGAGATCCTCAGGATATCATCCTTGTTATGAGTGGTACTTCCTGGTGTTTGCCTTTATTGTTGTTTCCGTTATGTACTCTTATTATCCTGTATTGATTCTTACTGTAGTTTCTCAATTGTATTGCTTATCTTATCCTGTCATTTTTATATTTATATAATCTCTGTAGGGCCCTGACCTTCCTCGTCACTATCAAACCGAGGTTAGGCTTGGTACTTACTGAGTAACATTGTGGTGTAATCATGCCTCTTCCGCGCATGTTTTTCATATGCAGATCCAGGTACCGCTACTCAGGCCTATCATCCTTAAGGAGGCGACTGCTCTAGAGACTTCGAGGTACATCTGTCGCGTCCGCAGACCAAGAAGTCCCTTTCTATTCCTGCTTTTAGTATTTAGCCCTTATGTATTTTTCTGTTCTTATTAGACATTCCGGAGTTAGACCTATGTAGTGTTTTTCTTAGCTTGTGATTCGGGGGTTCCCGGGTTTCGAGATAGTGTATCAGATTTCGAGAAGTTATGTATATATGCCGAGCGACATTTAAATATTGTTTCCTTCAGTTGTTTTCAGCTTTGGATTATTTATTCCGCAAGTTAGTTCATTTTCCGCATTTGTTAGGCTTACCTAGTCGTAGAGACTAGGTGCCGTCACGACAGTTCACGGAGGGCAAACTGGGGTCGTGACACATATTTGGAATGAGCGCAATGCCAGAAGATTCCAAGGACAGCAACAAGATCAGAGATCTAGATCAAGAGAGATTATTATCCAACTGCATAGTAAAGGACAACATAGAAGCAGATAGAAAAGGATATTAGAAAATATAAACTCATACCCAAACTTAGTATAGGTATATATTGTAATAGAAACCAACTGATAGGAGGAAGTGCCCATAGAAAGTTACAAAGCTGAGGACTAGCTCTAGAGTAAAAAATGAACTAGTGGATCTACATATTCATACTTGGTTAAATAAATTTTTTATTGTTTGACCCAAAAAAATTAAAAAGATATTGAATTTATTTATATCAATTGGTTAAAAACTTTAGACTTGTAATTAAAATTCTAATTAATTTAATTTAAAATTATTTTTTTATATTATAGTCAGGTAACATATATAAATATTATAGCAATTGAATAAATATGGGAAGAACATTTTAGATCAAATCCTATACACAAATAGTGTCACAATAAAAGTTGACGGTTCAATTCAACAGCATAAGAGATGACATAGTGAGTTATAATGACCCAATAAGCATCATCGACCCTTCTAAAAAAACTTGCTAACAAATCTTTTATAAAGTCATTAATGCATGTGGTGATACAAATCATATATAGTCTGCGATATGCCTATTGTTCAAGCATAGGCGGAGCAAAGATTTGAAATATATACGTTTAAGCAAAAATAATTTGGTTCGATCAAACTCACACCTAATAAACTAGCTCCATCTCTGTATCTGAGCATCCGTCAGCCCGTAAGAAGCGACAAGCGTGGTTGGGCCATTATCCAAGCATTTATTTGGCATAGAGCACCAACATACTGAATCCATAACCAAAGTAATGCATAAATTTCTAAAATGAACAAGAGTAATGTAAAAAAAACATTTCTTCTAGTGGACTGTTGGACAAATTGTACGACGGAGTTTTAATTAAAGAATGTAAGTTCGACAATATAGTCAGCAAGCTTATATGAGCTAGCTTTTGGCCTTATATCTTTTCCGCCGATCAACACAATTTTTACATGATTTTCTGTATTTTCGGACCATAAATGTTACGATCTAGATCCCCAAACTAGGGACTTTGATGGCGCCTAACGTCAACTTTCTAGGCAAGCCAACATTAAATAACCAATTAATCATTTTTAAAAATTTAAAACAGATTGATAACAATTATTAACGATAAATAAAGTTGTAATACATAAGAAAATCCCATAATATGCCAAGGTCTAGTCTAATCCCAAAAATCTGGAGTCACCAATACATGAGCAACTAGAATACTATAAGTATGGTTTGAACAAAATATAATTGTTTGAAATGGGATAAATAGTAAAGGCGGAAATAGAAAGGGACTTCAGGGACAACGATCTCTAGCAACTCTACCTCAAGTCTCTGTTGTAGAAATGATTCGAGCAAAAGCACGATCAGACACCGCTGGGACCAACACCAGTATCTGCATAAGAACTGCAGAAGTGTAGCATGAGTACAACCGACCCAATTTCTCCCATCGTGAACTATCATGATGGCACCTAGTCTCTACGACTAGGTAAGCCTAATATTGCAAAAATAAAATGAAAACACAAAGATAACAGCTAACAGATATAGTTAATAAGTAGAAACGGTGCCACTCGGCATATACAATAATCATATTTTCCCAAAATCCTAAATGTCGCAATGTCACAAGCTTCTAAGAGTTTCTAACTGCTCTATACATGTATGTCTGAAGAAAACAAGGGGGAAACCAACACAAGGGGATAGAAGGGGACTCCGAGGTTTGCGGATGGGGCAGATGTACCTTAAAGTCTCCTGAAGTAGCAACCACACAACTAGACTCGAGGCTGATAGCTAGTACCTAGATCTGCACACGGAAAATATATGCAGGAAAGGGCATGAGTATACCACAATGGCACCCAGTAAGTGCCAAGCCTAACCTCGGTCGAGTAGTGACGAGATTAGGTCAGGGCCCTACTGGAAAATATATAATAAGGTAAGGCAGAAATGAAATATCATGATAAAATAAAGACTGAAATTAAACAAGAATGAAATTATAGAAGTCAAAGGCTCGGTACACAGAAATAACAACAGGTTATCTCCCAGGATACCGTCCCATAGTCCCAAGCATAAATGCAGTATAAGGGGATCTCCCGAAATACCGTTCCATAGTCCCAAAGTAAATATGCAATGCAGGGGGATCTCCCGGAATACTGTTCTGTAGTCCCAAAGTAAATATGCGGTGTAGGGGATCTCCCGGAATACCGTTCCGTATTTCCAAAGTAAATATGCATCTCAAACTAATATAAACAACAGTTACATCGAGAAAACCTACAGTTTAGACTAAGTTCAAATCAAGGAGGGCAAGAAATTTTACTAAATATGCTGCACAGAGTTCAAATAGACAGTTAAAACACGTAGGCATGCTTTCCTAATCTAAACAGGATAGTACATATGCTAGTGTAGTTCAAACAAGGAGAAAACAGGTTATGACTTAGTGAAAAATGGAGATTTACAACAAATAGCCTGTGTATGTACTCGTCACTTAACGTACACAGTGCCCATATATCAAATAATACCAAATCCCAAAGGGAGTTCCCCCACATAAGGTTAGGCAAGTCACTTACTTCGAACCAGGCTCAAATCAATCGAAAGCAATGCTCTTTCCACGAATATCCAGCTCCGAATGGCCCAAATTTAGCCAAAACCAATTACATAACATAGATATAACTACAAGAAGCTAATCTAACGAACGGAAACAAAGTTAAATCAATAAATTAGAAAAATCGGTCAAAAGCCTCCCGGGGCTCACGTCTCGGAATCGGAAAAAAGTCACCAAATACTAACACCCATTCACTCACGAGTCCACTAGTACAAAAATCATCCAAAACCAACGCCTAAATCCAACTCAAAACTCAGATTCTTGGTTGGGGAACTTTTCCTCTATTTTCCCAACTTCCTCACTCAAATTCTTTAATTAGATGAAGAATACAACAATAGATTAATGTAATATAATCAAAATCGAGTTCGGAATAGTTACCCAATGACTCTCCTTGAAAATCTCTCAAAAATTAGCATTCCACCAAGCTCCAAATTGAATTTTGTGATATGAACTTCCAACCCTCAAAAATCCCCTTTTCTGCCCAGCGATTCCTACTTCTGCGTTTACAGGACCGCATCTGCGGTCCCACTTCTGCGATAAGGACTCCACATCTGCGAGTTTTCATTAACTCTAGAGTCCGCACCTGCGCGCCTTTATCCGCATTGGCAGATGCGCTTCTGCGGAGCCTTGGGTCCGTCTCACCTCAACATCTACGACTACCCTTCCATAGATGCGGCTCCGCTCCTGCGGCTCCCTCGTCGCATCTGCGACCCCTAGACTTTATACACAAACCCACACATGCGACTCCTTCATCGCTTCTTCCGGGCCACACTTGCAGGATTCTCACCGCAGGTGCAAAAACACCAGAACCAGCCAACTTCCGAATATGCACAAGTCCAAATTTCAACCCGTTGAGTATCCGAAATACACTCGAGGCCCCCAAGACCTCAACCAAACATATCAACCAATCCTAAAATACCATACGAACTTAGTTGAACCCTCAAAATACATCAAACAATGCTAAAAACACAAATCGCCCTCCAATGCAAACTTAATGAACTTGAAACTTCCAAATTCGGCAATCGATGCCGAAACCAATGACACTACATTCGATTGACCTCAAATTTTACACACAAGTCATATTCAACACTACGGACCTACTCCAACTTCCGAAATTGGATTGCGACCCCGATATCAAAAATTCCACTACCGGTCTAAAACTTCAAAAAGTTTGACTTTCGCCATTTCAAGCCTAAATGTGCTACAGACCTCCAAAACACAATCCAGACACGCCCCTAAGCCCAAAATCACCCAACGGACGTAATGGAATTGACAGTACTCCATTTCGGAGTCGTCTTCACATAGTTCCGACTACAGTCCAAATCTTAAAACTTAAGCTCCCATTTAGGGACTAAGTGTCCCAAAACACTCTAAAACTCAAAATGAACCCTCCCGGAAAGTCACAACAACAAAAAAAAGATACGGGGAAGCAATTAATAGGGGATCAAGGTTCTAACTCTCAAACGACCGGTCGGGTCGTTACAAAATGTACTCTGTAGGTGTCGATCCTAACCCTAACGAGGTAGTGATGAAGTAGTAACAAAACACCTACTAAAAATCCTGTGCAGATATATACGTAAAGTAGCAAAACTAACAAATAGGCATCTAAAATAATAATGGGAGGGATCATGTAGAAAGGGGAGTACGACAAGTACAAAATTACCACGTAGCCTTTTTCTGAAATAAACAATAATATGCCCAATTAAATCACCAATCTAGGAATCAAATAATGCGATGAAATCAACAATGATACGACATCACCCTTCATGCTTTTACTCTCTTCTTCACATGACATGATAAATAATAATAATAAATCAAGTACACGGCATCACCCTTCGTGATTTAATCCTCACAATCCCTCAAATCAATGATAGTATATGCAAATGAGGCACAACAACACCCTTCGTGCTTTTCACTCTTCCTCACCATGCAAAAACACTAATCCAAAATAGCAATGCAAGGTGGGAAGTAAAATTTCACTTCAATTATAGTGTTATGATAACCAAACTCAACTTTAAATGTCCCAACAACTTCAAAATAAATAATAAATATGAAGGGGAACAATTAAAGAAGTTATAATTTAACTAAGGCATGGAAAGTATAGTCAATGAAATAACATAATACAATAAGATAATTTTCACCCGCATGCTTGAATTCAATGACAATGCATATATACTCGTCACCTTACATATACACCGTCCCCATATATAATTTACATAGCAAATAGACCAACAAGTCCTAATCCCTCAAGTCAAAGTTAACCACGATACTTACCTCACTCTCCAACCAAATCAATGCTCAATCATGGCTTTTCCTTTAGAATTAGCCCCCAAACCAATCAAATCTAGCCAAATATAGTTCAATAATTCAAAATAAGCTTTAGAAACTACCCATGAGTGAAAAAAATTCAATCTTTAATGAATTTGGAAAAAGTCAACCCCATATTTGCTTAGACAAAATCCGAGATTCAGATAAATGCCCGTTTATGTGATTTATTTTCAAATCCGACCTCAATTTGAGGTCTAAATCAAAATTTTACAAAATTCCTAATTTCTATTATAAGAATTTTAGTGGGCGTTTGGATATAAGAATTGTAAAATTCTGAAAAGTAATTTTTATTAAGTAAAAATGGTATTTGGAAATTAGTGTTATATTTGGGCATGAATATATTTTTGGATTATTTTGAATTTTTTGACTGATGTGAGTGAAAATTTTGAAAAACAGCTTTTTGAAGTTTTTGAAATTTTTTAAAAATTTCAAAAATTCATTTTCAAGTGAAAATTGAATGTTTTATGGCCAAACACTGATTTCGAAAAAAGTGATTTTTTTTTCTAAAAAGAGTAAAAAAAAATTATGGCCAAATGGGCTTATAGATTTGATGTTGAAAATACATGAAAAGTAATGGAAAATTTAAAGAAAATAGATTAAGGTTGCTTACCCATGAATTTGGGATGAAAGGGTTCTTAAAACATCGCCTCTAGAGTGTTTAGGGTTGAGAAGTAATATAAAATGAGCTAAGTCTTAATTTTTGTCTCTTTATCCCAGCTGTAGGTGTCGCAATTGCAATGTCTTATTCGCCATTGTGATGCTCGCAAATGTGCATAATTATCCGCAAAAGCAATGTCGCATTTGCAACATAAAATATCGCATTTGCGGTGAAGCCAAATCACAAAGGCGAGACAGAGTTCGCATTTGCGAAAACTGTCCAGCCTAGCATTCTAGTCGCATTTGCGACCTACCCATCGCAAACGCGGACCACCCACCACACATTTGCGGTAGGAACTTCGCATTTGCGAAGATGACTGTCCCTACCTAAATGTCGCATTTGCAAGTCCGACTTTGCAAAGCGGGACTCGCAATTATGAATAGGTCATCGAAATTACGAAACTTGCAGACCTGCAGCACCAACTAACACACCAGCAGTCCAAAACCTTCTGAATCATCTCTGAAACTCACCAGAGCCCTTTGGGCTCCAAACCATACATCCACACAAGTATAAAAATATCATACAAACTTGCTCGCACATTTAAAACACCAACATAACATCTAGAACTACGAATCAGGCATCAAAACACATGAAATTCAAAAGAAAGTTCAAGAACCTCTAGAATCATAACCAATTGTTCGAATCCTATCAAACTAACTCCGAATCGCACCAAATTTTGCAGACGAGTTTCAAATAACAAAATTGACCTATTCCAAGTTTCAAAATCAAAATCTGAACCCGATTACCATAAATTCAACCTACGGTCAAACCTAGAAATTTTTAAATATTCAAGTTGCAAACTTTCGGCAAAACAAGTCAAATTAACCTAGGGACCGCCGACTTCAATTCTAGGATTATGCCCAAGTCTAAAATCACAACATGAACCTATCATAATCATCAAAATACTGATATGAGATTGTTTACCCAAAATATTGACCGTGATCAACTCTCGCCTCATTTTTAGTCAAAATCTTCATTTAATCAAAATTTTATATAAAAGCTTTTCAAAAAATAATGCACACAAACAAAGAAATATCAAATAAAGCTAATAGAGGTATCAGAATAAGAAAATAAGGGCTATTACTCAAAACTATCTATCGGGTCGTCACATTCTCCACCTCTAAAAGAAACGTTTGTCCTCGAATGGACAAAGAAAAAATAACTGAACTGGTGAAATGGTGTGGGTATATACTCCACATATTGGACTCAGACTCCCATGTAGCTTTCTCGATCGGCTGACCTCTCCACTGCACTTTCATAAAAGAAAAACTCTTAGACTTCAACTTTTGAACCTGCCGGGCTAGAATATCCATCGGCTCCTCCTCATAGGCTAAATTCTCATTAAGTTGAATTGTGCTGAAGTCCAAAACATGCGAGTTGTCCTCATGGTACTTCCAAAGTATGGAAACATGGAATGCCGAATGTACTCCTAGTAGGCTAGGAGGCAATGCAAGCCTGTAGGAAACCTCCCCAACTCTCTCTAAAATCTCAAATGGCCCAGTAAACCTAGGGCTCAACTTGCGCTTCTTCCCAAATCGCATCACGCCCTTCATAGATGATACTCGGAGAAGAACCTTCTCACCCACCATATAAGCTACATCCCGAACCTTCCAGTCTGCATAACTCTTCTGTCGGGACTGAGTTGTACGAAGTGATTCCTGAATTACCTTAACCTTTTCCATAACATCACGGACCAAATCAGTGCCCAACAACCTAGCCTCTCCGGGCTCAAACCAACCAATCAGAGAACAAAATTGCCTCCCATATAAGGCCTTATATGACACCATATGAATACTCGACTGGTAACTATTATTGTATGTGAACTCTGCCAGAGGTAAGAACTAGTCCCATGAACCTCCGAAATCTGTAACACAAGTATTTAACATGTTTTCCAAAATCTGAATAGTGTGCTCAGACTGTCCGTCCATCTACGGATGAAATGCTATGCTCAACTCAACCCGCTGCCCAACTCATACTGCACGACTCTCAAAAAATCTGATGTGAACTACGTACCTCGATCAGAAATGATAAAAATAGGCATGTCGTATAGGCGGATAATCTACTAAATGTAAACTTGAGCTAGTCGCTCTGAAGAATAGGAAGTCTCCACCGAAATAAAGTATGCAGACTTAGTAAACACGTCCACAATAACCAAACTACATCATATTTATTCAAGGTCGGTGGCAAGCCTACCACCAAATCCTTAGTGATGCGCTCCTACTTTCACTCCAGTATCTCCAATCTCTAAGTCAATCCACCTAGTTTCTGATGTTCATACTTCACCTATTGACAATTCAAACACTGAGATAAATAAGCAACGATGTCTTTCTTCATTTTGTGCCACCAATAGTGATGTTTTAACTCACGATACATCTTCATGACACCTGGGTGAATAGAATAGTGTGAACTGTGAGCCTCGTCAAGAATCAATTCTCTCAACCCATCAATATTTGGAACACAAATCCGGCCTTGAAGCCGCATACACCATCATCACTAATCACAACTTCCTTAGCACCACCCCACTACATTGTATCCTTCAACACCAACAAGTGAGGATCATCAAGCTAGCGAGCCTTGATACTCTCCAACAATGAAGACTGTGCCACCGTATAAGCAAGAACCCGATTGGGCTCCGAAATATTCAATCTCACAATCTGATTGGCCAAATCCTGAACATACATGGCTAATGGCCTCTCAGCTACCGGTAAATATGCCAAAGTACCCATGCTCTCTGCCTTCCTGCTCAATGCATTGGCCACTACATTGGCTTTCCACGGATGATACAATATGGTGATATCATTGTCTTTTAGTAACTCTATCCATCTTCGCGGCCATAAATTAAGATCTTTCTGCTTGAACAGGTGCTGGAGGCTTCGATGGTTGGTATAGACCTCACAATGAACGTCGTACAGATAGTGCCTCCAAATCTTCAGCGTGTGAACAATAGTCGCCAACTCTAAGTCATGAACAAGGTAATCCTTTTCATGAACCTTCAACTATCTTGATGCATGGGAAATCACCCTACCATCCTGAATCAATACCACGCCAAGCCCAATATGTGATTCATCACAATACACGGTGTAAGATCCCAAACCTTTAAGCAACACCAACACTGGAGCTATGTCAAAGCAATCTTGAGCTTCTGAAAGCTCAACTCACACTCGTTAGACCATCTGAAAAGACCACACTTTTGGGACATCTTGGTCAATTAGGCTAATATAGATGAAACCCTCCACAAACCCGCGATAATAACCTGCCAAACCCATGAAGCTCCGAATCTCTGTAGATAAAGTAGGTTTAGGCTAGTTCTACACTGCCTCAATCTACTTACGATCCACTTTAATGCCCTCAGTAGATACAACATGGACCAAACGGCAACCAAGTCCAACTAGAACTCATACTTTGAAAACTTGGCATATAACTGACTATCCCTCAAAGTCTGAAGTATGATCCAAAGATGCTGCTCATGATCCTCTCGACTACAGGAGTAACCCAAAATATCATCAATGAAGGCGATCACAAAAGAATCTAGATAGGGCTTGAACATCTGATTCATCAAATCCATAAAGGCTGCTGGAGCATTAGTCAAACCAAATGACATCTCTAAGAACTCATAGTGACCATACAGAGTCCAAAAAGTTGTCTTAGGGACATCTGATGCCCTAATCTTCAACTGATGATAGCTAGATCTCAAGGCAATCTTTGAAAACACATTTGACACCTTGTCCCTGATCAAATAAGTTATCAATCCTCGGAAAAGGATACTTGTTCTTGATAGTGACTTTGTTCAACTGCCGATAGTCTATACACATCCTCATTATTTCATCCTTCTTCTTCACAAACAATATCGGTGCACCCTAAGGCGAGACATTAAGTCTAATGAATCCTTTATCAAGCAAATACTGCAACTTCTCCTTCAATTCCTTCAACTTAACTAGGGCCATACAGTGTAGTGGAATGGAAATGGGCTGAGCCCGGAGCCATATCAATAAATAAGTTGATATCTCTATCGAGAGGCATCCCAACAAGTCTGTAGGAAATACCTCTGGAAACTCGCACACAACTGGTACTGAATTCAAGGAAGGAACCTTCGTGCTCGGATCACATATATAGGCTAAATATGCTAGACATCCCTTCTCAACAATATGTTGTGCCTTTATCTAATAAATAACCCTGCCAATTGAATGGCCAAGAGCCTCCCTCCACTCCAAACGAGGCAATCCGATATGGTTAATGTCACAGTCTTGGTGTGACAGTCCAAAACATCATAATAAGGTGACCTATAATCTATGCCCAATATAACATCAAAGTCTACCATATCAAGAAGTAGTAGGTATACCCTAGTCTCAAAGCTTCTAATAGAAACCACATACGAGCGATAAATACGATTCACCACAATAGAATCTCCCACATGCGTGGACACATATACATGAGCGCTTAAAGAATCACGAGGCATAACCAGATCTAAATTAAAATAGGAGGACACATATGAATAAGTAGAGCTCAGATCAAATAAAATCGAGGCATCTTTATGGAAAATTGAAATAATACTTGTGATGACAGAATCAGATGACTTTGCCTTAGGTCTAGCTGGAAATGCATAGAAACGATATTGGGCCCCACCACTCTGACCTCCGCCTCTCGGACAACCTCTCCATGGCTGACCTCGACCTTTAATGGCCTGACCTCCACCTCTAGTAGCCTGACCCCCTACCTCTAGCTGTCTTAGCAGGCGATGGAGCACCGGTGCCTGAATTATGGTACGAGAACTCTATTGTGACATGTTGTCTTGTGAACTAGGGCAAAACCTTATGACGTACCTCAGATCTCCACAAGTATAATAAGTCCTTAGTGGCTGTGATTGTTGACCCTAGAACTGACCTTGTTGACCTGAATAACCACCCTAATAACTTTGGATCGGAGGTGCACTGACCAGAGCTAAAGGTGCGTTGTAGGCTAGCTGCTCAGGATGAGACCCATAAGAACCACGACTACCCGAAGCACCATGGGATACCTGAAGCGCTGACTGAATCAGATTGGAAGGATGGCCTCTACCAAATAAACCCCTACCTCCAGGCGAGGCACCACTGAAACCACCAAAATAACAAGGCCTCTTCTTATACCATGAATCATCTCAATCCGTCTAGCAATCTCTACCATTCTCTGGAAAGAAATATCATCCATACTCTCCTTGGCCATTTGTATCTTGATACCAAAAGTAAGACCATCAATGAATCTCCTCAATCTCTCCCTATCAAGTAGGAATCAATAAAAGTACATGGCAAACTAAATCCACGAATCTGTTCTCATACTAGGTAACAGTCATGCTACCCTACTGAATGTGCTCAAACTACCTGCGGTACTCCTCTCTCAGAGTAAAAGGAATGAACTTCTCCAAAAATAACTATGAGAGATGATCCCAAGTGAGTGGTGGTGATACTACTGGTATAGCTCGATCATAGTCCTGCCACCACCTTTTAGTGGAGCCATGCATCTGAAATATCGAGAAGTTAACTCCATTGGACTCTACTATACCCATGTTGCACAACACCTCATGGAAACAATCAATGAAATCTTGTGGGTCATCAAAAGGTGTTCCACTAAAGCAATTAAAAAATAACTTTGTGAATTTGTCCAATCTCATGAATCCCTCAAAAGACATTGCGGGTCTCTCCCCGGTCTGTGTAGCAACAATAGGCTGAGCCACTCCAACTAATAGAACTGTCGGAGTTTGATATCCATGAGCCACCTACTTTGGTGTGTGAGTAACGGGAGTCTGGGCTCCTCCCCAGCCTGAGAGATGGTTGGTGCCACCGAAAATGCATCGGCATGGGCCACACTCTCCATAAGGCCCACCAAATGGACTAGAGCATCCTGAAGTATCGAAATAATAATAAACCCATCCGAGACCTAAGTTGGTCCAACTAGCATGGTTTGAATAAGAACCTCCTCCTCCAGCTCGATCTCAAGCCCTAGAATAAGTGTTGCTGCACGTTCTCTAGGCTAAGATCTTCCTCTGCCTCTGGCTTGACCTCGGCCCCGGTCTCTACCCCTAATTTAGGACCATAATTTATTAAAATAGTATCATGAGTGAAACTACTCTTTTTCCTATCAGTGAGAGAGCACATGAGATTTTGGCTGCAAATAGCTGGCCTCTTGTGGTTTATGGTAGTCCCTCAGAGGAGTATCGGATATGTACTCACTCATAACTGCTCAGGAGGTCCCATTGATGTTGATGCTCCTATTCCTGGTGTTGTTCTTCCTAGTATTGAAGATCCTAGTGCTGCTCCAACTTCAGCTGGTGTTGAAGATTCTTCTTGCTGCTGTTATTTCTGTTGGTGTTAAAGATCATCGTGCTACTATTGAAGATCATTCTATTGGTGTTACTAGTCCAAATATTACTTGATCCAACTATTCCTCCTTCTAAGTTACTCGCAGTCCCTTCTACAATTAATTTATGACAATTTCTATTTTCTGTTTCTTCTTTTTAGGGCGATGATATTTTTGTTGTGTCTACCACTTTTTTTAATGAAATAAAGTGCATCTTTTATGTTTTATGTTTTTGTGTAGATCAATTTCTTTTTTTTTTCTCCGATACTAAGACGACAATGATGAATGTTTTTTCCCTTTATGTTTTTATATTAATTTGCCACTTCAAACTATATATTTATGTTTTAATATTTTTTTATACTAAGTTCTTGTTTTATATTTATGTTTTATTATGCGGCTTCAGACTATATATAATCAATGATAATCTTATATTAACACATGCTTTCAAGCTTATAAATCTCAAATATTTTCAACATAAAATAAAAAAACTCATCATAAAAGATAACTAATAATATACTCCATTTAGTTTTGTTAACAAAAATAAAATATTGTCTCGAAATCGAAAAAGACATATGAGCTTAACAATTATGACTTGACTAATGAAAGTACAAGTCACTTGAAATATTTCAAAAAAATTAATAAGAAAATGACCAAACACATTAGCATCAATCATTTAGTATAACAAAAAGGATTATTTGTAACTAATATCAAACATTACTTCCCAAGGCTTTTCGCTGTTGGACTTTGCCAAGGCTTTCGATCTAGTCATTGCGAACTCGAGTTTTACGAAGCGGGATGAACATTTGATTACTTACCAAAGTTTGTTGGCGAAGACTCAGATTGACTATCTCCTCTTCAGGAGATGCGACAGGAGGTTGTGCGAGGACTGCAAGGTTATCCCAGGTAAGACCCTCTCGACGTAGCATAGGCTTTTGGTGATGGACATTTGTATTAGGATAAGGAGGAAGAAGAGGTCAGTACAAGGACGCCCCAAGATTAGGTGGGGCGCCTTAACTAAGGATAAAGCTAAGGAGTTGGAAGGAAGGTTAGCAGCAATGGGAGCTTGGAGAAGTAGTGGGGACGCAAACATAATGTGGTCGACGACGGCGGACTGTATAAGAAAGGCGGCGAGAGAGGTGTTAGGGATATCTACGGGCCACAATGGTGGCCACAAAGGGGATTGGTGGTGGAATGCAGTTGTCCAAGGTAAAGTGGAAGCAAAGAAGGCGGCTTACCTGCGGTTAGTAGGGAGCACTGACGAGGAGGAGAAGAGAGAGAACAGTCAAAGGTATAAGGTAGCTAGGAAGGAGGCGAAGATGGCAGTGACGGAGGCTAAGACGACAGCTTTTGCTCGTCTGTATGAGGAACTAAGGAACAAAGGTGGGGAGAAGAAGTTATTCCGACTCGCTAAGGCGAGAGAGAGGACAACTCGGGATCTGGACCAAGTGAGGTGCATAAAAGATGATGACGACAAAGTTTTGATGGGAGATGACCAGATTAAGAGGAGGTGGCAGACCTACTTTCATAAACTTCTAAGTGAAGAAGGGGATCAGGATATTATACTTGGGGAATCGAGGAATGCCGACAGTCACCATGAATTAAGTAATTGTAGGGACATTGAGATCGATGAAGTCATGGAGGCAATGCGTAAGATGAGAAGGGGCAGAGCTACCGGGCCAGACGAAATTCCGGTTGAACTGTGGAGGTGTGTGGGTAGAGCAGGCTTGGAATGGCTTACTGCATTGTTTAGTGTTATATTCAAGACTAATAGGATGCCTGAAGAGTGGAGGTGGAGTACAATGGTCCCGTTGTATAAGAACAAAGGTGATGTCCAGAGCTGTAACAACTATAGGGGCATCAAATTACTAAGTCATACCATGAAAGTTTGGGAGAGAGTGGTAGAAATGAGAGTGCGAAGGACGGTGTCTATTTCAGACAACCAGTTCGGGTTCATGCCGGGGCGATCTACCACAGAAGCTATCCACCTTATTAGGAGGATGGTGGAACAGTACAGGGATAGGAAGAAGGATCTCCACATGGTGTTTATTGATCTGGAGAAAGCGTACGATAGGGTTCTTAGGGAGGTCTTATGGAGCTGCTTAGAGGATAAAGGGGTTCCGGTTGACTATATTAGGGTGATTAAAGACATGTATGATGGAGCTAAGACTCGGGTTAGGACAGTAGGAGGCGACTCTGAACACTTTCCAGTTATTACGGGGTTGCACCAAGGGTCTGCGCTCAGCCCATTCCTATTTGCCCTGGTGATGGATGCACTGACTCATCATATTCAAGGGGAGGTGCCATGGTGCATGCTATTTGCTGATGACATTATTCTAATTGACGAGACACGAGGCGGCGTCAACGAGAGGCTAGAGATTTGGAGACATGCTCTTGAGTCTAAAGGTTTCAAGTTGAGCAGGACGAAGACGGAATACCTCGAGTGCAAATTTGGAGTTGAGCCGACGGAAGCGGGAGTTGAAGTGAGGCTTGACTCTCAAGTCATTCCCAAGAGGGGTAGTTTCAAGTACCTTGGATCGGTTATTCAGGGGATCGGGGAGATTGACGAGGATGTCACACACCGTATAGGGGTGGGGTGGATGAAGTGGAGGTTAGCGTCGGGAGTCTTGTGTGACAAGAAAGTGCCACCGTTACTAAAAGGTAAGTTTTATAGAGCAGTGGTTAGGCCTGCCATGTTATATGGAACTGAATGTTGGCCGGTAAAGAACTCACACATCCAGAAGATGAAAGTAGCAGAGATGAGGATGTTGAGGTGGATGTGCGGGCATACAAGGATGGATAAGATTAGGAATGAAGATATTCGAGAGAAGGTGGGCGTGGCCCCCATGGAGGACAAGATGCGGGAAGTAAGACTCAGATGGTTCGGGCACATTCAGAGGAGGAGCACTGATGCACCGGTGAGGAGGTGTGAGCGACTGGCTGTAGTGGGCACGCGGAGAGGTAGAGGGCGACCTAAGAAGTATTGGGGAGAGGTGATCAGACAGGACATGGCGCGACTTAGGATTACTGAGGACATGGCCCTTGACAGAGAATTATGGAGGTCGAGCATTAAGGTTGTAGGTTAGGGGAAAGTTGTGAATATTTCTACAGCACAATAGAGTGAGACTAGCTAGTTAGGAGTTAGACTAAGAATGTCATTGGTCGTCTATTGATGCAGGGCTTTACCTGCTAGTTTTACTATACCAGCCATCTATTTCGTATTTCGTATTTTGTATTTCATATCTCTTATATTGCTGTTATTTTATTATGCATTTTTATGGTACTAATATATCGGCTCCTATTACCTTTTTGAGCTGAGGGTCTCCTGGAAACAGTCTCTCTACCCTTCGGGGTAGGGGTAAAGTTTGCGTACATATTACCCTCACCAGACCTCACTTGTGGGATTATACTGGGTTGTTGTTGTTGTTGTTGTACTTCCCAAACAATGAGCAATGAATATGTTATATGTCTGACCAAGGGTATTTTAGGTACTTCATTAAAGTTATTTAGAAGCATTGTCCGTGTGTTAAAACCTCACTAAAACCCTCTGCTGTCTCTTCCTTCTTCTCCCAGGCTAAAAGGGGGAGAGCGAAATGACCCTCTCTCGTCTTCTTTTACCTAGATTACGATCAAGAATCAACATTTTAGGTAATTTATCAAATATCCATTTTGAAAAAGATGTTTTTTTTCTCTCATTTTTGCTTCATAATGTTGATTTTTGTGTTGTGTTCTGTTGGGGTGGGGTTGAAAGAAGTGATTCTTTCACTTGTATTTATCTAAAAACTGGACTTATTTGCTGTTTATAGAATTAGGCAGATGAATAGGTATTTTAGCAGAAACCCATTATGAAAAAAAAATTCTTTTTTCTCTCATTTCCCCTCATAATGTTGTTACTGGTTCTTGTAAATGTATAGTGTTGGGTTGGGGGTTGAAAGAAGTGAATTTGTTACTTGTATTTACTCAAAATTGGAATTATTTGCTATTTATAGAATTAGGCAGATGAAAAGGTAGTTTTTCAAATACCATTAGGAAAGATATATATTTTTTTTCTTCTCATTTAGCCTCAAAATGTTGTTTCCTGATTTTCTATTTTAGGATTTGGGGGTATGGATACCTCTTTGCTATTTACAGTTTGTGGAAAAATGTCTTTTTTCTTTTATGTTTTGGCCTAAAAACTGTTGTTTCTTGATTCTTTGTATCGAGGTTTGGGGGTGGATTACTGATTTTTTTCACTTGTATGTATTAATGGACCTAGTTGCTATGTACAGAATGTAGAAGATGGTGTTCTTCAGTGAATAATAAGGGCGGAATTTCGCAGTCATTAAAGAAATCAGAAGTGGAGCAGCAGAATGCCATGGCTGTGGAGATATTTGAAAAGAAGTAAGATTTCTTGATTAGAATAACTATAAGTCTTTAACTTCATTTTGAGCTCAAGTACTTGGTTGAAATTTGATGATCATATTGGTGAGGTCCTAAAAGTTTAGTTGCTTATTATGTATGAATTTGCAAGATTTTGAGCTTAGTAGTTTTGGTAGTATGACGTGAAGTTGATTTATGAATTATGGAACCTGTTAAAAATATTTATGTATAATAGTACGAGATCACTACCCTGCGCTCAAAACTGATAGAGGTCAAAATACAAAGAAAATCATAGATTAGAGTAAAAGAAAGAAGGTGTTGGACATTAAAGTTCATCGTACACATGCTTGCAGTTTGTTTGTGAATCATATTATGGAAAATGTTGAAGAAAAGAGTAACCATATTTTGAGAAAATGATAAAATAAAATTGTGGAAGATTAGGCTTTGTTCCATGAGGGAAAGAACCCATGCAAATCTGACTACTTACTTTAAAATTTCATATGTCATAAAAATTAGAATGAATAGAAAAGTATAAACCTTGATTGATTTGAAGCCATTGTGAGTTATATCTGAAATTATATAATACAGAAAAATGACCAATAGAAGTTCCCATATAGATAATTAAACCATGGCAAAGATTTGGACCTAAACAAATTTGAACAGCAGGATCTTTAGAGTATCCTGGTGGCCATCGCAAATAATCGAGTCAGAAATCATAAACCAGGTTTAGGAAAACGGGGAATAAAAAGAAAACGAAAAACAAGATTTGGCTGATTACTAGCACACAATTGAAGACACACTGAAGAAATTGAGAAATGAAAAATAGTGCTGCTGATCACATTGCATTACACTTTAAAATATTTTTCTCTCTAATGCTGAGATTTTCCGACAGAAGCTATCCTTCACGTTCAAATGAGACAAATTCACCGAATTAAGGATTTTAGATGCTTGTAATGATGCCTTGGCGTAACTGGAAGTTGATGTCATGTGACCAAGAGGTCACGGGTTCGAGCCGTGGAAACATCCTCTTGTAGAAATGTAGGTAAGGCGGCGTGGAATAGACCGTTGTGGTCCTGCCCTTCCCCGGACCCGCGCATAGCGGGAGCTTAGTGCAGCGGGCTGCCCTTAGATGCTTGTAATGATGCCTCCTGTCGGTAATATAGTGAGAATTTCAACCGAGTACATAAGGATATGTTAAGATACTAGGAATAGCGAAGAAGTCATTATGTTAGAATTTGGATTATTATTTGATAAATAATTGTGCCTTAGCTTATGATTTAGATTTAGTTAATGCTTACTCTAAAAAGAAAAAAAGATTGTACCGCACTTGATAACATTTAACAATAGAGGTATGCACAACCAAATTGACTTCTTCTTACTAGAGACGTGATAGGTATATATGTATGTACAGCAAGGTTGCATAACCACCCAACATGGACGGGTAGTCCTGGAAGTAAAGAGAAGGATGGAGCGTAAAGAAAGAAGAATTACATGCAACGAAGAGTTCATAGGTGGACATGAAAAGATATAGATCAATTAGCACTTCAGGACAAGCAGTTGAAAAGGGGAGCATAAGACTTGGGACAAGCAGTTGAAAAGGGGAGCATAAGACTTGGGACAAGCAGTTGAAAGAGGGAGCATAAGACTTGGGACAAGCAGTAAGGAGGTAGAAAGAACTATTAAAGCAAAAAGAGCTTAGTATAGAAAGTTATCAAAACACAAGAGGCTGAAGCCGGTTGAAGACTATTGGAAAGCTAATAGAGAAGTTGAGAAGCTTATTAGCAAATTCGGATGTAAAAACTCTAAATTTGTACCAAAAGCTAGAGATGCAAAGGAGTGAAAGCTGCTAAATGAGTGGAGAAAAAGTACCCTAGTTTTGGTATATATAATAATAAAGGAGATATCAAATTATGCGAGCTATAATAGTATTAAGATTATGAGTCATACAATGGAATCTTGGAAAAGAGTGATAGAGCATAGACTAGATGTAAAGACACTACACGCTTTATGGAACCAATTTGGAGAAGTGCAATAGATAATGGAGAGGAAGTTCTTCATATAATATTCATGGACCTAAAAAACATATTATAGAGTACCAAGAAAATCTTTTGGTAGGTATTAGAGGGGAGAGGAGTTGATACTTGTCTATAACTGTGATAAATGATATCTGTGAAGGAGCCATCACAAGCGTCTGTAATGTGGAAGGACATACAATTAAGTTATCCCTAACAATGGGTTACACTAGGGATATTCAGGTTGAGGTTCAGGGTGCATCCTTTTTGTAGATAATATTGTGTTAAATTGATAAAACTAGCGAGGGAGTCAACCAAAGGTTGAATTATGGATAAGCGACCTACTTAAGGTTTAAGATATTAGATACTTAGAGGTAACAGAGAATATATGCAATGCATGTTTAGTTTTTGTAGAAGAATGAAGTTGAAATGAGATTAGACTGTAGTTATCAAAAAACGATTAGAGGGGATTTCAAATATTTAAGCTCAATGTTGTAGGATAATTATACGAGAGATTTAACATATAGCACATATAATTGAAATAGGATAGTTAAAATAGATGTGTGTTATGGGATTAAAATAGACGTGTGTTATGGGAGTGATACGTGATAAAAGGCACCTACCAGAGCACCCAAGGGTGTGGTCTGATGGTCAATGAAGCAGGTTGAGAACCTAAGGTCTCAGATTCGAATCCCAGCAGAGACAAAAAACACTAAGTAATTTCTTCCCATCTGTTAAAGCCTTGGTGGATAGAGTTACGTGGTGCTGGTGGGAGGCAACAAGTATCCTGTGGAATTAGTCGAGGTGCACGCTAGCTGAGGGCACCGACTAGAGTAAGAGGCAAGTTTTATGGAATGGTTGTGAGATTAATAATGTTACATGGGAGGGAGTGTTGGGCTTTTATGGCCCAATGTATTCGCAGTTTGAGTGTCATACAAATAGGATTTTAAGATGGACATGTAGTAATACAAGATCAGAAATAATCACATTTGAGGTAGACGGTACAAGTAGAACAAAGATGATAAACGAGAATGAGATAGTTTGACCATTTCTGGCTTATACCTTCAGATGGATTGGTACGTCAGTATAACATTACGACGTCTGAAGGTGATAGATTAAGAACAAGGTAGACCTAAAATCACATGGAGGATAGTTGTCTCAAGGATTTGTAATCTCTTCGCACCTATGTGGAATTAGCTAAGGATAGAACACAATATAAGCAGAAATTATCATATAGGCACTACTAACTTATTGTGATGAGGTTTACTAGTGTTAGTACACCTATAAAAGGTATGGCGTCGGAAAAAAGTATGGTGTCAATATGTTTAGATATTTGTAGCTCAGGACGATCTTCCGTCGGGTATACATGCTACTGATCTGTTTAGATATTTGTAGCTCAGGACGATCTTCCTTCAGGTATACATGCTACAAAGTGATGTGTTGTCGTAAATGCACGGTGGAGTTCGTTACGATGATGTGTTGCAGTATAACTGTGAACATAAGTGTTAGGTATCAAAAGTATCGACTGTGCCATTTTCGTATGGAAAACTAAGTTATAAATACTGATAAAAGAAAAAGTTAGTAGGTGAATTGGGGTTGATAGCAGTGTTCCAAGATGTGTGCATATCATGCTTAGTAGTGGACTAATTTCATGCAGATTAATTGCTTCTTCACTTCTTTGGCTTACCCATTGTCTGTAGTAATGTCATTTCTCAATTATAGGGTGCTTCTTTCCTTATTTCTTCTTTTTCCTCTCCGTTTTTGATAATATAGTTGCTTCAGCTTGCAAAAGTCTACGATATTTTGTGTTTGAGCCAGTTTGTATCTGGTTTTTTAGGTTCGTAACAATTAGAAAGTTTTATTTCTGAAACAAGTTTATCCTCTAATTTCTCATTGGTCCTGAAACATATCTGTGATAATTGTCGTTATAGGCATATTACTGAAGATGAAGGAGTCTTTCCTAGAGAAACACATGTCCAGAAGGAAGTAGGTGCATGGAATAATTTGGTAGGCATTCTTCAAAGAACTAAAAAGAAGTTTCTTGGAAATCATATGGAACAGAAGAGCAGTAGCACTCATGCATTAGCTTCCACTTCTGATCTTAAGGATTCTGATAATGTTGTATCTGCTGATAGTCATGATAGCGGAAGTAAGAATAACCTTAAGATTACAATTCATTCAGAAAAGACATCTGTAGCTGATAAGGAAGAAAATGTCGACAGTGAAACATCTCAGTCTTCTTATGCAGACATGAGTGAACCTTTGGAGGTTGTTAATATGAAAAACACTTCAAATTCTGCTGCGCCTGAAGAATTATTAAATGTTTCCTCAAAAGAATGTGAAGAAATCGCTGGCCAAAGAGTAAATGGCATGTCTTCTGGTGCCTCATCTATCTGTGGAAAAGCCAATTGCAATGACGGTGTTCAACTTGGTAACATTTGCCACCGTCCAGAGTTAGTTGAGAAAGAGAGAGAACCATTGTTAGTTGAGGAAGCATCATCAAGTGTACAAATCAGTTCTAGTGGAGAGATCCTGTCAAAATATGAGGAAGACATTATGGAGTCGTGTAAATTTTCGTCAAAGTTAAAACTAGAAAGGAGTGATACCTCTGATTCATCTTGTGGCCCAGAGAGGGTGGCCAACTTACTAGATGTTTCTCAGGAAAAGAGAAATAATGAATCAGAGTTGGAGGGTAAGAATGACCAAATGCAAAAAGAGGAAGTAATATCAGAAATTGTTTCAATTTTGAAGAAGAAAGGAACATCCAATCTCGAGCAGGTTGCATATTCTAATAGTTTCTTGCCGAGCGAAGCAACCAACAAATGGCGGGATGTTCTTGTTAAAAAATCAGTTTTCTCTGCTAGTGAACACCGCCCATCCGAAGACATCTCTAGTCCTATCTTAATTTCTAAGTCCAAAATGGAGGAAATTTCATCAGTATCCAGTAATTCTTTTCAGATAATGAGTTTAGGGGATCACGACATGGAGACTGATCATGGAGCAGGAGATCAGATTGTCTACCCAAAGAGTGAACAATCTGTATCTAGAGAGTTTGAGCATCTTAATGAAACTTCTCAGAATACATTCGGAAAGAGTGGTGTCATAAAGAGCTTAATAGAATGTATCAGCGATCTGCCACCTCGGGAGCCATCTGTTGTTAGGACTGAGGAAAATGTTGTCGACAGAAGTGTTGACAGTTCTAGGGAAAGGACTGCAAATAGCAGTATTGAAGCAGAAACTGATAAGCAGACATTTGACAGGAAAGAAAGTAAGACTTCATCTCCGGGTGTGGTTGGAAAGAAGGAAAAGAGTAGACGATCTAACACAGTCCTCGAATATCTGAACAGTGGGGTTGATTTCTGCAAGTCAATAGAAACTAAGGGTGAGAATGCCTCTTTTTCTGAAAATTTATCTGATGAAAACAAAGTGACGGTAAAGTTTGTGAACTTAAAAGCTACAGAAAGTGATGTCTCTAACGCTCTCAAGAAATTTGGGGCTATTAAGAAGGTTGTATTCCCAAGTGTCAAATCAACTAAATTTAAAGTTGCACATGTTTATTTTGAGGTACGTTTTCAGTACTCTAATTCATTGACCATTTTGCTGCACGGCTGTGTTCTCGACTTTCTTAAGTTGTGTCTATTCAAATTATACCACAACAAGAAACAAAAAGAAGAAAAAAAAAGCGCAAGCACAAAAAGAAAAACAAAAACAGAAAAAAATAGAAAAATAATTAAAAATTAAAAAATAGATTCATGTATTTTTCAGACCAATATGAAATGAGCTGCACTTCAGCATGAAAACAGATGATGTAAGCACTACTGCCCTGTCGCTTAATGATTAGATGTAAAAGTGAAATTGATCTAATAGTATACCAATATTTACACTAAAATTCTTAATAAATTTATGTAACTGGTAGATAAACGGGTTAATTATTTATCAATACACCCTGTATGTTCAGCTTGAGAGGTTAAAACTGATGATCTGTCGGGGTTTGACTTTCTTATAAAAGTATGTTCCTCTCTGCACTCCTTTTTTGCTTCCATTCTTCACACGACTTGCACAAAATGATATGTTCAGCACCAACTTGTGCCGCTGTGAATAAGATGTTACCTGTGGAAGTGTACGCTCATGAAGTGAATCGCCACTTTAACGTTCTAGCTTTCATCTACCATTTTTTTGGTTACTGCAGTCAGAAGAAGGAAGGCAAAAGGCTCTTGAAACGTCTGATGTGAGCATGGCGAAAGTAGTACTAGTTTTGGAGGCCACTTCTCCTCCGAAAGGGAAAGAGAGGATGCGTATACCTGATTTAATTGGCTGTCCAGACGTTCCTACCTCGTTAGTAAAGCATCCCCCAAGGACAGCTATGATAAAAAATTTGAAACACAATGTGTCCTTTCATGACATTGAAAAAGCGCTCGCCTTCTGCAGAAGCAATATCACTGGAATCTTCTTTGGTTCGTCAAGCTCTATTGCTTATGTGGAATTTGAGGTAATTTATTTCTAATGAAATAAATTTCCTTCTGGTTTCCCTCTTTTGAGTTCATCTAAATTCTTATACGGTAATGTTTTTAATAACATAAGTGGATTTGTTATATTAGCAATTAGTTATTCACATTCGGAACTTTCTTCTGCAGACAGTTGAGGACAAAGAAATTGCTGTTGAGAAGGCTTCTTTGATTGTTCTTGGAGAAAGACTACCGATCTTAAGAATTGATACACCAAGAACAACCACTATAAGGATATCAAATATCCATTTTCCACTGAGTAAACTGGTTTCCGTTTGCCGATCTTTTGGAAATGTTAGGGAAGTCCTCCAAAGAGCTAGCAACATCGTAGATGTGCGGTTCGATTTTGCTGAATGGCCAAGAATGTTAAAGATTTTAAACAGGTAATTGCTTGCTTATCATAAACTGGTTCCCCTTAATTAGCACATCTGTTTCCTCATCCTTGTTTCTCATTACGTTTATTATGGTTGTGCCAAGGCTGAACGGAGTTGAAGTAGATGGTTGCCAGTTGGTCGCGAAGCCTGCACCTGTCTATTCCCCTAATGTCCTTAACGTTCTCTGGAGTCAACCGGAGGGGAGAAGACATTTGAAAACCACGTTCAACGACATGCTACTGAAATTCGGGGGAAAAGGTGTGGGTGCAGTTGCTATGACAGAAGTTGTAGACAACTTTTATACTGATGCACAAGAAAGATAATTATTCTATGTACATTTATAGATGGTAAGGTATGATCTTAGCCATAGTGGAAAATCCCCAAATCATAGGACCACAGGTGAGGATTGTTGTGGACAAGGACTTGCTTTACCCTGCTATCTATTACTATAAGAGTAAACAATGGCAACAACTACGCTTTAGTCCCAAACAAGTTAGGGTCGGCTTTATTAATTCTCACTTCTTCAGCAGAAATACCAGGATGAGAAAATGTGGGATTGTATATTTGTTTGGTAATTAAGGTTTTTAGGGATGGCATATAGTAATAGCTATTTTTAAATACCAGAATCGAGCTTTGCAGCTCATGTATGCAATGTAGAAGTTGTAACTTCTAACATCAATGTAATGGCTAATGTTTTTCTTTTTTCTCATCTATTCTAAAGGCTGATAACAACTAGTCTTCCTAAAGTTCTTTTTTTCCCCATTAAGTAAAGTAAATTTTAGAGTATTTAATATAATATTAAGTCTCGCGGTTAATAGTATTTCAAGTTAGCCGTCAAATCTTAAAGAATAACAACCCAATGAATTTTTACAAGTGGGGTCTAGGGAGGGTCGGATGTATACAACCTTATTCCTGCCCTGGGAAAGTAGAGAGGCAAGTGGGGTCTAGGGAAGGTCGGATGGATACAGCCTTACCCCTATCCTGAGAAGGTAGAAAAGCTGTTTTCGATACACCCTTAACTAAAGAAAAGATGAAAGAAGCATCGACAACAAGTAAGAAAATTGAAGCCGAGATAGCAATAGAGCGGTAGGCAGTAATAGCAACTAGCCATCAAATCTTGAAATATTTAAGGACCCGTTTGGACATAGATTCCCAAATATTTTGTGAAAAAGCTGAATTAGATGAAGTTTGATTTGAAATTAAAAATGTGTTTGGACATGAATTTTGGGCAAGTTTTGGCATGTTAAAAAGTCCCAAATGGTAATGATTTGGTCCCAAAAGAGGTCTTAAGCTATATTTGTGATTTGAAGTTTTGGTTTTTAAAATTTCCTAAAAACTAGATTAATTCTATAAACAAATACATTTAAATTTTTTAGAAAAGAAAACTTCCAAAACTTATGGCCAAACGCCTATGAAATCTCCTCACTCTCCCTTTTTCCAAAATTAAAAGAAATTATTGCAACATGATCTCTTTCATGGATTGAAATCAATGGTCTATTGTCAGCTAAAGCTGAACTGAAATCCACATTACTTAAGTTTCCAAAGATCTTAAATCTAATCAGATTATTCAATTTTATATAGACATCAAAAGAACCAAAAACAGATCACTAACTTCTTTTAGGATCTTCTTTTCACATGCAAACATAGAATTTCTTTTGTGTGTTGTGAAAATTTTGGAAATACAATCTGTTCCCTTCCCCCCAATTTAATTAACTTACTTTAACTTGTAAACCATG
Source organism: Nicotiana sylvestris (assembly GCF_000393655.2). Taxonomy (NCBI): domain Eukaryota; kingdom Viridiplantae; phylum Streptophyta; class Magnoliopsida; order Solanales; family Solanaceae; genus Nicotiana; species Nicotiana sylvestris. Next base: position 27,062,712 of record NC_091057.1, read on the forward strand.
ACAACTATAAAACCAAGTAAAAATTGACACCCTTCTCATAACATTAATAACCATGAATTCCTTCAAATTCTATCTCCCAATTCTTGTCCTTTTACAAATTTTAACATCTTCTTTAGCTACACTTTATCCAGTTTCTGTTGCTAATATATTGAATGCACCATTAACTATCCATTGCATAGCACAAGGACAAAATGTTAGTAGAGACAATGCCCCTGCTGGTTTTGTTCTTAATATGTCTATTGACACAAATCTTGCTAATCCAACTGCTACATGTCAACTAAGTTCTGGAAATTTGCAAGGGAATTTTGTGGTTTTTGATCCTTCAAAAGAACCTAACAGATGTTTTAATGGAAGATGTCTCTGGCAAGCAAGACCAGATGGGCTTTACCTTGTTATTAATGGCCAGTTTAGTTTAGTGTATAAGTGGCCATAAATTGTTATTTAATTTGCATGTGTAATAGAATATTTGCAAGATTTTGTTAGTCTTTCTAATTTTTGGTTGAAATTATTTTTATCCGTTTTAAGTGCTTATTCTTTTGTTTAATCATCCGATAGGGTCTTTCGAAAACAGCCTTTCTGTCATCTTGAAGGTAGCGGTAAGGTTCTCGTACATAGTATTCTCCCTAAACCCCACTTGTGAAATTACACTGGGTCTGTTATTGTTGTTGTTGTTGTTATTTGTTGTTTAATCATCCGATATTCCTAACTCGCTAACCAGAATAATCCTAGTAGGGAATTGATTTTCCTTTTAGTGGGCAAATTTAACTTACATGTGGTTATCTCCCTCATAATTTTCTCCAAATAAAGAGACCTCCAAAGAATTAACAGATCAACGTTATCTGTGAATATTTAAAAGCCACAACTCAAAATCAACGTCATCTGTAAGTATTTGAACAATACAAACAAATTTTGCTAATCGGTTAATAAACATGTAACGACCCGACCGGTCGTTTTGAGCTTTTGCACTTCGCTCGCTAGTTTTCGGGCATGACTAGCCCCGTGTGATGTATTATGACTTATGTAAATCGCCGGTTTTGGTTTTCAGGGTAATCAGAATGAATTTGGAAGAACGGTTCTTAGTTTGAAACTTAAAATTTGAAAAGTTTGACCAAGTTTTGACCTGTTAGTATACGATCTCGGATTGGAATTTTTATGATTTGGTTAGCTCCATTAGGTGATTTAGGACTTAGGAGCATGATCGAAATGCATTTTGGAGGTCCGTGGAAGGTTTAGGCTTGAATTGGCGAATTGGAGTTTTGGCGTTTTCCGGTTGATAGGTGAGATTTTGATATATGGGTCCCAATGGAATTCCGAAAGTTTGAATAGGTCCATTGTGTCATTTTTGATGTGTGTGCAAAATTTCAAGTCATTCGGACGAGGTTTGATAGACTTATTGATCGAAAGCGGAATTTGGAAGTTTTTGAAATTCTTAGGCTTGTACCCGATGTAGATTTGGTGTTTTGATGTTGTTTTGAACGTTCCGAAGGTTGGAACAAGTTTGAATGATGTTATGGGATATGTTGACATGTTTGGTTGAGGTCCCGAAGGTCTCGGGTGAGTTTCGGGTGGTTGAACGGATCATTTCATGTTGGAAAAGTTGCAGAAAAACTGTTATGGGTGTTGCAGGCTTTTGGCCTTCGCGTTCGCGATGGATGTCCCGCGTTCGCGAAGGGTTAGGATGTGTGACAATAGAGTTGGCCTTCGCGTTCACGAAGGTGGTCCCGTGTTCGTGAAGGGCTGAGGTCAGTGGCCATCGCGTTCGCGAGGGTGTTGACGTGTTCGCATAGAGGAAAGGTGTGCAGCTGAGGTCCTAGAGAGTTGTTCTTCGCGCTCGTGAGCTAGTAGTCGCGTTCGCGATGCTTTGATGAGCTGAAGCTCCGCGTTCGCGTTAGGGTTGTCGCGTTCGCGTAGAAGGAATTTTGGTTAGTGAAGCTTTGTGCTTCGCGAACGCGAGGGTGCTGCCACGTTCGTGATGAAGAAAATATCTGGGCAGAATGTTTAAGTTCAAAATCGAGGGTTTAAGTCCAATATCACAAAAACCATTAGAGAGCTCGGGAGAAGGTGAAATTTGAGGAGATTTTTAGTGGAGTAATTGGGGTAAGTATTCTTCACTCATATTTGGTTTAATTCTATGATTTAGTCTTGAATTTCATCATTTAATTTGAGAAATTAGAGTGGGAATTGGGGAAAAATGGAAAAAAAGTTTGAGAATTCTTTTTGGGGATTTGAAAGGTTAATTGAGGTCGGATTTTGATGAATTTGATAAGGGTAGACTCGTGAGAAGGTGAGGATTCTATTGATGTGATTTTTATCGGATTCTGAGACGTGGGCCTGAGGGCCGGGTTTGAGTCATTTCGGGATTTTTGATGTAAATTGGATATTTTTGAGTGAGCTTTGTTCCCTTAGCATATTTTGATGGTATGAATTTGCTTTTGGCTAGATTTAGAGCATTCGGAGGCCGAGTCGAGAGACAAAGGCATCGCGGGCTAGAGTCTGGATCGGATTGAGGTAAGTAATGATTGTAAATGTTTGTCCTGAGGGTATGAAATCCCGGATTTCATATCGTTGTGCTATTTTCAGATGACGCACACACTAGATGACGAGCGTGGGGCCGTACACTATTGGGGATTGTGACTTAGTCCGTCCCGAATGACTGTTTTACTACATATTTGATTGAAAACTGTTTGCTATCATCATGTTTTGGGCTGAATGCCATATTTGAGCCTCGTGCCAATTGTTTTGGACCTTTAGGGGATTTTTACTACTACTCCTCACTGTTTTGACTTTATACTTGTACTCAGTCATGCTATATTCTACTGTTTTTATAACTCAACCATGTTTACTCTGTTTTGACATTTTAAATGATATTTGAGCTGAGTATCATATTTTACTGTGCCCGAGTGGCTTTTAGAGATTTCTGACTGAGTAGGACCGAGGGCCTGTGTTGTGAGGATATTATGGGATCGGGCTGCGCGCCGCAACGGTATTGAGCTGATTCATGATTATGAGGTTGCGGGCCTGAGTTGTACGCCACAAGATGGCTTGATATGAGGCCGAGAGCCTATTGATTATTCCACGAGGTGACTTGATATTGTGCTTGGGCCGTAAGAGGCCCCTCCCGGAGTTTGTACACCCCTAGTAAGCGCGGGTATCCAGTATGAGATGTGATATCGCCCGAGGGGCTGCTGTTGTTCCATGTTATTGCCCGAAGGGCGGTTCTTGATTTATGTTATGCCCGAGGGGCTGATTACGAGTGATTGTGAGGTAGCCCAAGGGGCTGGTTTTGTTGATATTATGCCCGAGGAGCGGTTTATGGTACATGTTTTGCCCGAGGAGCTGTTTACGTTTCTATCATGTTTACTCACTATTTTATGACACGTTTGAAACTATTGAAAATTGTTTTAAAAGGTTTTACCGAAACTGAGCATGATTTACAAAGTAAATGATTTCTGTATTATGTTGGAAATATCCTGCATTTGTTGTAGCGTTTGACGTGGCTTACCTGTTTTCTTACTACTCACCTTTCATTTACCTTTGTTACTTACTGAGTTGGAGTACTTACATTACTCCCTGCACCTTGTGTGCAGATTCAGGTATTTCTGAACTTAGTAGTGGGTGTTGATTGCTTAGTGGCAGAGTCCTCGGAATTAGCAAGGTAGCTGCCCGACGTCCGCAGCAATACTTTTCTCCCTCTTGTTTTCGTAAGACTGTATTTAATACATTTTTAGACTTTTTGTTGTATTCAGACTTTAGTAGATACTCGTAACTTGTGACACCCCGATGTCGGGCTTGTGTATTTATTCCGCACTGTTCATTTAGACTTTTATTATGAAATATTTAATTAATTAAAGACTTTAAAGTGACTTTTATTGATTAAATGGTTAATTCAGGTGTTGTGTCGTCTGTCCTAGTTTCACGATAGACGCCATCATGACCGGGTCGGTTTTAAGGTCGTGACAAGTTGGTATCAGAGCCTACGTTAAATAGGTCTCACGAGTCATGAGCAGGTTTAGTAGAGTCTCGCGGATCGGTACGGAGACGTCTATAATTATCCTTTGGAGGCTGTAGAACCTTTAGGAAAAAAAACTTCACATTCTTGAATTCTTATCGTGCGTCCTTGATTCAGCTTGAAATGTAACTCCTTGAATTCCTTCCATGCATTCGTATGCGTGCATGAGCGTTCAGTACCAGATATACATCGATGGCTTGTGATTCCCTGATCGAGGGGTAAGGTGTGATCTCTGTGTGTTGATATTGGGGCAGTTTGGAGGACTTGAGGCCGAGTTTTGCCTATAGCTTGAGCACTGAGGCATTGATAGTGTGAGCACGTGCTTTTGGATTTATATGTCCGATAATGTCCCTATTAGTGGGAGTGATGACTGGATAGTAACGTGTTGAGTATGAGGTGACTGCGAGATGTGTGCACATGATTTGAACGAGACAAGAAGGGTCTGCTTGGAGGTAGTAAGCACTATCCGGTGCTTGATTTCCATCATGATTTGGATTATAGCCCGAGTTGTGGGCGTGTTGAAGGACCTTTTCATGTTGCCTAGTGGCAAGTGAAGTAGATTTCACATTGTGAATTCAGTGACTGTGTAATGTTTATGACGGTGGAAGGGTATAAGGAGATATTAGTTTGAGGCGAGGCAGGTGGGTTATCTCCTGCGGATTGTTCTGAAGTTTGTGTGATCCTTTATGCCGTTTATTGGAAGATCTCTGTTAACCAGTGAAAAATATGTGTTGCAATTTGAATTTGGGTCGCTTAAGAGAGTGGGCTTGATTGTTACGAGGGTGAATGCACGATTTGCGGAAGATTTAAAGTACTAGATGGTCTGTGTTGCACGAGCTTTATGAAGGATTGAGTTTAATCTCACTATGGTATTATAGAAATAATAGAGCATATGCATTATGAGTTATTGTGTGTTTTCATCTATGGCTTTGAGTCAAGTGGGGGAGTCTGCTATTGAGTAGTTGATTACACGGTTATGTGCTATATTGGTTTCAGTTTGAGGCATGCTAGTGAATCAGTCGTGGCTTGCAAGGGTTAAGATCAAGAATGGTTCGAGTAGAGGAAATTTTAATAAAGGTTGTGTTATGCTGCATGGGTGTACAAGAATCACATAATGAGTTGAGTTGTTATTGGTAAAGGATGTACGGTGCGTAGGGCAAGAATTTGTTTGGTTGCATTAAGGTGGGGTTACTTACTTAGGTGTTGCTGTACTAAGGAGGCACACGTTGTTCGGTTCATTTGATCAGTCCAATTGAGGTTGAGTAGAGTGGACGACTCCCGAGAATGGTTTTGAAGGATTCAAGATTTACATGTAGTAATTGGGAATCTTCAGGTTGTATAGTTGGTTAGAAACTAAGGTTTGCATTGGAGGTTGTCAAGACTTGTGGTATTTCTATATCAATTAGGGAATTCTATATATCAGTATCAGGAAGGCGAATTTAATGGCTTTGGATTCACAGGAAGTTTCTTCAGGGTAGGTATTTTGAATGTGTTGTTTTTGAAAATATTTAAGAGAGTATTCAGCGGCTTATAAGCCTTAGACGGTGTGGTTTTATGCTTGGGTCTCCTGTGGTAAGTCTGGGTTGAGGAATTGCGGTATTATGGTAAGGAGAAGTATCAATTTGAAGGAAATTTAGAAGGAACTTGAATTAATAGGACATCTTGGTAGTAGGTCGGACCGACATGGTAAGGGTTATGATTAGTTCTTTGGGTGATTACGAGGCAATAAGTTTCTACAGGCGTTTCACGAAAATGCTTTTAGGTTTTAGTGGCCTGTGTAGCTTGGTTGAGTTAGAAGGATTCAGTCCTGACGGTTTAGTTTTGTGCAAATGGAATTCGGAGAGTTCTTGATGGTTTCTACCACGGTTAGAGATGTATATTTTCTACGGGCGTGACGAGCATGTGATGTATAGTGATTTTCTTCTAGATGGGATCAAATGGAAAGTTCTTAGCCAGTTGAGTATGTACCTGCTTGTGGCTCGGAAGGGGATTTTGAAGTTCTCATATTTATCATAGGATGACATGGTATATGCGGTATGTTGTGTAGGGTTGCAATTTGTATGCGTAAGGTCATGGTTCAGTTCTGAAAGGAAGGGTCATAAATTCTTAGATAGCATGGGCAGTTTCAGATGATTAGGCAAATGATATAGCTAATTGGTGTATCTTGATGAGGGCATACGTTTCAGAAAAGGGGGCAATGTGATTGAGTCAATAATACATCATTGGTATCGTGGCTCTCTCTTGTTGGATCGGCTGCTGATATTCGAGTTTGCTTGGTGTCACAAGAGAATTTTTAGAGTATCTCTCATGGAATGATGGGTATTAGAGGTGTGGTATGTATTCGGATGACGGAATTGGGATTAGATATGGTGATTCGTGTGCTATATGGATTTGGAAGCTGGGAGTTCTCATAAATAGGTTATGTTGTGGTTGTGGGTCGCGTGTATCGGCCTTGTGTGGTGACTATCAAGGTTTGGAGACCCGAGTGGATCCTTTGTGGCTTGGTATGTAAAATTTTGATGTGATATTGGGTATAGACTGGTTGTCTCTGTGTCGTGTTATTCTGGACTATTGCGCTAAGGCGACAATGTTGGCTATGCTGGGAATGCCACGGATTGGCTGGCGAGGGTCAACGAATTATGTTCCCAGTAGAGTGGTGTCATTTTTGAAGACCCAGCGGATGGATGGGAAAGGTTGTCTTTCTTATTTGGCCTTCGTGATAGATGTCAGTGCAGAGACTCCTACCATTGATTCAGTTCTAGTAATGAGGGACTTTTCCGGGTGTGTTTCCTGCTGCCGGGCATGTCGCCGGATAGGGTTATGAATTTCGGTATGGATTTGGTGCCGGGCACCGTATCGTATGGCACCGGCTGAGTTAAAGGAGTTGAAGGAGTAGCTTCAGGAACTCCTCGTCAAGGGGTTCATTGGTAGGCCAATATGGATGTGTGTTCTAACTCGAGTCGGCTTGGTTGGCTCCGAGTTGTATTGTTGAGGGATGTGTTGATTCGATTGTTATTGAGCTTATTAGTGATCTAGGGAGATCTGTGAGTTATCTTTTCGTGTTGCAAGGCATTAGGATTTGTTGGTTATAGGCATATGTGGTGCGGTGTTATTGGGGCCTCTCAGTGTAATTCGAGTGGGAAGAGTATGGGGTATTGCTCGGTGGATGACATATCAGTTATGTCATTTTGGGTGTGTAATGTTATGTATATTGCTTCCCAGTGGTTATGATGATTTTCTTTGGTTCTAGACATCAAATTGCGCGTGGTTGTCAATTTTGAGTAGAGTGACTTGAGGTGTTTCATGTGGACCAGTGTTTGGATAGGGTCGCGCATTGCATTGAAGTTATGTGGAGGTATGACCCTTCAGTTTAGATTCGTGTGTTCTGTTTCTACGATGTGTGATGGTTTCTCAGCATTGCGTGTGGTGGTACTGGTGAGCTTGCGGTACAGCTCTCTCATTTGAGACATTTTCATGATTTGAGTATGTTCAGATTGTTGCTGGTTGGTGTGCGGATCGCACGAGTTGTGGCTTTGGATTGTATTGATGTGTTATGTCACCAGAGTAGTTGTGTTGGATTAGATGAGATCGTTGGGATCCATAATGAAAACAAACGGATTCGGTGTCAGCATGTTGGAAGGATAATATCGATGTTCGACTCAGAAATTTGCTATGGTCCTTGCCAAGGGAGAAGTGGCTTCATGAATGGTTTATCTGAGGAATGGTTATGACTTTCTACGTGTTTCATTTAGGCAGTATACAAAAGTGTTGGAATGGGGCTTTAGTTGATAAGAGGTTTATTACCGGAATTTGGTCGTTTGAGCAGCTGTTGTGATTAGAAGTTATCGTTATGAGAGTTTGAGTTGTGTGATATATCATGTGATTTCATCTTGACTTGAGATTATGGCTTGGTACAGAGTGTTCAGATTTATTCGGTGTGCAGATGTGAGATTATGATCTTGTAAAGGATTTCAGAAGAGGAAATGTGGCTCTAAGGTTTATGGGCTAAGTTGGATTGCGAAACTTCAGTTACACTGTGTTATCGAACCTATATGAGATAGGGTGACGTGGGATCACCCCCGGGTATGTGTGTGGCAAGGTTACACAGTGATTTGATGGCCTTCGGAGCAACTCCGAGCATGTTTGAGGACGAACGTATGTTTAAGTGGAGGAGGATGTAACAACTCGACCGGTCGTTTTGAGCTTTTGCACTTCACTCGCCAGTTCTCGGGCATTACTAGCCCCGTGTGATGTATTATGACTTATGTAAATTGCCAGTTTTGGTTTTCAGGGTAATCGGAATGAATTTGGAAGAACAGTTCTCAGTTTGAACCTTAAGATTTGAAAGGTTTGACCAAGTTTTGACTTGTTAGTATACGATATCGGATTAGAATTTTTATGATTTGGTTAGCTCCGTTAGGTGATTTGGGACTTAGGAGCGTGATCGAAATGTATTTTGGAGGTCCGTGGAAGGTTTAGGCTTGAATTGGCGAAATTGGAGTTTTGGCATTTTCCAGCTGATAGGTGAGATTTTGATATAGGGGTCGGAATGGAATTCCGGAAGTTAGAGTAGGTTCGTTGTGTCATTTGTGACGTCTGTGCAAAATTTCAGGTCATTCGGACGAAGTTTTATAAATTTTTTGATCGAAAGCGGAATTTGGAAGTTTTTGGAATTCTTAGGCTTGAATCTGATGTAGATTTGGTATTTTGATGATGTTTTGAGCGTTTCGAAGGTTGGAACAAGTTTGAATGATATTATGGGATATGTTGGCATATTTATTTGAGGTCCCGAGGGCCTCGGGTGAGTTTCGGGTGGTTGAACGGATCATTTCATGTTGGAAAAAGTTGCAGAAAAACTATTGTTGGTGTTGCAGGCTTTTGGCCTTCGCGTTCGCGATGGATGTCCAGCGTTCGCGAAGGGTTAGGATGTGAGGCAGTAGAGTTAGCCTTCGCGTTCATGAAAGTGGTTCCCCATTCGCGAAGGGCTGGGGTCAGTGGTCATCACGTTCGTGAGGGTGTTGACGCATTCGCGTAGAGGAAAGGCGTGCATCTGGGGTCCTGGAGAGTTGTTGTTCGCGTTTGCGAGCTGGTAGTCGCGCTCGCGATGCTTTGATGAGCTAAAGCTCCGCGTTCGCGTTAGGGTTGTCGCGTTCGCGTAGAAGGAATTTTGGTCAGTGAAGCTTTGTGCTTCGCGAACGCGAGGGTGCTATCGCGTTCGTGATGAAGAAAATATCTGGGCAGAATGTTTAAGTTCAAAATCGATGGTTTAAGTCCAATATCACAGAAACCATTAGAGAGCACGGGAGAAGGTGAAATTTGAGGAGATTTTTAGTGTAGTAATTGGGGTAAGTATTCTTCACTGATATTTGGTTTAATTCTATGATTTAGTCTTGAATTTCATCATTTAATTTGAGAAATTAGAGTGGGAATTGGGGAAAAATGGAAGAGAAGTTTGAGAATTCTTTTGGGGATTTGAAAGGGCAATTGAGGTCGGATTTTGATGAATTTGATATGGCTATACTCGTGAGAGGGTGAGGATTCTATTGATGTGATTTTTATCGGATTCCGAGACGTGGGCCCGAGGGCCGGGTTTGAGCAATTTCGGAATTTTTGATGTAATTTGGATATTTTCGATGGACTTTGTTCCCTTAGCATATTTTGATGGTATAAATCTTCTTTTGGATAGATTTGGAGCATTCGGAGGCCGAGTCGAGAAGCAAAGGCATCGCGGGCTAGAGTCTGGACCGGATTGAGGTAAGTAATGATTGTAAATGCTTGTCTTGAGGGTGTGAAACCCCGGATTTCACATCGTTGTGTTATTTTGAGGTGACGTACATGCTAGATGATGAGCGTGGGGTCGTACACTATAGGGATATTGACTTAGTCCGTCCCAAATGACTGTTTTACTACGTATTTGATTGAAAATTGTTTGCTATCATCATGTTTTGGGCTGAATGTCATATTTGGGCCTCGTGCCAATTATTTTGGACCCTTAGGGGATTTTTACTACTATTCCTCACTGTTTTGACATCTTAAATGATATTTTGAGCTGAGTATCATATTTTACTATGGCCGAATGGCTTTTAGAGATTTCTAACTGAGTAGGGCCGATGGCCTGTGTTGTGAGGTTATTATGGGCTGCGTACCGCAGCGGTATTAAGCTGATTCATGATTATGAGGCCAAGGGCCTGAGTTGTACGCCCCAAGGTGGCTTGATATGAGGTCGGGAGCCTATTGATTATGCCACGAGGTGTCTTGATATTGCGCGTGGGCCGTAAGGGGCCCCTCCCGGAGTCTGTAAACCCCCAGTGAGCGCGGGTATCCAGTGTGAGATGTGATATAGCCCGAGGGGCTGCTGTTGTTCCATGTTATTGGCCGAGGGGCGGTTCTTGATTTATGTTATGCCCGAGTGGTTGATTGCGAGTGATTGTGAGGTAGCCCGAGGGGTTAGTTCTGTTGATATTATGCCCGAGGAGCGGTTTATGGTACATGTTTTGCCCGAGGGGCCGTTTACGTTTCTATCATATTTACTCACTATTTTATCACTCGTTTGAAACTATTAAAAATTATTTTAAAAGGTTTTACATAAGCTGAGCATGATTTACGAAATAAATGATTTCTGTACAGAGTTGGAAATATCCTCATTTGTTGTAGCGTTTGACGTGGCTTACGTGTTTTCTTACTGCTCAGCTTTCATTTACCTTTATTACTTACTGAGTTGGAGTACTCACATTACTCCCTGCACCTTGTGTGCAGATTCAGGTATTTCTGAACCCGGTAGTGGGTGTTGATTGCTCAGTGACAGAGTCATCGGAGTTAGCAAGGTAGTTGCCCGACGTCCGCAACACTGCTTGTGTCTCTCTTGTTTTCATTAGACTGCATTTAGTACATTTTCAGACTTTTCGTTGTATTCAGACCTTAGTAGATGCTCGTGACTTATAACACCCCGATGTCGGGCTTGTGTATTTATTCTGCACTGTTCATTTAAACTTTCATTATGAAATATTTGATTAATTAAAGACTTAAAAATGACTTTTATTGATTAAATGGTTAATTCAGGTGTTGTATCGACTGACCTAGTTTCACGATAGGCGCCATCACGACCGGGTCGGTTTTAGAGTCGTGACAAAACATGAACAATTTAACTAGATATATAGAATGAAAATAACAATCAAGCCTTGCTAGTTCGTCAAAACTTGTGAACTATTAAACAACGCAAGCGAGTTGCTGTTTTGTCAATCCGTCAGGCTTCAGAGCAATTTAACAAGACATGCAAGTCTTGTTACATGAAGATAGTACAAGTTTTGCCATTCCGTCAAAACTTGTGAACAATTGAATAAAACATGCAAGTTTTGCCAATCCGTTAAGACTTGTGAATAATTTGTACAAGTTATGTATGTATGTAATGACTTGCGAACAAGATAAGTTTTGACAAGCGTTGTGTGTAACTGTGTACCAAGCTGAGCCCTGCCCGGTATAGCTTGTGAACAAGGCAAGTTCTGCCAATCTGGCTAGGCAAATTATGCCCCGAGGTTATTTTTGCAGAAATTACTTAAACAGGCACAAAACCTCTTCAATTGCGTGAAATTATGCTTCGAGGTTGACTTGGAATTTCAGAGAAGAAGAAGAAACTTGCGTGGTTAGCATCCTGATTCTGAAACAAGCTAGTTTTTGCTTCATTTTAGAACACAGTGGAATTCCAACCCCTATGTTAGCTAGTTTAGTTTTCCTCTCTCCTATTAATATCAGATCCTCCATTACTCTTTTGACAATACCTTTTATCAAAAAATTTTATTTTGTGTCTCACATTTCACATCATACTTATGTGAGGCCCTTAATTACTTGACAAGTGGATTCATGGGTCTCATTTATTTACTTTGAAGATAAAACTAAAAAAGGCAATTTAAAAATCATTTAATATGTCTAACTAAAGATAAAAGTAAGTAATAACTCAAAATGATAAGAAAATATGTGAATTTAAAAAGCTAATAACCTTAACTTCCGTTTGGCAGCACACATGAATTTTCCTTTACTTGTGTTGAAGAAGAAAAGCAAAATAACCTTTTGCAGCTTTTCCTTCCTAAGCTAAAAGATATATTTGAGTTGGACAAATATGAGTGCCAAATCGAGACGGAACACCTAGTCGAGACAGAACTTGGAAAAACATGCTAACTTATATTTGCGTCAGCTAAAACATATATTTGAGTTGGAAAAATATGCTAACTTATAGTAATATTTTTTGGATATGAAAGTAGAACTCCGTTGAATAACTTTTTTTGAAAATACTTTTTGACCATTTCTCGATTTGTGCGTGTCATTCTTCCGCAAGGACTTTGCTAATTTTTTTTTGTATCGTTCTAATTTTATTGGATGTCTCTGAAGCAACAAACTTTGTTTAACAATAATCTCTAAATCAGTTGACAAGAGTTTGAAAAAATAATCATCTTGTTGTGCTTAATTATAAGTAATATGTCAAAAAAGTAGGAAAAGTTATTATTGCTTGTTTACTCGTTAGCCTTCTCACTTTACCACTGGGAACAATAGTACGACTCATTAAAATTAAAGTTGAAATTGTTGGTTGTATGAACAACTTGTTCCAAAGTGTTGAAAACTTCAGTGAGGAAGATATGTTCATAAAACAATGCAAAACCATGCTATCAAATCCAAATAATCGCTATCCAAAGTATTGCATAAGGTAAAAAATGTACATAGATGATTCCGTCTCGATAAGTATTATGAGCGTTCAGATTGCTCAAAGCAAAGCAACTAATTCTCTGAACCATTAAAATAAATATTTCTTCCGGTGATGTATGAACTTTGGTTCTCAATGCAACCTCCGAACTGGTTAGCAGAAGCCTGAGTCAACAGTAGTGTAAAGCTAGTATATGAACCTTCATATAACTGCATCAATGAATTTAAAGGAAAAGAAAGAAAATCAATACCAATAAAAAAATAAAATATAAAGACTACCAACAAACTAAGAAAATTAAAATTTGATTGTTTAAAGATTGAACCTCAAGATTTGAGTTCAAGGATGGTTGGTCATGTTGTTGCATTGCTCTAGTTTTTGAAGTCTTTTGAGGTGCCCTCTTCTTTTTTCGCTCAAGTTTTGGTTTCAATCTTCCATGTCCATTTCCTTTACCCTTCTTCTTAATTGGATCGAAAACACGATCATTTGTTCCTGAAAGACTAGTAGTTGTACTAAATTTGTAATAGTTCTTACGAGTACCTTCTGCATATAACTCATTTTGGAGTTTAGTAATCTCAACATTTGCTTGATACAAAAACTTTCTAGCAATTTCTTCGGACTCGGCATCATTTGCAGCTAAAGTCATAACGACAAATGATTCTTTCATTAAACCATTCAAGCGAATGGCCATAGATGAAGTTGGTGATTTCTTCTTATTGTTGTACTCATCAAATCCATTCCCTTGTTTAGCATTCTTTGTCCATCTTTTCAGAATATATTGTACAGGGATATAAGAAAAATCTAAGTTAAAGAATAACACTTTTAATGCATGACAACATAACCAACCCAAGGATTCAAACATAAGACAACTACAACTTATGAAATTGTCAAATGAATTGAATTGGACGGTGTCAGTTTGTCCTCCTTCCCCTCTAAGAACTATATGTGTGTGACAAGTGTCATTGCTTTCAAGTTTGATCACTTTTTTTAGATGTTCCTTGCAAGAATTCATGTTGAAATCTTGTAAATATGGTTCTTGTGTAGATACTCGCAGCATGCTTTAATATTCCACAATCTTCTATAGCAAGTTTAGGTGTTCCTCGACATTTAAAATCCTCTGTCACCTTAATGTCACGCATTACAACTGTCCGTTGCTCATAATGATTAACAAATTCAGTTAAAGTCATCGTCTTGCAAGCCATTTCAGTAAAGGCCCTATTAGTGCTCTCACTTCTCTGAGTTGACTTAATATCTGCAGAGAAAATATAACGACTAAATGCGGGGCTCCACTTTTCCCTCAAATCATATAATCTTTGAAGCCAACTATTACTTCCACATTCCCATTCTTTAGTCATTTCTTTCCATACTGACTCAAACTCCGACTCTGATTTGCACCTACATAAGAGCTTATCAAAATATTTTTCTCTAAATCCTGTTTTCCAATAAAGTTGAGGTATCGTTTTTAAGCATTTCTGTCAATATTTCATTCACATAGATGGTGACAAGTACTTGGAAAAACTTCCTTAATGGCAGACGCTATTGCAGGAGCTTGATCAGTAAAAATAATTTTGGGTGCCTTTCCTCCATTGCCTTAAAAAATGTGTGAAATAGCCAAATAAAAGAACTAGTTGTTTTATCACTTAAGAATGCACACCCAAAAAAGATATTTTTTCAGTGATTATTCACACCCACACATGCAGCACAAATCATGCCATATCTATTTGTACGATACGTAGTGTCAAAAATCATCACATCACCAAAACACTCATAGTGCAACTTAGATATACTATCTCTTCAGAAAAAATTGCATATTCTTCCATCTTCATCTACTTGAAAAGCGTAAAAAAAAGTTTGAATCATCTGATTGCAAATGCATAAAATGATTCAAAAGAGTTTGAGCATCTCCACAATTGATCATAATTTTCTTACGTGCTTGTATAAAATTGTGAGCATCTTGTTTAATAAATCCAGCATTTTCAATACCACCTGCTTAATTTTGAAGTATCTGACAACTTTTTTGGTGCGAATACCAGCATCTAACATAGAACTAAGAATGTCTTTAGTAGCATCTGTAAGCTGTCGGCCAGACGATATGAAATGCCTCAAATTTTCCTTTACCATCGGGTGGTTATGCTCATCAAAAAATTCAAATACATCCCATACCCATTTGAAATCTTAAACTTTTTGCGAGCCATGCAACCACATCTATATTCCAACCTTTGACGTTTCTTTTCTTGATAATCGGAACACAATGGGTATTGCCCTTCGCAAGAACAAAGAAATAAACATTAGTTAATTCTTTGTTTCTATTATAAGTTTTTGCACCTTTTCGAACACCAAAACTGTCACGACCGTTTCGCCCTCCGTGAACCATCGTGATGGCACCTAGTCCCTACGACTAGGTAAGCCTAAATTGCGGAGGAAAAACCAAATTTGCGGAAGTAATACAATTTAAAACAGAAATAAGGTAATAACAGTGTTTAAATGAGCCGCTCGGCATATACCATATTTAAATCTCAAAACCAATACCTAAATCCAAGACCCGGAAACCCACGAATCACAAGCTAAGAGATACATAAGAAGCTCTAACTCCAGAAATGTCTAATAAAGGGAAATACTGAAGGGCTACACTATTACAGTAAGGTAGAGAGGGACTCTTTGGTCTGCGAACGCGGCTGATATACCTCGAAGTCTCTACAGAGCACCCCGCCTCAAAGATAGTGAGTCTGAGCAAAGGTACCTAGATTTGCACATGAAAAACATGCGCAAAAAGGGCATGAGTATACCACAGCGGTACATTAGTAAGTGCCAAGCCTAACCTCGGTCGGGTAGTGACGAGGAAGGTCAGGGCCCTACTGAGGTTAAATAAATATAAAGATGACAGGATAAGATAGGCAGTACAATTGAAAATCTACAGTAAGAATCTATATAGGATAATAAGAGTACAATAACGGAAACAGAGATAAAGGCAAACCACAAGGAAGTACCACTCATAACAAGGATGATAACCAGGGATCTCTTGGTATCCCGAGGATCTGTTGGTATCCTCTATGTATACAAGAGATCTCTTGGTATCCCGAGGATCTCTTGGTTTTCTCAATATATGCTAGAGATCTCTTGGTATCCTCAATATACGTGCCAAGGATATCTTAGTATCCCGCACCTCAGTCAAGATCATAAATATGTACATGGGATCTCCTGGGATGCCGTCCCGTAGTCCCAAATTAAAAATACACAGCAGCAACACAAGAATACTCAATAAATGCTAAATTTCGTACTAAGTAAACCGTTAATTCTAGCCCAACATGCTTCACGTAATGCAATTAAGGCAGTTTAAGCAAATAGGCAATTAAGTCAACTAAACATGCTTTTCTAAACTAACAACAGGCTAAATTCGCAAGTAGAATAAAAGTGGAAAAAGGAACTCAATTGAAATACTTAAAGAAAAACCGGATTTTCAACAATTAGCTCAAGTACGCACTCGTCAGCTCACGTACAAGGGATTTCAATTATCAAATATATCATATCCTAAGGGGAAGGTCCCCCACACAAGGTTAGGCAAGCCACTTACCTCGAACCAACTTAAATCAACCCGAAACCACGCTCTTGCCACGAGTACTCGACTCCAAATGGCTTAAATCTATTCAGTTCAATTGCATAATGTAAATAACACTTCAAGTAACTGATTCTACAATTAAATTCTAAGCTAGTACACGAAATTAGGTAAAATGACCAATACGCCCCTCGGGCCCACGTCTTGGAATCGGGTAAAATTTATATTTCCAGAAACCTCGCACTCTCATGAGTTCAGTCATATCAAAAGTACCAAAATCGGACCTCAAATTGTCCCTCAAATCATCACTCATAGGTCTCCAATTAGACAAGCCCTAACCCCCAATTACCAATGATTTTCCTTAATTTTTCATGCTTAAATTGATAAAAATCATTCCAATAACGAGTTTAGGGACCAAATACCTTACCCCAATGAACTCCTTTGAAAATCTCTCTTGAAAAGTGCTTCCCAAGTTTCTTCCCGTCTTGAATAAGATGAAAAATGTCTAAATTTCGCGAAGACAAGAATTTATATGTTCTGCCCAGTGATTTCCGCATCTGCGGACTTGGGACCGCATCACGGTCCCGCTTCTACAAAGCCAAGGTCGCATCTGCGGCTTTTCATTAAAGAGCCAACTTCCACATCTGCGACTTCCAACCCGCAGGTGCGGTACCGTTTCTGTGATATTACCACTGCTTCTGCGGTTCCTGAAGAACTCCCCAAATTATGCTTCTGCGGCCACTGAGCCGCTTCTGCGGCACCGCACCTGCAGAACCCAAACCGCAGGTGCGATTATGACAGAACCAGCAGCTGAAGCTGCAACTCAAACTCCAAAATCCTTCCGTCAACCATCCGAATTCACCCCGAGGCCCCCGGAACCTCAACCAAAGGCACCAACAAGTCACAAATCACTCCCCAAACTTGTACCAATCCTTAAAACACCTAAAACAACATCGAAACCTCGAATTAACCATAGATTTAAGCCCAAGAACTCCAAATTTCTCAAAATACGCTTTCGATCAAAAAGTCTATCAAACCTCGTCCAAATGACCTGAAATTTTGCACACACGTCACATTCAAAACTACAGAACTACTTCAACTTCCGGAATCCCATCCGACCCTCGGATCAAAATCTCACTATCAAACTGGAAACTTCAAAATTCGATCTTTCGGCATTTCAAGCCTAAATTAGCTACGAACCTCCAAAACACAACCCCAACACGCTCCTAAGCTCGAAATCACCCAACGAAGCTAACAGAGCCATTAGATTTCCGTTCTGAGGCCGTTTTCATACTGTTCCGACTACGGTCAACTTTCTAACACTTAAGCTCTCATTTAAGAACTAAGTGTCCCAAAACTCTCTGAAACTCAAAAGCAGCAAATCAAAATAGCAAAAATAAACTCGAGGAAAACAATTAATAAGACAACCGGCTGGGTCGTCACAAAAACCTTTTGCCACAACATAGGAATTGTAAGCTTCATATAATTCATTTTCAGAATAAAATTTTCTCCCAATCTTAAAAGCAAAGTTGTTGTCGATATTAATCACATTATGCACTAATGTAGAACCACCTTGAACATTAACGCCAATATGATCTAAACAATAAAGTGAAATATTTATATATAAGTAACAATAAATATATAAGATTAAATTTTATCATTCTCTAAAATGATGAGCAGACTAAAAAAATTACGTAATCGAATAGAATTTCGAGATACGAAAGTCTTGCTTAATTGCGTAAAGTTAATGTCGTCGGCAGCATGTACATCCTCCATATCAATTCTTTGAGCAAAAGGTTATTTTGTTTTTCTTCTTCAACACAAGTAGAGGAAAATTCATGTGTGCTGCTGAACGGAAGTAAAAGTTATTAGCTTTTTAAATTCACATATTTTCTTACCATTTTGATTTATTACTAACTTCTATCTTTAGTTAGACATATTAAATAATTTTTAAATTGCTTTTTTTTTTAGTTTTATCTTCAAAGTAAACAAATGGGACCCATGAATCCACTTGTCAAGTAATTAAGAGACGCACATAAGTATGACGTGGAATATGAGACACAAAATAAAGTTTCTCCCTTTTATCTTTCTTTTACTCCCTCCGTTCCAGTTTAATTATGTGAATCTTTTCGGAATACAAAGGTTAAAGTAACTAATTTCCGGTGAGAATTCAAATATAAAATTTTAAATTTTTTGAAATAAAATCTACATATTTAGGAACTACATAGCCGAGAATTCAATTATTAAATTTTAAATTTTTCGAAATAAAATTTACATATTTAGGAACTACATAAAAAATTCTACAAGTTACAATACTTAACAATTTACAATATTTAAAAAGTATTTGCAAAAAAAAGTGATCAAAGAAATCATTATTTGACCCCCTAAAATAATACTCCATCCGTTCCATATTAGATGAGGTAGTTTAACTCGACACGAAGTTTAAGAAAAAAGAAGAAGACTTTTGAAATTGGTGGTCTTAAAAGATTAAAGGGTAAAAGGTTTGTGGGGCCATGATATTTGTGTGGCTATAAAAGCTTCTCATTAAGGGTAAATGAGTAAAATGAAGAGTTTAACGTTGAATTATTTCTAAATTTAGAAATATGTTATTTGTTTTGGAACAGATTAAAAAGAAAAGTATCTCATCTAATATTGGTCCAGTAATATTGCACAATTGGTGTTCAAATTAAAATTGTCAATCAATAAATTTTGAAGGTATTTGACTCTCCACCATTGACAACCATTAAAAAGTTTTGAAGCTTTGAATGAGAATTTGGGTTTTCAAAAACCATTATTTGTTTGGATTGAATATTGTTGCAAACAATTGGGAATATTATTTGGAGTTTATATCTCAATTTTGAGGGTATTGTGGACATTAGTTTTTTGTTTGAAACTAAAAAAGCAAAGAGTTTTAGTGAGAGAAGCTCCAACTTCTCTCTAGAATGTACTCCCAACTCCTTGAGAAACAAAACACTATTCCTCCAAAACCACCGGACTTAGTCCATCAAAATCCTTTATAAAATGATTTGAGAAAACTAACATCCTTCAAGGACATACTGTTGGAATCAAACCCTATGGATTTCACTCCTTCCATAGAACATGAAGATATGCTCGACACAACAAATGTAATGGAAGCCAAGGAACCTATGTATGATCCAAAAATTATTGCAGGAGATGCCATTTAAAGTTCCCTTTTATTAGAAGATAGACAACGTATCTATGAATCATAGAAATACTCTATTATAATCAAGTTAGTAGGTAAACATATGCTGCATCATTACCTAAAGAGGAACATCCAAGATCTATGGAAACCAACATAGGACTTCTCATTAATTGATCTTGGTGAGAACTATTACATCATCAAATTCACAAAGAAAGAAAACATGGACAAAGCTATCCACCTAGGTCCATGGTTCATTAATGGTCATTTCCTGTCTATCTCCAAATGGAAACCAAATTTTGTGGGTAGAAATGAAAAATTAACTACCTCTGCAGTTTGGATTAGGCTGCCTCAATTACCAACGGAATTTTATGATGGCAAAATCCTAGAAAAAATTGGTAATGCAATAGGACTCCTACTGAAAATTGACACATGCACTTCAACAACTCTAAGAGGTCGATATGCAAGGATTTGTGTTGAAATTCTTTTGGAAATCCTAGTTCAACCCTACCTATTTGTTGGACACCACAAGCAAGATATACACTATGAAGGGGAAGACTTTCTCTGTAAAAATTGTGGCCGTTTTTGTCACACACTAAGGCAGTGCACCTATATCAATAAGCATAGCATAGATCCTCACCATGTAGGACAAGAACATCAACAAGAATCTACAAAGAAAGATAATGAAACAGAATGGAAAACTATTTCATTCAACAAGCGGAAGAATCAAGGAAAAAAAAATTCCTAACCAACCGGCCACCATCCAAGCAAAAGGCAATCATGATCCAGGTATTCCAGTTAAATTATTCAATGCAAATACAGGTAAATACTTGGTTACTCAAACTCTTCAATAAAAAATTAAAAATTATTCCTCTAATAACCATAACTCATCAGTTAATACCCATCCTAGCATGGCTATTGATCAAACTACTACCGTCGATAAAAACCACCAATTATATAAGAGGCAAACAGTTTTGCCAAAAACCACTATGGATAATGCTAATTTTCTTTGTGAAAATAAATTCAATCAATTAAGTGATGACTTGGCTCTTGACATACAAGACACTTGCATGAAAGATTCCAACGTGGCATCTAGTGTTACCAAATCCTTAGATACTAACAATGCCATGCAAATTGGCCCTAGAATGGACGCTTCTACCCCTCCCTTTAATCTTACCCCTACTGCCCTAAACCCTCCCCTTATTCAAAAATCCTCCCAAAATATTTTTTTATCTAAAGGATCTCTACAAGATCCTTCCTTAAGATATGGCAAGATTCCCCCTCCATGCATGTTGGCCAAATGGCAATGGCTATAGGAGAAAGTAGCCAAATGGACATTCTCTTAGAAAACCCAAACATAGCTATTAAGTGTCCAATAAATCAAGACCTAGAGCAACCAAAAGAAACAAACTTGGAAGAAACAATCATTGTTTCCCCAACCAATCAGATAACCCCTTTTCTCCTACCCAAAATCCCACACCTACTACCAGTGTATTAAATACATCTTCCATTACCCAAAATGCCAAGAGTTCCTTCAACCCTAAGAAGAAGGAATCGTCTAATCCAAATTCTAAGGCAACACCGTCCTCTCAACATGGAAAACATTCCCCCTCCATCCCCAAGAACAACCCCAGATAATTTACGCTCAACCACCTCAAGCCCAAGACTACCAACCCTCGAGTTGGATGGAACTAGGTCTCATGGTCCATTCACTATCTTTCACAGTCCCAGTCAATGGCCAAGAAGCTATTGTGATCCTCCACAACACTCAATATCTAGCACAACTCATCACGAAGGGAATGAGGTTGGCCATGAACAATTATCTCAATCAAGTATGGCTCAACAATATTATCCACCCGATGGCTCCATCAATAAACCCTCAAATGGCTCAAACGACGAGAGAACAATGGAGCATGCCACCCCACTTCAACCCCATAAACCCTCAAAATGACCCATTGGATCTTCCCTTCTTTCCAACAGAGATGTACACAACTCAACCCCATCTTTCTCCTTTGGGATATTGTCACGACCCCAACCCCGGCCGCGATGGCGCCCAACACAATGCTAGGCAAGCCCGACCAACTAAATCTCACAATCTCTTTCTTTATAATTCAATACCAATTTTCGATATTTAATACCAATTTAATACAAATAGAAGTACGAATTTAACAGATGAAATGTGCGGAAACCATAATCACGAAAAAATCTTTGTAAAACAGCCCATTGATCCGGTGTCACAATTCTGAGCCTCTAATACAAAGTTTCAACAATCTAATACAGAAATATGGCTAAAATGCGGAATAATAAGTGGAGATAGAAGGAGAAACCGGGTCTGCGAACGCCATGCAGCTACCTCGATAACTCCGATGAAAACAGAACGGCAGGAAAGCTCGCTTTATGCCTCAGGAATACCTGTACCTGCACACATGGTGTAGGGAGTAATGTGAGTACTCCGACCCAGTGAGTAATAAAAATAAATAATGGCTGACAGTATGAAATCACGTAAAGTCACTAAGCAGTTCTATATCAAAACAGTAAAATCATTTAAATATCAGTGAATAAGAAAATCATGTGAAATTCTTTTAACCAGGTAAAACAGATATAATCAGTATAAATCAGCTCCTCAAGCATTTTAGTTCATTTATTCGTTCTTATCCTCAATTCTCAATTCATATACTTCTCACGATAATCGAGTCAATAAATATATATATATATCACTGCGGCGTGCAGCGCGATCCGTATATCACTGTGGCGTACAGCCCGATCCATAATAATAATAGGCGACGACACTCACTGGGGGTGTGCAGACTCCGGAGGGGCTCCTTCAGCCCAAACGCTTTATAATTGCTGCGACGTGCAGCCCGATCCATATAAGTAGTTGCTTCGGCGTGTAGCCCGATCCATAATGTATATAATATATATATATATATATATATATATATATATATCTGCTGCGGCCCGTAGCCCGATCCATATCATATAAAATATCCTCACTATTAGGTCCTCGACCCCTCCTAGTCATTTAAAAATCACAGCCTCTCGGGCATAATGTACGGTCGGGATCTCGGCCCTCCTATCTCTTCCTATTTATGATTAACATTTCAAAAATTTGGTTCATATCATTCTTAAACAATTGAAAACATGACTGAGGATATAAATTCTTTAACAAAGTAAGTGAGGAAAACCAGTCAAAAATTCCCTAAGGGTTCTACAGGTCGGCACAAGGCCCCAAGCATGGCAACAAGCCCAATTCACAACAATAAAGTATATGTCTCAATAAAAAATATAGTAAAATATCATTCGGGATGGACCAAGTCCCAATCCCCATAGCATTGAACCTCACGCTCGTCACACAGCGTGTATCTCAACTTAGTATAGCACTACGTTGTGCAAATCCGGGGTTTCAAACCCTCAGGACATCATTTAAAATCATTACTCCTCAAACTGGCCAAAACTCTAGCTCGCTATGCCCTTGCCTCTTAAATTGGCCTCCACACGCGTCAAATCTACCCAAAATCAGAACGAATAGGTCACAATATACTAAGGGAACATAGCCCAAGCGAAAACATTCGTAAAGATATCAAAATCTCGAAATTAGCAAAACCCGAGCCCCGGGCCCACGTCTCGAAATCGGGTAAAATTTACATTTTCCGAATCCTCATACCCTCACAAGTCTAACCATACCAAAATTATCCAATTCCGATACCATTTGGTCCTTCAAATCATCATTTTGCATTTTTGAAAGATTTCACAATTTTCTTCCCAAATTCCATCTCAAATCACGAATTAAATGATGAATTCAGTGATAGATTCATGTATTCTAGCCAAATCTGAGCTAAAATCACTTACCCCGATGAAATTCTTGAAAAACCATCGAAAAATTGCCAAAATCCAAGCTCTGTAGGTCAAAATATTAAATAAAACCCAAAACCTCGTATTTATATAGAGTACCCTTCAGGTCTTCTCACCGCGACCGCGCCCGTTTTTGTGCGGTTCGCGCAAGTTTAGAGACTGTGAAACTACGAGTCAACTCATGCGGCCGCGTCCCACTTCATGCGGCCCGCGTCTCACTCATGTGGCCGCACCCTATGGTCACGCGGTCCGCGTCAGTGAAGATCAGAGAAGCTGCCAAACCCACTCATGCGGCCGCACAACAACTTTGTGCGGTCCGCACCAGTCTTCATGCGGCCGCATTCCGTATTTATGCGGTCCGCATCACTGCACGGTCCATGCGACGCCTACCGCGGCCGCGCCCCTGCAGTCCTCTTGGACCTGCTACAGTTGCTGCATTTTTTTGTTATATTTTTTTTAAATCCAAACTTCCCGTTAGCCATCCGAAATCACCCCGAGGCCCCCGGGACCTCAACCAAAAGTACCAACGCATCCTAAAACATCCTCCAAACTCGTTCCAATCCTCAAAACACCTCAGACAACATCAAAACCATCAAATTACATCGAATTCAAGCCTAAGAATCCAAGAACTCTTGAATTATGCTTTCGATCAAAAAGTCTATCAAATCTCGTCTGAATGACCTGAAATTTTGCACACACATCCCAAATGACACAATGAAGCTATTGCAACTCTCGGAATTCCATTCCGACCCCTATATCAAAATCTCGCCTATCAACCGGAATTTGCCAAAATATCAATTTCGCCAATTCAAGCCTAAATCTTCTCTACAACTCCAAAACCCATTCCGATCGCGCTCCTAAGTCACAAATCACCTCCCGAAGCTAACCGAACCATCGGAACTCACTTCCGAGCCTTCTAACACATAAGTCAACATCCGGTTGACTTTTCCAACTTAAGCCTTCTTAAAAGAGACTAAGTGTCTCATTTCTTACCAAATCCTCTCCGAACTCGAACTAATAAACTCGATCACATAAAACACGGAGAACGAAGCATAAAGAAGCTGAAATGGGGGGAAATGGAGTGGTAACTCATGAGATGACTGGCCGGGTCGTCACATCCTCCCCAACTTAAACAAACGTTCGTCCTCGAACGAGTCAAGAAACATACCTGAAGCCTCAAACGGATGAGGATATCTGCTCCGTATCTCCCGCTCGGTCTCCCAGGTAGCCTCCTCCACGGGCCGACCTCTCCACTGCACCTTCACTGAAGCTATATCCTTTGACCTCAACTTCTGAACCTGGCGACCCAAAATAGCTACTAGCTCCACATCAAAGGTCAGATCATCATCCAACCGAACCGTGCTGTAGTCCAAAACATGAGATGGATCCCCACTATACTTCCGGAGCATAGAAACATGAAATACCGGATGCACACTCGACAGGCTGGGTGGCAAAGCAAGCTCATAAGCCACCTCCCCAATCTTCCGAAGCACCTCAAAAGGCCCAATGAACCGAGGACTCAATTTGCCTTTCTTCCCAAATCTCATAACACCCTTCATGGGCGAAACCTTCAACAAGACCTTCTCACCGACCATGTAGGACACATCTCGAACATTCCGGTCCGCATAACTCTTCTGACGTGACTGCGCTGTACGAAGCCTCTCCTGAATCACCTTCACCTTCTCTAAGGCATCCTGAACCAAATCTGTCCCCAATAGTCTAGCCTCGCCGGGCTCGAACCAACCAACCGGAGATCTACACCGCCTCCCGTACAAAGCCTCATATGGAGCCATCTGAATACTCGACTGGTAGCTGTTGTTGTAAGCAACTCTGCAAGTGGTAGAAACTTATCCCATGAACCTCCAAAGTCAATAACACAAGAACACAACATGTCCTCCAATATTTGAATAGTACGCTCGGACTGTCCGTCCGTCTGAGGATGAAACGCTGTGTTCAACTCTACCTGAGTACCCAACTCTCTCTACACGCCTCTCCAAAACTGCGAAGTAAACTGAGTACCTCTATCTGAGACGATGGAAATAGGAACGCCATGCAACTGAACAATCTCCCGGATATAAATCCCTGCCAACCACTCTGAAGAATAGGTAGTACACACAGGAATGAAGTGCACAAACTTGGTCAGTTGATCCACAATAACCCAAATAACATCGAACTTCTTCAAAGTCCGAGGAAGTCCAACCACAAAGTCTATAGTTATTCTCTCCAACTTCCACTCGGGAATAACCATTAGCTGAAACAAGCCACCCGGTCTCTGATGCTCATACTTCACCTGCTGACAGTTGAGACACCGAGCTACAAATCCCACAATATCTTTCTTCATTCTTCTCCACCAATAGTGCTTCCTCAAATCCTGATACATCTTCGCGGCACCCGGATGAATGGAATACCGCGAGCTATGGTCCTCCTCCAGAATCATCTCTCTAAGCCCATCCACATTGGGCACACAGATCCGGCCTTGCATCCTCAACACACCATCATCACCGACGGTCACATCTCTGGCATCATCATGCTGGACTCTGTCCCTAAGGACAAGCAAATGCGGATCATTATACTAGTGCTCTCTGATGCGATCATATAAAGAAGACCGAGAAACCACACAAGCCAATACCCGACTGGGCTTCGAAATATCCAACCTCATGAACTGATTGGCCAAGGCCTGAACATCAACCGCAAGAGGTCTCTCCCCAACTGGAATATATGCCAAACTCCCCATATTCACTGCCTTTCGGCTTAAAGCATCGGCCACCACATTGGCCTTTCCCGGATGGTACAATATAGTGATATCATAATCCTTAAGCAACTCCAACCATCTCCGCTCCCTCAATTAAGATCCTTTTGCTTGAACAAATGTTGAAGACTGCGATGATCAGTGAACACCTTACAAGATACGCCATACAAGTAATGCCTCCAAATCTTCAATGCGTGAACTATGGCAGCCAACTCCAAATCATGAACGTGGTAGTTCTTCTCATGGGGCTTCAACTGCCGAGAAGTATAAGCAATAACTCTACCCTCCTGCATCAACACACAACCAATCCCAACTCTTGAAGCATCACAATACACAGTATATGAACCTGAAGCTGATGGAAAAACTAATGCTGGAGCTGTAGTCAAGGCTGTCTTGAGCTTCTGAAAGCTCTCCTCACACTCGTCCGACCATACTAATGGAGCACCCTTCTGAGTCAACTTGGTCAAGGGCGATGCAATGGATGAAAATCCCTGAACAAACCGGCGATAATAGCCTGCTAACCCAAGAAAGCTACGAATCTCTATGGCTGAGGACGGTCTGGGCCAACTTTGAACCGCCTCTATCTTCTTCGGATCAACCTGTATACCCTTGTTGGACACCACGTGCCCCAAGAAAGCCACTGAACTGAGCCAAAACTCACACTTGGAGAATTTTGCATAAAGCTTCTCCTCCCTCAGTCTCTACAACACAACTCTCAAATGCTCCGCGTGCTCCTCATGACTATGCGAGTACACCAGAATATCCTCAATGAATACAATAACGAACGAATCCAGATAAGGCCGGAATACACTGTTCATAAGATGCATGAATGCTGCTGGGGCATTGGTTAGCCCGAAAGACATAACAAGAAACTCATAATGATCATATCTGGTCCTGAAAGCATTCTTAAGAATATCCGAATCCCTGATCTTCAACCGGTGATAACCCGAACGGAGATCAATAGATCTTTAATTTTGTTGGTAGATCACCCCGTAATTCCTTGTAAATTATGATAAAAGATTAGAAACATTTGACCTAATGTTTAAGTAAAATTATGAACCTAAGTTGCGACAACTTTTGTCGACTTTTATTTCATAACTCGTTTGACTTCAAGACTTATGATACGGATATTATATGATTAAAATAGCTTAATAAATGACCTATTGAGTGTATTAAGCACCGCTAGATTACCTGAAAATACGAGTTACAACATCCTTGATTCGTTTAACTTCTAATACTTGTTAATTACCCTTATACACTCTTGTATCACTTAAGACCAATAGGATTGACATCTTATCATCTCAAAGATAATTCCTTCTTGGATTTATGTTAACTAATATATGACATGAACTAACACATGTGGATATGGGTTGTAACACCCTCCCCCTTAGGAACATTCGTCCTCGAATGTAAGGGTTTATGGGGAGTTTAAATCATCGTGGATTCCAATGGAAATTTCCGATCAATTTTCCCCCATAAAATGGTCACTAGCAAAATTTGCAAGTAATTAAGCCCAACATATGGCTTCACAAGGCTACACAAGTCATTATGCGTATTTACATTATCTACATATCACTATTTTGTATTAAGGAGGAGTATTCTCAAATTATTGCTTACCTCATAGAGCCGTTTCACCTTCCAATGTATCCTGTCTTCTACCAGCATCCTTGTTATCTTCATTCTGGAATAAGTAAGGGTATTTAGACTTCATCTCCTCTTCTGCTTCCCATGTCATTTCTTCCATATTTTTGTTCCTCCACAATACTTTGACGGAAGCTACATCTTTTGTTCTCAGCTTGCGGACTTGCCGATCTAATATCGCCACTGGCACTTCTTCATATGATAGGTCCTCTGTAACTTGTACATCTTTGATAGGGACGACTCGAGAAGGGTCTCCAATACATTTTCTCAACATAGATACATGGAATACCGGGTGGACAAATTCCAATTCGGATGGCAATTCTAACTCATAAGCAACCTGTCCAATTCGTCGAAGAATTTTATACGGCCCGATATACCTTGGACTCAGCTTACCTTTCTTCCCAAAACGCATAATACCCTTCATTGGTGAGATCCTCAGGAAAACCCAATCACCAACCTCAAACTCTAGATCACGACGTCGGACATCAGAATAAGATTTTTGCCTGCTTTGTGCCGTCCTCAATCGCTCCTGTATCACTTTCACCTTCTCAATAGCTTGGTGAATCAAATCTGGCCCATATAATTCTGTTTCACCGACTTCGAACCATCCAACTGGTGATCTACATCTCCTCCCGTATAGTGCCTCGTATGGGGCCATTTTAATACTGGAATGGTAGCTATTATTATAGGCGAATTCTATGAGTGGAAGATGATCATCCCAATTCCCCTTAAAATCTAGAACACATGCTCGTAGCATATCTTCCAGTGTCTGAATGGTACGTTCAGCCTATCCGTCAGTCTGCAGATGAAATGCAGTGTTGAGATTTACTTGTGTGCCTAAACACTTCTGGAAAGATCTCCAAAAGTTAGCCGTAAATTGAGCTCCTCGGTCTGATATAATAGATACGGGCACACCATGAAGCCTAACAATCTCCTTGATATACAACTTCGCATAATCTTCAGCCGTGTAAGTTGTCTTCACTGGCAGAAAATGGGCACATTTTGTAAGTCGATCAATTATCACCCAGATGGAGTCAAACTTATGATAAGAGCGAGGTAATCCAATAATGAAGTCCATATTAATCACCTCCCACTTCCAGGTCGGAATCTCTATATTTTGAAGCAATCCACCGGGTTTCTGATGTTCTATCTTTACTTGTTGACAATTGGGACACTGGGCTACAAATTCTGCAATAGACTTCTTCATATTATCCCACCAATACTGCTCCTTGACATCATGATACATCTTTGTCGAGCCGGGATGGATGGAATATCGGGATTGATGAATCTCATTCATAATCTTCTCTCGCAACCCTGCCACATTAGGCACACACAATCGGCTCTGGTATCTCAGTGCCCCATCTTTTCCGATCCCAAAAGCCATACTTTTACACTGTTGAATGCTTTCTCTTAATCGTACTAAGATAGGATCTTCATATTGTCGTGCTTTTACCTCGGCTACCAAAGATGATTCTGATGTATTCTGTACAGTAACACCTCCGTCATCAGAGTCTAACAATCTGATTCTCATATTGGCTAGCTGATGAAGCTCTTTAATCAACCCCCATCTACCTGCCTCAATATGTACTAAGCTTCCCATTGATTTACGGCTGAGAGCGTCTGCCACAACATTGGCTTTACCGGGATGATACAATATCTCGACGTCGTAGTCTTTCAATAATTCAAGCCACCTACGCTGCCTCAAATTCAACTCTTTCTGCTTGAAGATGTATTGTAAACTCTTGTGATCTGTGTAGATGTCAACATGGACGCCGTATAAGTAGTGCCGCCATATCTTCAAAGCATATATTACTGCAGCCAATTCCAAATCATGGGTTGGATAATTCTTTTCATGCTTCTTCAATTGTCTTGATGCATAAGCAATCACATTCCCACGCTGCATCAATACGCACCCCAAACCTATACCTGAGGCATCACAATATACCACATAACCTTCTGTTCCTTCAGGAAGAGTGAGCACTGGTGCAGATGTCAATCGATTCTTCAGCTCCTGAAAACTACGTTCACAAGTGTCAGACCACTGGAATTTGGTAGCTTTTTGTGTTAACTTAGTCAATGGTGATGATATAGAGGAAAATCCTTCTACAAACCGCCTATAATATCCTGCTAGCCCTAGGAAGCTGCGGACTTCTGATGGTGTTGTAGGTCTCGGCCAATTCTTTACTGCATCGATCTTCTGAGTGTCGACACTAATACCCTCATCAGATATCACATGGCCAAGGAATGCTACTGAGTTCAGCCAGAATTCACATTTGGAGAGCTTAGCATATAACTTACGATCCTGAAGCGTCTGTAATACTATCCGCAAGTGGCCCGCATGTTCCGCCTCCGAACGAGAATACACTAGAATGTCATCAATGAATACAATCACGAACACATCAAGATAGGGCCTGAATATAGTATTCATGAGATCCATAAAAGCTGTTGGGGCATTTGTTAGCCCGAACGACATCACCAAGAACTCAAAGTGCCCATATCTTGTCCGGAAGGCCGTCTTTGGAATATCCTTCTCCCTAACCCTCACCTGATGATACCCTGAACGTAAATCAATCTTGGAGAAATACTTGGCACCCTGGAGTTGGTCAAACAGGTCATCAATTCTTGGAAGTGGATACTTGTTCTTTATAGTAGACTTATTCAGCTGTCGATAGTAGATACACATCCGTAACGACCCGTCTTTCTTCCGCACGAATAGGACTGGTGCACCCCAAGGTGAAGTGCTAGGCCTAATAAAGCCCTTATCCAGCAAGTCCTTCAACTGCACCTTCAACTCTCGCAACTCTGCCGGGGCCATTCTGTATGGAGGAATAGAGATCGGTTGAGTGTCAGGCAACACATCAATGCTAAACTCAATCTCCCTTTCAGGAGGAAGGCCTGGGAGTTCATCTGGGAAAACATCTGGGAATTCGTTGACCACAGGGATTGATTGTAAAGTAGGCGGTTTCGCCTCCGCATCCCTAACGCGAACGAGATGATAAATGTAACCTTTTGAGATCATTTTCCTTGCCTTAAGATAGGAAATAAACCTACCTTTCGGTGTAGCAATGTTCCCTTTCCATTCAATGACGGGTTCACCCGGAAATTGGAACCTAACCATCTTCGTACGACAGTCAACATTTGCATAGCATGAGGCCAACCAGTCCATTCCCATTATCACATCAAAATCAACCATTTCTAACTCAAATAAATTTGCCGAGGTTTGACGACTACAAATCATCACAGTGCAACCTCTATATACCCTTCTAGCAATCACAGAATCTCCTATCGGAGTAGATACCGCGAGGGGTTTACTTATCAATTCAGGTTCAATGCCAAACTTATTAGCCACAAAGGGTGTAACATATGATAATGTAGATCCCGGATCAATCAACGCATATACATCATAAGAAAACACAGATATAATACCTGTAACAACATCTGGAGACGACTCGAGATCCTGTCGACCTACTAGAGCATAGGTTCGATTTTGAGCACCACTCGAACTCGGCACTGCACCTCTACCCCTACCACGACCTGTCGACTGCTGAAAACCCCGTGCTGGAGGTCGAACTGATGAGGAAGAACCAGACACAGATCCAGTCGGCTGAGCCATACCATCACCTCCTCTATTAGGACAATCCCGCATCATATGGCCAGGCTGCCCGCACGAATAGCATGCATCAGAACCTCGACGACACAGTCCAAAGTGGGCCTTGCCGCACTGATCACAATGTGGTGTTGGGGGTCTCATCTGACTAGTATCCCTGTGATGTTGCGAGCCAGATGCCCGCGAACTCTGACCTGGACCAGAATAGGATCGATCATATCGAGGCCTCTGAAACTGTGGAGGAGCACTAGCTACAGGTGGCGCCGAACTCCTCGAAAACTGTGGCCTGATGCTGCCTCTGAAATCATCAGAATACCCTGCAAATCTCGCCCTCTTATGCTGGCCCCTATCCTACTCCCTAACTGCCCTCTGCTGGCGCTTACGATCCTCTAGGGTCTAGGCATAAGCTTGAATACGGGAAATATCCATGCCCTCCACCAAGGAGGCTATCGTACACTTATTTATCAGATGTGGTCCCAACCCATTCATGAACATATGCACCCTATCACTCATCTCGGCCACCATATGGGGAGCATACCTTGCCAAAGAATCAAACTGCATACTGTACTCTCGCACACTCATATTACCTTGTCTAAGGTTCAAGAACTTATCAGCTCTAGCTCGTCGTATCTCAACTGGCAAGTAGTGACGAAGAAAGGCCTCAGAAAATTCCTTCCACACAGCTGGAGGAGGGTTCGGACCCCTGGATCTCTCCCAACTATCATACCAGAGAACCGCTAAATCCCGTAGCCGATAAGAAGCCAACTCTACTGCCTCTGTATCACTAACATGCATAACCCGAAGTGTACGATGAACCTGGTCAATAAAAGTCTGTGGGTCCTCCTTGGGGTCTGATCCGGTAAACACTGGAGGGTCTAAATTAATAAAATCACGAACTCTTGTACTAACTGGTTTCTCAGCAGCACCTGTATTCTGCCTCTGAGCCTGAGCAGCTACCAAGCTAGTCAATAACTGCAAAGCACTCCGCATATCCTGGTCTGGAGTGCCAGACGGAGGAACTGGAGGCGCTGGGTGCCTTCTAATATCCTCTGGAGGAGATGGAGTAGATGAGGTATGAGAGGGCATCTCACTTTGAGCCTCACTTTGTCCTGCTCTGACTTGGGGCACCTGACTGGTACCCTCTCCCGCTGCTGTATCAAGCCGTCTACTAATCGTTTGCTTCCTAGTCGAAGGCATCACTGAAAAAAACAAGGTGAATATTAGAGACAAACACTTATGACTCAACTCTACGCACGATCTAGATTCAGGAAGAAGGTAACAACCCTAGATGTCATGTAGCCTCCTGATTATAAATGTGGCGCGCTACACATCCATAATCAAGACTCTACTAGACACGGCTCATAGACAACCCCTAGGACAGACTTGCTCTGATACCAAGTTTGTCACGACCCAAACTGGAGGGCCATGACTAGCACCCGACCACACTTGCCGAGCACCAACGTACATTTCATCTAACCTTCATTATTATCTTTTAGGGCTGACGAGATCAATATAAATGGTAGACCTGGATCATGGACAACCAGCAATAAAATATGACGGCATGAACATACAAAGCAGGGGATGACTAGACAATCAAGAAACTACATATAAGGTATGAGCTACCACGCTACTATGAAAGACTATACAACAAAAACTAGCCGACAAGGCATACCAAACTATACATGAGTCGACACCTGTCTATGAGCCTCTAAAGGAACGTAAGTGCTGCAACATAGCCGGAACAGGGCCCCGACATACCCATAATGTCTATAACAAAAATGCATACCAAGACCAAAGCAAGTCCGGAGAAGGGATCTCGCCAATCACCGCTGAACTGGACAGCCTACTGTGGTGGGGGAGCTGCACCTGCCTGTCTATCAGGACCTGCAGCACGACATGCAGCGTCCACAAATAAAAGGACGTCAGTACGAATAAAGTACTGAGTATGTAAGGCAGGGAACCATAAATACGATCAGTAATGTAAGCAAGGATAGAGAATATACAACCTGTAACATCTTAGTACCTCTGAGGGCTACTTACATGAAATGCATGATACATATGTATAAATACATAAACCCTTAAAAAATTCGCCTCTGTGGGCATCATCATCATCATATCGTACCCGACCATAATAGGCTCGGTAAAAAAACCGTACCCGACCATCATAAGGCTCGGTAGAATCGTACCCGGCCACGTGGAGCTCGGTAAAACCCAACTGATCAGTGGTTGCACAATAGGTGCCGTACCCGGCCAACTATAGCGTGGCTCGGTAGAGTAAAATAGATACATATATATAATGCATGCTCGACTCATGGAATCACATTCTAAACCTTTCGGAGTGACGTAAGGTCGGTATCCTCTGTACACGTTATTAGGACTAACTCTTCACTATGAACCTTATAAGATTTAGGAAGTACGAACAACATTGATAACATAAGAATAAGAGAAGCAACATTAACATCAATCGTTCCATAAGAGGGAAAACAATGTAAGTACTGCTAGCTTCTAAGAGTAGAGTATCTTGGAAGCTCGTTCATTACATTATGTACAATCGGAGTCGTGCAAAAGAAGGAAAGGGATAGCCTCACATACCTTGTATATACTTCCCCAATCTCAAGCTATGCAATTGTCAAAACTCCTTAGTCTACAATAAGAGAAACGATACTATCGTTATCATTTAAGCGTCATAACTATTATGTATCGACCACAACCTATTTTACGATGAAACGGACAGCACCTCCCCTATATATATGACCTCACACCATTCAAAACAGTCACCAAACAGCCCAAACAACATCAATAATAAACATATTGAGCCTCCCAAAATAGTCCACACATAGCCTAATCACTCCATACATACGACGACCACCGTAGTCGTGTCAAACAACCTGGAAATGTTACGAATAACTATCAGCCCATAACCCTACATATATATGGTGTTTCTCCACACCCTTCCTCCTCCAAAACTCCACAAGATAGTAGTAAAATACGCAGCCCAACAACAACGCAAAACAGTCCACAAAATAATAACATTACTACCAAGCCTTTCGATATATATTTCACAAGTTCTAGCTTCAATGTCTTAGCCGCAACTTGGATAATCTTAAATACATATAGAGTAAGAGGTTCCTTACCTTTATACAGAAAGAACAACTCCAATTTGACCTTAAATTTCCATGAAATATCCCTCCAATGCTGCCACAACAACAAAAAAGCAAAACTAGCGATCAATTAGTGTTTTTCGGCACTAGAATCACTTTAGAAGGCTTGAAATCACCTAGGATTGATATTAAGAACATGAGGGAGTATTTAAAGAACATAAACCCTTTAAAACAACCTCCCACATGAGCTGGAACGACACAAAAATGAGCAACAACAAGAAGAACAAGAGACTTACTAGCGCCACGGAATTCCCGACACTTGATTTGTGTTGTTTGCCCCTTTTTGGGTCTTGAATCTTGAGAGAACCTTGAGAGGATGTTCCTAGGGTTCTAAGGACTGAAATAGTGAGAAGAAATGACTTAAAACGGGTTGGAGGCATCCTATATAGGTCTAAATATCTTAAACCGCCTTAGTGGGCCCCATAGAGAGGTGCTTGGCGCAGTCTCGCGAAAACGCGAATATCTCTGTACTCCGAGATTGTATCGATGAACGGTTTAATGAGTTGGAAACTAGACTCATAGATCTTTAATTTTGTTGATAGATCACCCCGTAATTCCTTGTAAATTATGAGAAAAGATTAGAAATATTTGACCTAATGTTTAAGTAAAATTATGAACCTAAGTTGCGACAACTTTTGTCGACTTTTGTTTCATAACTCGTTTGACTTCAAGACTTGTGATACGGATATTATATGATTAAAATAGATTAATAAATGACCTCTTGAGTGTATTAAGCACTGCTAGATTACCTGAAAATACGAGTTACAACATCCTTGATTCGTTTAACTTCTAATACTTGTTAATTACCCTTATACACTCTTGTATCACTTAAGACCAATAGGATTGACATCTTATCATCTCAAAGATAATTCCTTCTTGGATTTATGTTAACTAATATATGGCATGAACTAACACATGTAGATATGGGTTGTAACAATAGGGGTATTGGGTTGTCGTTGGATGATTGGGATTCTCTATCGTTAACCAAAGGTTTGAGCCTTATAATAGAGAATTTCATGGTAAAGAGTGTTTTACCTCAACAAAACATACTTGGCGTGAACTCGAATTAATCATGTTAGTAGGGTATTGATACCGGATAGTTATGTCACGATCCCAAAACCATCCCGATCGTGATGACGCCTATCATAGAACTAGGCCAGCCACCATATTTCCAAAATAGTTCAACATTCCATTAAAATTTAAATAACAACCTTTTTCATACTGAAATCCTCATAAAAAGTATAAAGTAAAAAATCAAAACGCGGAAAATAAAGCCTAACCTCGGGTATCACTAAGTCATGAGCAATCACTACAACTTGTCCGAAATATAACAAGACTAGAATAATCCAGAAATCAAATACTAATAACTATAGGGAGATAGGAGGGAGAAGGACAAGGCTGCGATCGTCATGCAGCTACCTTGCCAACTCCAAATATCCGCGACGGATGAAGATCAATGCTCGTTATCACATCCAGCAACCCTTGAATTTGCACACAAGGTGCATGGAGTAATTTATGCCAACTTAGTAAGTAATAAAGGTAAATAAAGACTGAGCAGTAAGAAGCACATAAAAACCACATCATGAAATCTCAGTAAGTATAACATGCTTCCAAATTCATTATGTGAGTCAAGTCATCTCGTTTTAAATCCAATTTTTCGGAAAAGCCATTGAAGATATCTTTCAACAGTTTTTAACAAAGACTCAATACAATTGATAGTAAAAGTGAATGAAAATCATAAACAGCCCCTCGGGCGCAACATCAATCATAAACAACCCCCCGGGCATATCTCGTATTACTCACTCAGGGTACTCGCGCTTACTGGGGGTGTGCAGACTCCGGAGAGGCTCCTACAGCCCAAGCGCTATAACACATACAGACAACTCACGTGTTGCACGGACAACTCACGTACTATAGTATCAATATCAGAATCAGCACGGACAACTCATGTGCTGCACAGATAACTCACGTGCTATACTATCAATATCCTCACAATTACAGGCTCTCAGCCTTACTCAGTCATAGATCTCTCAAGCCACTCGGGCTATCAGTAAAAACAGGGTGCTCAGCCCAAAAAAATTATTTTATGCTTCAAAACGAAGTAATAAAGACTGAATTATGAAATCAGTAAAACATAACATGACTGAGTATAGATCTTAAGTCAAAACAGTTAGGAAATAATAAGAAAAGGCCCCTAAGGGTCCAAACAGCTTGGCACGAGGCCCAAATATGGCATTCAGCCCAAATCATCGAAATTTTTTCTAAAACACATAAGTATAATATAGTTTCCAGTCAAATACGCAACTTAATAGTTGCTACAGAATGGACCAAGTCACATCCCCAACGGTGCACTCCCATACGCTTGTCATCTAGCACGTGCGTCACCTCAACATAGTAAAACAATGTGAAATCCGGGGTTGTATACCCTCAGGACAAGATTTACAATCATTACTTACCTCGAACCGGTCAAACCCCTACTTCGCGACGCCCTTGCCTATGGAACCGGCCTCCAAATGTCCCGAGTTTGACCAAAAGCATTACAAAGCAATCAATATAGGCCAATGAACCAATACCATATGAAAAATTATTGAATTATACTAAAATCCGGAAATTCACCCAAACCCGTCCCCGGGCCCACGTCTCGGAATCCGAAAAAAATCGTAAAACTAGAAACTCCTTTCATTCCCGAGTATATACATGCCAAAATCATCAAAATCCGACCTCAAATGGTCCCTCAAATCCTCAATCAAAACTCTCCAAAACTCAAGCCCTAACCCCTTCAACTTCACCGCAAATTTCCACTAATTTCATGATTAAACAATGGGAAAATCATCATAAATACAAGTCATAAAGCCCAAGTAACTTACTCTTAGTTTGTGTGAGTCCACAAAACAGTAGAGTACCTGGTCCTCTACGAGATTTTACTGAGAATGCTAATAAAACTACAAGTAAATAAGGCAGAAGATTTTTACGTGGAAAAATCTCACACAAGGGGATCAAAAAAATCACGGTCTATACATGTAGGCTTTCAACTTCACTAACTTGTAAAAACCTATTACAAGCCACTTTGTAATGACTCTATTACAAAGAATTTACTCAACTAACTTTTGGTACTCTTACCACAAGCCACTTTGTGACTCCCTAGTTATAAAGACTTTTACTAACTTGTGATGCTCTCACCACAAGCCACTTTGTCACTCTACAGTTACAAAGGCTTTTGCTTATGACTAAACCTAGTCGCAACATAAACTCAAGGAGTTTACGGATTTACAAGAGGATTCCTAATCAACGCTTCTAGATAAGA
Organism: Nicotiana sylvestris; assembly: GCF_000393655.2. Lineage (NCBI taxonomy): Eukaryota > Viridiplantae > Streptophyta > Magnoliopsida > Solanales > Solanaceae > Nicotiana > Nicotiana sylvestris. The sequence continues at coordinate 27,100,437 of NC_091057.1, forward strand.
AATTTAGGAGATATAATAAGTACAATTACAAAGTTACAATTCAAGTAGTACAAGAACAAGCTAACTTTAGGAACTGGTCCGTAGTTGCGTTCAACTTTGTTCTTCAAACTCGTGAGTATTGATTTCTCTGCTTTTGCAAAAGGCTTGAATGAGAAACTGAAACATTTAAGTGATGTTTTTGTATAAACTCATTGATTCTACACCTTGATCACATCACTTGAAAATATGTGAGCACTTTAGTTGGTTAGAGAATGCGTGGGCGCTAGAAACAATGCAGTGCGTCAGAAACAGTGCAGGCAGTCACTTCGTTTTCAGCTATGTTCAATTGACTTTGTACTGCTATGAGAAAACCACAAGGGTATTAGGTCCTTGTTTGGGTTCCTAGCTCCTGAAGCTGTAGCAGTTCACATTTAGCTGGAATCCGTTAATCTTGCAGTATAGTCCAAGTAGGTCAGGTTCCCTATCTGGTTCTTAACAGTAAGTTTGTTAGATTATCAAACATAAGGCAAGAACATTTAAAACCTATCAATTACCCTTACTGATATCCCTCGATTCCTCTTGAAAATCACTGCCAAAAGCTCCAAACTCGTTCAAAAATGGTGAAGAATGGGCAAAAATTCGCGAAGTATGACTTTTATACTTTCTGCCCAGAAGTCTCGCACCTATGGTCCATATAAGCGCACCTGCACTACCGCATCTGCGGTCCATCAAGCGCACCAATGGATTCCACTTATCCGCAAAATTTTGCATCTGCGGCTATACCCTCGCAAGTGCAATACAACCTCTACACCTGTGATCAAGCTTCAACTGGCCAAAACCACATCTACGTCCTCCCTTTCACATCTGCGACCTCGCACTTGCGGTCCCCAATCCACAGGTGTAGAAATGACAAAAGCAGCAAATCTCAGCTGCACCAACTCAATTCCAACTCTTCCGTCAACAATCCAAATTCATCCTGAAGCCCTAGGGACCTCAACCAAAAACACCAACAAGTCACATACCACAATTCAAACTTATTCAAACCTTCGGAACTCTAAAAATAACATAAAAAAACCAAATCACCCTCAGATCCAAGCCTAAGAACCTCCAAACTTCCTAATTCGACAAACGATGCCGAAACCTATCAAATCACCTCCGAATGACCTAAACATTTTCACAATATCACAAATGATACTACGGACCTACTCCAATTTTCGGAATTTCATTCCGACCCCGATATCAAAATTTTCACTACCGGCCGAGAAAAGCCAAATTTTTAATTTCGCCAATTCAAGCCTAAATCTACCACGGACCCCCAAATCACATTCCGTACGCGCTTCCAAGTCCTAAATCACCTAACGGAGCTAACCGAACCATCAGAATTCACATAGAAGATCATTTACACATAAGTCAACATGCAGTTGACTTTTCTAACTTAAACTTCTAAATAGGAGACTAAGTGTCTCATTCCACACAGAAATCTCTCCAAACCCGAACTAGCCAACACAATGCATTGAAATACAGCTGAAGAACACATAAAGAAGGAGAAATGGGGGAAACATGGCTATAACATATGAAACGACCGGTCAGATCGTTACATCCTCTCCCTCTTAAACAAATGTTCGTCCTCGAACGAGTCTAGAAACATACCTAAAGCCTCAAACCGGTGTGGATATCTTCTCTGCATCTCCCGCTCGTTCTCTCAAGTAGCCTCCTCCATGGGTCAACCTCTCCACTACACTTTCACTAAAGCTATATCCTTTGATCTCAACTTTCGGACCTGCCGCTTCAAAATAGCCACTGGCTCCACACAATAGGTCAAATCACCATCTAACTGAACTGTGGTGAAATCCAAAACATGAGACAGATCGCCAATATACTTCCGGAGCATAGAAACATGAAATACCAGATGAACACTCGACAAACTAGGTGGAAAAGCAAGTTCATAAGCCACCTCCCCGATCCTCCGAAACACCTCAAAAGGCCCAATGAATCGATGGCTCAATTTGCCCTTCTTCCCAAATCTCATAACTCCCTTCATGGGTGAAACCTTCAGTAGAACTTTCTCCCCAACCATGTAAGACATATCGCAAACCTTTCTGTCAGCATAACTCTTTTGTCTTGACTGCGCTGTACGAAGCTGCTCCCAAATCACTTTCACCTTGTCCAAAGCATCATGAACTAAGTCAGTCCCCAAAAGTCTAGACTCACCCGGCTCAAACCAACCTACTGGAGATCTACACCATCTCCCATATAAAGCCTCATATAGAGCTGTGCTCAACTCAATCTAAGTACCCAACTCTCGCTGCACGACCCTCCAAAACTGTGATGTAAACTGAGTACCTCTATCTGAAATGATGAAAACTGGGACGCCATGCAGGCGAACAATCTCTCGGATATAAATCTCAGCTAACCGCTCTAAAGAATAGGTAGTACATACATGAATGAAGTGCGTGGACTTGGTCAGCCTATACACAATCACCTAAATAGCATCGAACTTCTTCAAAGTCTGTGGGAGTCCAACTACAAAATCCATGGTGATCCGCTCTCACTTTCACTCTGGAATATCCATCTGCTGAAGCAAGCCACCCGATCTCTGATGCTCATATTTTACCTGCTGACAATTGAGACACCGAGCTACAAACCCCACTATATCTTTCTTCATTCTCCTCCACCAATAGTGCTATCTCAAATCCCGGTACATCTTTGTGACACCCGAATGAATGGAATGCCGCGAGCTATGTGCCTCCTCTAGAATCAACTCCCGAAGCCCATCTACATTGGGCACACATATCCGACCTTTCATCCTCAATACCCCATCATCACCAATAGTAACATCTCTTGTATCGCCGTACTGAACTTTTGTCCTTGAGGATAAGCAAATGAGTATCACCATACTGTCGCTCTCTGATACAGTCAAACAAGGAAGACCAAGAAACCACACAAGCTAAGGTTTTGCTGGGCTCCAAAATATCCAACCTCACAAATCGATTGGCCAAGGTCTGGACATCAACTGCAAAAGGTCTCTCCCTGACAGGAATAAATGCAAAACTACCCATACTCACCGCCTTCCTACTCAAGGCATCAGCCACTACATTGGCCTTCCTCAGATGGTACAAAATTGTAATATCATAGTCCTTTAGCAACTCCAACCATCTCTGCTGCCTCAGATTGGGATCTTTTTGCTTGAACAAGTGCTGGAAGCTACGGTGATCAGTAAACACCTCACAAAACACACCATAGAGATAATGCCTCCAAATCTTCAACGTATGAACAATGGCAGCCAGCTCCAAATCATGAACAGGGTAGTTCTTCTCATGGGGCTTCAACTGACGAGAAGCATAAGCAATCACTCTACCCTCATACATCAACACACACCCAATACCAACTATAGAAGCATCACAATATAATGTATATAAACCCGAAGCTGATGGCAAAACCAACACTGCAGCTGTGGTCAAGGCAGTCTTGAGCTTCTGAAAGCTCACTTCACACTCTTCCGACCATCTGAAAGGAGCACCCTTTTGAGTCAATATGGTCAAGGGTGATGCAATAGATGAAAATCCCCGGACGAACTGGCGGTAATAACCTGCCAAACCCAGAAAACTACGAATCTCTATCGCTGAGGATGGTCTGGGCCAACTCTAAACTACCTATATCTTCTTTGGATCAACTTGAATACCCTCATTGGATACCACGTGCCCCAAGAACGACATTAAACTAAGCCAAAACTCACACTTGGAGAATTTTGCAGAAAGCTTCTCCTCTCTCAAAAGCTGCAATAAAACTCTCAAATGCTTAGCGCGCTCCTCCTGACAGTGTGAGTACATCAGAATATCATCAATGAATACAATAACAAACGAGTCGAGATAAGGCTGAAACACGTTGTTCATCAAATGCATGAATGCTTCTGGGGTATTGGTCAGCCCAAAAGACATTACAAAGAACTCATAATGACCATATCTGGTCCTGAAAGCTGTCTTAAGAATGTCCGAGTCCCTGATCTTCAACTAGTGATACCATGACCTGAGGTCAATCTTGTAGAACACTCTCGCTCTTTGAAGCTGGTCAAATAAATCATCAATACGAGTCAAAGAATACTTGTTCTTGATTGTGACTTTGTTCAACTGCCTGCAATTAATGCACATCCTCATCGTGCCATCCTTTTTCTTCACAAATAGAACATGCGCACCCCAAGGCAAAACACTAGGCCGAATAAACCCCTTATCAAGGAGTTCCTGAAGCTGCTCCTTCAACTTCTTTGACTCCGCCGGTGCCATATGATACGATGGAATAGAAATGGGATGAGTGATCGGCACCAGATCAATACCAAAATCAATATCCTTGTCCGGCGGCATGCCCGACAGGTCTGTAGGAAACACATCCGGAAAATTCCTCACTACCGGAACTAAATCAATGGAAAGAGACTCTGCACTAACATCCCTTACAAAGACCAAATAAGAAAGGCAACCCTTCCCAACCATCCGCTGGGGCTTTTAAGAATGAAATCATCCTACTGGGAACATAATCTGTCGAACCTCGCCACTCAGTCCGTGGAACCCCCCGTATAGCCAACGTCACTGTCTTAGCATGACAGTCCAAAATAGCACGATACAGAGATAACCAATTCATGCCCAATATCACATCAAAGTCGACTATACTAAGAAACAAAAGGTCCTCTCGAGTCTCCAATCCCCCAATAGTCACCACACACGACCGATTACGCGGTCCATAACAACAGTATCGCCCACCAGAGTAGATACATGAACAGATGAAACAAGAGACTCACGAGGCGTATCTAAATAATGAGCAAAATATGATGACACATATGAAAAAGTAGAACCGGGATCAAATAATACAGAGACATCCTTGTGGCAAACTAAAACAATAGCTGTGATCACAACTTCTGAAGCAATAACATCTGGTCTGGCTGAGAGTGCATAGAAACGGGCCTGACTGCCACCTGATTGATCTCCCCCTCTAGAGCGACCCCTAGCCGACTGTCCCCTACCCCTAGATAACTAGGCGGGTGGTTAAGTAATTGGTACTGAAGTCGATGGCCTAGAACTCTGTTGCGGGGTCCCACTCAACAACCTAGAGTAGTCTCTCTTGATATGACCAAGATCCCCACACTTGAAACAACCCCTCCTCTGATGAAACTGCTGCTCTTGATACCCTATGGAACTACCCGTAGAATCTGAGCAGACGGGGCATGATGAGAGCTCAGTGCTGGAAGGGCACTAAGAGATGAGTGACCCTGATGTGAACTGTGCGAACCATGGCCCGATGATGCTGTAGATATGTAATTTTGACCCGCACTTTCGAGTTACCTTTAATAGTCCTAGTAATTTTTTTAGGATATTTGTCTGGGTTTATTTCTATAAGATTTCACTTTATTATTAATTTTAATTCTATTTTTAAAGGAACAAAAATTGAATAAAAAAACAAAAATAGTTTCCTTATATATTTTCTTATTTTTAACTTAAGGCCATCAATATTTTATAGCAAATAAATTTTTTTATTTTATTTTTTATTTTTACTATGATTTTTAGGTATTTTTCTCTACTTTTATTTTTAATGTATTAATTTATATATATATATATATATATATATAATATAGTTGCATTTTGTTATATAATTTACCCTAGTTAATTAGAATTGAATTATATTTTGATAAGAAAAGGTTTAAGTCTTTCTTAATTGATGGATTTTAAAGGGTTATAGTCCCAAAATTAGGCCCAAATTCGGCCAAGCTTGAGCCTAAATTGGGGCAACCTAATTCCCTTAATTCGTGACCCACACCTAACCCCTTCGACCCGCCAAACCTACCTGATCCGCCCCGATTTTGGCCTTAAATCTCAGCCATTCATTTACTCTCATCCAATGGCCCACATTTCATTTTAACCCCATATAAAACCCTAATATTTCCCAAACCCTAAACCTAAATCCCAACCCAAATCGGTGCCCCCCCTTTCCCAGCCTCTGCCCGCGTCCCTTGCCACTCTACCTCGCCGTAAAACTCAGCAAATCGGCCGAGTTAACTCACACGGTCCCCTCATGGTCCCCCTCATCATTAGGATTTGATTCTACGCATTTTCTTCCTATTTTTCATTTTTCGGATTTCTCTTTTAGGCGAAAATAGGATAAATGGGGTGTGTAGGATTGAGTTGCACTCGATCTACTTCCTCCATTTTCTTATCTCACCAATAGAAGAGATTTTCCGATTTTGGTTTTAATTTTTTGAGAATTTCGTGGGGATTTTCGGATTTTTGAAGGGTTTTACGATTTCTTGCAAAGGAAGGAGAGAAGCTTCGAGAGGGCTATATATTTGGGTTTGGACAGAGATTGAAGGGGGGATTGGGATAAAAATTAGGGTTTGAGAAATCATCAATCCCCTCCTCTAATTTTCTTGGTTTTCTTGGAGCAACCAGAAAAATACAAATGAAAAAAAAAGATTCAGTTAGCCCTCTTCATTTTCGGATTCTATTTTTTAGATTTTTAGTTTGATTTAAATCTTCGAAAAATACAAAAAAATTATTATTCTCAGTTTGGTTTTGATTCTCTTTGATGGAGATTAATGGAGACATCGTGGAGTTGAAGCTGTAGTCCGAGATTTTGCCAAGGTCGTTTTGAAGTCGCTATTTGATTGCTGATCGAGGTTTCTGTTCGGGGCTCTTGATTCCTTCTGTTGTTTGCTGTTCATTCTAAAACCTCGCTGTCAACTCTGCTTGTGTTTAATCTACAGAACTAATCAAAATTTTCACCACACCAGGTTCATTTCTCTTCTTTTGTTGACTATTTTGGTGTGATTGGAATATAAAGCTTGGTATGCAATACTAGCTTAGATTGTTTGTATCACTGTTATAAATGTTTGTTGCTAGTTACTTACTGTTAGTGACTGCAATAGTGTTACAAATGATACCTTTCTTTGCTGGCTTCAGTTAGGTGTTTTGACATCCCAGTCATATTACAAAATTATTTGTCGAAGTTAATACAATTTGCTAATTCGGGGAATAAAAATGAATCTAAGACTTCAATGCTAATCTAGTTTGCTTGTAAGTATTAAAGCCTTGTTTTAGTTTGAATTTGCTTTGTTTATCAAGACGAATGACTGTGAATTCGATCGATCCCGTGATTATTACGGCAAAAGGAGTTACTGTCTATATTTGTTGATCTTGGACACCCAGATCATAGCTGCCTCTGTTTAATTTACTAGAATTTAGATTCTCGCGCTCATGTTGTTTATCCATGTATTGAGTTTTGTATGGATTGAATAGTTAACAAAAATGGCATGTCTATGATTATGGTCTGATATCGAGCGGCATTGTATGCATTCTGACTGTTAATGCATATATCCTTTTACATCTGTAGTTGGTTGCATTGTCCGCTATTGATGACTAAAGGTCAAGCTGTTCTTTCAGGTTCATTTTTTTGTTAGATCTTTCTAAATAACTAGACTATCCCCCTCCTGATCTATTGGTAACTTGTCCTGCTCATATCATGATTTCATGAAGTGCTCATCATGTAGGTTACCTTTCCTAATATTGTATTTTGGTTGCCATCAGTTTGTTTGCAAAGTGTCAATACAAGAATTTTGGGTGAATGGGAAGGTGATGCTATTAGCTGTACATATTTGTCGAGTTTCAATTGTAATTTTAGGGGTGAGGAGTAAATTAAGTGACAGTTCATAATAAGTCCTTAATTATCTTTAAAGGAGGAAATTTTTGTATTAAATTGATAGTTCATTAACTTAATGATTGCCAGAATGGGGTGGGGTTGGTAATTGGCTCTTGCCACATTTTTAAGTCCATTTTTCTGTTCCATTTCTTCACTATCGTTCTTTCTTACGCTAGTATATTTGATCTACCTGTTTGGATGTTTTCTTGTCTGGAACATTTCATCTACTAAAATGATGTTATCTTGAATGTCTGTTGGATCATGGGCCGTGGAGGTCGGTAAAGGCCTAGCCCATTAGTGATTTGAAATTACTCGCATGTTTTAGGAATTGGGCTTGGTCAAATGCATGAAATAAGAAGTTAAACGAAAAGTGAACATGAAATGAGTTTTATTTAATTTTATTTCTATCTTTTAATCGCTAGGAGCATGCTTAGGCCGACCACATTCGGGTAGGCAAATCTTTAGGGTGTTTATATATTAGTTTTGTTTTGTCGAGGCGAGAGGTTGTCCCTTTAGCTGATTATATTATCCGGGGAATGCCCCGAAGTACTTTGTAAATATTCTGGAGGCCGTGATGAGTTTGTGAAGGAAGCTTAGTGTAGTATTTTATTTTATTCTTATCTTATTTTTCTTTTATCTAGGCAGGGACAACCTCGAACCTCATGTGTGTTTATTTTGCTTTTTCGTGATTTTACCTCAACTTGAATATTTTAAAAGCCGATTTGATCAAGTATTCAACCGTACTAGTTACGGGACTTGGGAAGTACCTAACACCTTCTCCCCGAGTCAAATAAACCCCCTTACCCGAATCTCTGGTGTAGACTCAGTTTGGAGTCCAAAGTGTTTTAAAGGAAATATTATTTTTAAAAAAAATGGTGACCTGGCACACCGAAATCAAAGTCAGGTGGCTACTCTGAGTTGTTTCCTTTTGAACACAATTTTATCACTTTTTAATTAAAAACCCTTTTGAGCCTTACAAATCTTTTTATTTATTTAAGAGGGTTAGTGAAGTTGGTTGAAAAAAGAGGTATGACATCTCTGGCAACTCTGCTGGGGACTTGCAGGTTCGAGCTAGTTCTACGATCTTGTTGGCTTTTAGAATATTTGGTTGAGGTTTCTATGCTTTTTCATTAGCTTTACTTGATTTTTATTATATTTTTATATTTTTGTTATTATTTGCTAGTTGTTTATGTGTTTACAGTTTTTGCTTTATTTGTTTACTGCTTTATAACTATCATCATTTGCATAACCCCGAGTCTTCTTTCTGCAACAAGTCTTCCGGAGTACGTTTGTGCGTACACGGACTTTTGTGAGTCACCCGTGTCTTTAGGGGAGTGGCGTGGGAGTGTGGAGTGGGCAGACAGCTAGAGCAGCCGCCATCGACCACGTGCCGCCCCGAATTGCCTTGTCTAGTGAACCCCAACCGTAGGTTAGCCTTTAGGTCATACTTATGTGCATCATATCATTTAAACTTAGCAGGGTTCGGTCCCACACCGTGTCCCGTTGTAGGAGGCCTATCCAAATTATGTCAAAAGTGGGCTTATGGCCCAAAAAGACATTTAATCATCCCTATGTGCTACATGTTGCATCTCTTTAAGGGTAAAAAGGTCATTTGGCGGACCAACAATATTTGAGGGAGAAGTATAAAATGAAGCAAGTAGGGTCCACCTGCATTTTTCTTTCATAGTTTTCCAAAAATCAAAAAAAATGAAAATTGAAAATCCAAAAAGATTGTACACTTCTCCATTATTTTCCAAAATATTCAAAAAAAATCCAAAAAGATTTTACATTTTCCATCATTTTTTCCAAAAATTTTAAAAAAGGAGAAAAAGAAAATCCAAAAGATTTTACATTTTCTGTCATTTCTCAAGAAGACAAAAAATATGGTTTTTCCAAATTAGTTGCATTTTTTTAAAGGTTTTCTCCCATGTCCAATCTTCCCGAACTACGCGAACCTGATTCTTGTCTCTCGGGGCGAGATACGTAGGCAACCCACATAGGGTCTGGTCTTCCTAGTGTCTTAGGTTCTTGGCTTTGCGGGGTCTTAGCCATATCTTGCATTTCTAGCCACTTTCGGCCATTCTTGCAAATTGGGGTTTTTTTCCGCAAAAGTGGTTCAATAACTCATGTCTTAGGATCTTGAGTCTACAACTAGGTGTCATATTATTTTAAGGTCCATCCTTTTCAAGTTTGCATCTTTACCCACTTCTGGCCATATCAGCCGTTTCTGCAAAATTGGTCATTTCTGCAAATTTATTTTGGGCCATGATTATTAAGAGTTAGAATTCATATAAGCTTTAGTGAGGTATTCCCATGTCTTTGAGGTCACCTTTCTTGAGTTTGCATTCTTAGCCACTTTTGGCCCCTTAGGCCATTCTGCAGAAATAGCCCAACCATCCCCTAGGAAATGTTGTGATGTCACATAATGTCTTGAGTCATTAACCATGTTGTTCCCATTCAAGTATGGATCCACTCACCAATGCTAGAGTATCAATGGTGGTCAAAGTCCCTAGAAGGCTAGTAAAATGGTGGAACATGTTCAGATTACTTGAGCAACATGATTTGATGGGTAAATTAGGGACTCTTATTTCTTTGATGGACATCACTCCCCGTCCCGACCTTGTAGAAGCAATGTTGACATTTTGGGACCCACATGGAATGGTATTCAAGTTTGGGGATCTTGAGATGACACCCACCTTAGCTGAGATAGCCGGGCTAACCCGCCTGCCATACATAGACAAGGATTTGATTTACACAAGGGCTCATTCAAGAACCAAGTTCCTTAAGATCATAGGGATGAATTTGGAAACTCACATGGGATGTCTAGATCAATATTGGGTACCTTTGGACTTTTTATTTGAGAGGTTTGCTCATCCTACTGGGTATGAGAGCTTCGTAGATGAATTTTCCATATCATATGATTCTTGGAAGAAGAGGCGCCCTATGGTCTTCGCTATTGCATTGTTGGGTCTCCTGGTATTTCCTTAGGAGGGTAGACATATTAGCACGTGTCTGGGGTCAATGGACTTTGCACTCTTCCATGATAAACACAGTAGTAAGGTCACCGTGGTTCTGACAATTTTGGCAGAGATCTATCGTGCTTTGACCAGGATTCGAGAAGGTTGGAGGTTCTTTGAGGGAAGCAACTTGTTGCTACAGCTGTGGATGATGGAACACTTATATCCCGCCACCATGTTTGAGAAAGATGTGATTGACTGTTGTCTAAGAGATCCAGTGAAGTGCATCGAGCATAGGATGACATTCGATAAGTTTGCCTTACCACTCGGAGTTCAGGATTGGGTTGATTATTTAGAATCCTTGACTGAAGAGAAGATTTTGTGGTCATACTTATGGATTGATTTAGACGTGATCTTAGCATGATCTCGCGTGCAAGATTTCTTGGTACTGATTGGACTTTGGTGTGCTAGACCATATACCCCTGCTAGAGTGATGCGTCAGTTAGGGAGACGACAAGAAGTCCCCTACATTCCCGATTCTCGTGACTTCATTAAGGAATTTGACACTATGCCGCATAGGGAGGTCGACATCCAGACCTATTTCCTTCATGCAATGAAGATGGGTAGGGATACTTTAGCTGCTGACCCATATTCACCTGGGTATACCCATGAGTACTTCATATGGCTACAGTCTACTCAGCGGGGGGTTAGCAGGCCATTGCCCCAACATGTTAGAGGAGTATTTTATGAGGAGGCCACCTTACGGATATTGCTTAGATAGTTGATGGATCGATTTACCCAGGCATAGGAGGCCCATGCAGTAGAAAGGGTTGGGGTTCGAGCTACACTTCAGTCACTGAGATCACAGTTGGCAGGGTTGGTAGAAAACACGGGATAGCACCGCGAGTACCTTACTAGAGTCAGCCTTCTAGATGCAGACGCGCATTCCAGGATTCTCATTCCCAGCTTCGAGATGTCCTTGCAGAGTATAATACAGAGCTTAGATTTGAAAGGATTGACGGGGCCATCCGGATCTTCATCGGACCCGTCCCAGCCAGGATCGTCGCATTTACGAGCAGCTTGAGGAGTCATTCTATTTAGATGTTTTGAGATTGTCTTATGTTGTCTTTTACTTCCGCGTCTTGTCTAGGAGTACTAAGTCCTTTAGGTAGTGTAAGAGTCTGTCATAGTGTAGTCGAGTCTATCACGTCTTTCATTATCGTACTTCCCTTTATATTTTAATATCGAAAAGTTTTAAATGAAAAATCCCAAAAAGATTTTGTTTTTAGTTTATTTTCCATCACTTTTCCAAAACTACGCTTGGTCTGATTCATGAGGGATATGATATATAGGCAACCTATATCAGGTTCAATCAAATCATTTTTGGTTCAAAAAAAAAGAGAGAGAGAGAGAGAAGAGATAAAAGAGAAAAAAGTGATAAGAGGCGTTGGAAAAGAAAGAGAAGGAAGGATCGAAATGAGCAAATCGGGATGATGCCCTATGACCCTGCGACCCTCAAAGCCATTTTAGAACTGTTAATTGTTGCTAGGTGCATTTTATGTAATGTGATATTATTATTTGATAAATGCCTTAATGCTAATATGGTGGTTTTGTGTTGTTGTCCTCTGTTATCTTTATTTAATAACAGGAAGGTGGTTAGTTTGTTGGCATCCTAGCAAGTCATCCATTCAACACTCGATCAAAGCGTCAAACAGTCATGGCTAGCAAGGAAATAGACACTAGAGTTGTAGACCCACCAAGGGAGATTGTTGAGTTGGAATCGGATTGCAAGAGGAGGTCCGGAGGTTGAAGCACCAGATAGCGGAAATGTATAAAGCCTGGATTAAGGGATACCCTCCACCCTCGTTCCCTACCAACTACACAGAAAACCCTGCTTCCATTCCACCACTCTCTCAATCCCAGATGCCCAATACCATTAATCTTTCCCCACAACACGCACCTGGCTTTACCCCTTACCATAACTACCCCGACACTTCAGCCCAAATTGTTCATGCTCCGCCAGCCAAAACAACCTCGTACCCTGCTCCGACATCTGCTCCTATTTTTGTACGACCTCCACAAGCTACCCTTCACCGATCCTCTAGTGAGCCCGCCTTCGCTGCTACAAATGCCCACTACTATGCACTGGAGCCCACCTTCAAAGTCCCAAATACTTACTCTTACACTCCCCAATTTGAGCCTCATGTTGAAACTGACAAACCACCCAAGAATGCAGAGCAAGAAGAGATGTTTAGGAAGGTATATAGTCTGGAGCAATCATTGAGAAATATGCAAGGGTTGGGAAACCAGGTGAGTGTGGCCTATAAGGATTTGTGTTTGTTCCCCGATGTCCAACTGCTTGCCGGGTTCAAGAAGCCCAAGTTTGACTTGTATGACGGACATGGGGATCCTGTAGCTCATCTGAGGGGTTATTACAGTAAAATGAGAGGCGTCGGGGGAAAAGAAGAATTACTAATGGCATACTTCAACCAAAGTTTGAGTGGGGCAGCTTTAGAATGGTACACCCGCCAGGACGCCAGCATGTGGTACACCTGGGACGATATGGCTCAGGCCTTTGCCCGGCACTTTCAATACAATATAGACACTGTTCCAGACCGCCTATCTCTGACCAAGGTGGAAAAGAAACCTAGTGAAAGCTTTAGAGAATATGGGTTCCGATGGAGGGAGCAAGCTGCACGAGTCAATCCTCCGATGGAAGAGGCCGAGATGGTTAAATATTTTCTTCAAGCCCTGAAGCCCACTTACTATGACCACTTGATCTCAGCCATTGGTAAGTCTTTCAATGATGTGGTAAAGATGGGAGAAATAGTGGAAGAGGGGATCAAGTCGAGTAAGATCATGAACTATTCTGCTATAAAAGCAACCACCCAGGCAATCCAGAGTGGTACCGGAAGTTTGCTAGGCAAGAAGAAGAAGAAGAAAGATATCGCTATGGTTGTCTCCGGATCATGGCATGGCCAGAGGGGTTCACCTCATCAGTACACCCATCCTTGACCCCGACCTTAAACCTACGCCCAAGCTCCATATAATCCACCTCAACATTACTTTTCCCCGCAAAACCCCCAATACTCAGCCAGGCCATCCCAATACCTTGTTCACCATGCACATGCATATGCTCAACCCCCTCCTCACCCACAATGGCGTGTCCCAGTCCCACAAAATACCTACCCAGCTCCACAAAATGCCTATCCACCTCCACAACCTTACCAAAACCCCAATGGTTCAAATATTTGATCAAGGCCAGAGTATAGAAGAGAGAGGCAATAGCGAAAAAAAACTTTTACCCCGCTTAGAGAATCCTATGCTAGTCTGTTTCAAAGGTTAAGTCAGTTGGACGTCTTGAGGCCGATTGAGTCAAAGATGCCAAATCCTCCTCCAAATAACCTCGATTATTCCCTGAGGTGCACCTATTGTTCTGATGCTCCAGGGCATGACATAGAGAAGTGCTGACATTTGAAAAGGGCAATCCAGGAGCTCATTGATGCAAACCAAATTGTAGTCCATAGCCCAGATGCGCCAAACATCAACCAAAACCCTTTGCCAGCCCATGAAGAGACACATATGATTGAAATAGTTCACAAGGATGGGGAGCCCAAGAAGTCTTCTAAGTCCGTCATGATGATTCGGGCCAGTGAAAGTAATTTGGTTAAAGCTCCAGACTCTACCAAAGTAAAGCCTTTAACAATTGAAGGTGCGACAGAAAAGTCGAGCCTGCTCAATTTGAAACCACCGGTGTTGGTCATGAAAGGGATGTCAAAAGATATTGGGACAAGTCCAGAAAGCTCAAAAAGTGGTAGTGCCAGGGATTCTAAGTAAGCCTGTCATAGTTGTGAAAGGGGATCCTATTACACCTATCATCATTAAACTAGTAACCTAGCTGCCAGTGGTTGATGCCAAGGCTGTTCCGTGGAATTCCAAACAGGTGATAATGACATACAAAGGAAAAGAAATAGAGGAAGAAGTTAATGAAACTGGAGGATTGACTCGTTTTGGGAGATGTTTCACCCCAGAAGAATTAAAGAAAGCCAAGCCATTCAAGGATAGCCAAATGCCAGTAAAGAAATCGGTCACCAAGGAAGCGGCTGAGGAATTCCTGAAAAAGATGAAAGTGCAGGATTATTCCATTGTAGAGTAGTTAAGGAAAACACTAGCTCAGATTTCTCTTTTGTCTTTGCTGATACATTCAGATGAACATCACAGGGTCTTGATGAAGATTTTGAATGAGGCACATGTTTCTGATAAGATCTCTGTGAATCACTTGGAAAAGATAGCTAGAAAGATCTTCGAAGTAAACAGGATCACTTTCTCAGATGATGAACTTCCTATGGAGGATACAGAACACAACCGAGCTCTTTATCTCACGGTGAAGTGCGGAGATTCTGTTGTCTAAAGGGTTTTCGTTGACAATGGCTCTAGTGTGAATATTTTCCCCCTGTCTACTCTACAAAAACTGAAGATTGGCGCCGAAAGAATCCACTTGAACAGTGTGTGTGTTCGAGGCTTTGATGGGGGAGGTAAAGATTCTGTTGGAGATATAATGCTCGAATTCTCGATAGGGGCAGTTGAGTTTACCATGGAATTCCAAGTGTTAGATGTGGCTGTCTCCTACAATCTGTTGTTAGGCAGGCCCTGGATATATGCTGCTAAGGCAGTCCCGTCTTCTCTGCATCAAATGGTAAAGGCAGGAAATAGTTGTGCATGGTGATGAGGACCTATTAGTTTGTAATGACACAATTGTTTTGTTTATCGACGCTGAAGATGATAAGGGACCTTGGGTCTATCAAACTTTTGAAACAGTGTCTGTTGAGAAGATTTCTGAAGGAAAATGCATTCCGGGTCCTAAGCTATCTTCCGCGTCCGTCATGGTTGTGAATGAAATGTTGAAGAATGGTTTTGTGTTGGGCAAGGGTCTGGGCTCATCTCTGCAGGGTATTTTGCATCCAGTGCGCCCCAGTAGGAATCCTGGTACATTTGGTTTGGGATTCATGCCCACAGAGAAGGACGTGAAAAGGGTTAAAAATCTGAAACAGAAGGTATAGTAACTCCCCAAGCCTGTCCCACACATCTCTAAGTCTTTTGTCAAGCCAGGGGCCGAAAAACCTCCAACCTCCTCAATCCCAAAACCTGTGGTCGATGTTGATGAAGAGCTGATCAAGAGGTTCCAAAGTCTATTCGATGAGGTCAATATGATAGAAGTTGGTGAAGGCTCTAGTAAAGTGGATGTGCAGCTTGTTGGCCCAAATGTGAAGCTTAGCAATTGAGAAGCTACTCCACTCCCCACCATGAATGAGTTTTGGTAGTTTGCTTTGTTTTCGTTTCTGTTATCTGGGTTATTCCACGGTTGTAATCCAGATTTTTAGTGTTTTCTTGTTTTGATGTTCAAACCCTTCTCTCCTTTTATTTTCAATAAAATGCAACTTCTCGTTTTCTGTATTCCTAATAGTGTTTTATTTTGCTTTTTTCCCTCTTTTGTACAGTTCGTTTTATGCTGGTTGCAATTACATGACATGTATGAAGAAGTTTCAGCCAAGTCTTAAAAGTCAATCTAATTCTAAAGTAATAATCCAAGAAGTGGAATATAATGATGAAATAGAATATGATGAAGAAGCAGCATTTGAGGAAATCAGTAAAGAACTAAAACAATTTGAAGAAAAACCAAAGCCTAATTTGAGTGAAACTGAAGCAATCAATTTAGGGGACCAGGATGATGTTAGGGAAACCAAGATAAGCGTGCACTTAGAACCGCAAGTTAATGAGGAAATAATCAAAACATTGTTTGAGTACAAAGATGTCTTTGCTTGGTCATATGGCGATATGCCGGGCCTGAGCACTAATCTAGTAGTTCATAAATTGCCAACTGATTCAGCATTCCCTCTTGTCAAGCAAAAGTTGCGAAAGTTCAAGACTGATATGAGTGTGAAGATCAAAGAAGAAATCACAAAGCATTTTACTGCAAAGTTCATTTGGGTCACGAGATATCCCACTTGGTTAACTAATGTTGTGCCAGTACCAAAGAAGGATGGTAAGATCAGGGTATGTGTTGATTACCGTGATCTTAACAAAGCAAGCCCAAAGGATGATTTTCCATTGCCGAACATTCGCATTATGATCGATAATTGTGCCAATCATGAGATTGGGTCTTTTGTGGACTGTTACACGGGATATCACCAGATCTTAATGGATGAGGAAGATGTAGAAAAGACAGCATTCATCACACCTTGGGGAACATACTGTTATCAGGTAATGCCATTTGGTTTGAAGAATACTGGGGCAACTTACATGAGGGCGATGACCACCATATTTCATGACATAATACACAGGGAGATTGAGGTTTATGTAGATGATGTGATCATAAAGTAAAAGAAGCAGTCTGACCATGTTAAGGACTTGAGGAAGTTTTTCGAAAGACTCTGCAGGTACAACCTCAAGCTCAAACCAGCGAAATGTGCATTTGGTGTCCCATCGGGGAAACTGTTGGGATTCGTGGTCAGTCGACGTGGTATTGAGTTGGACTCGTCGAAGATCAAAGCCATTCAAGAGTTACCGCCGCCAAAGAACAAAACAGAGGTAATGAGCCTACTTGGAAGGTTAAATTACATCAGCAGGTTTATTGCTCAACTCACGACAACCTGTGAACCCATCTTTAAGCTGCTGAAGAAGAATGTTGCAGTCTAGTGGACTAACGAATGTCAAGAAGCATTTGATAAGATTAAGATGTACATGTCAAATCCACCTGTTCTGGTCCCACCAGAGCCTGGAAGACCTTTAATTCTCTATTTGACATTCTTGGATAATTCTTTTGGCTGTGTATTGGGTCAACATGACATCACGGGAAAGAAGGAGCAAGCAATCTATTATCTCAGTAAGAAGTTCACTCCCTATGAGGTTAACTACACTTTACTTGAGAGGACATGTTGCGCCCTGACTTGGGTGGCACAAAAGTTGAAGCATTATCTTTCGTCCTACACTACTTACCTCATTTCTCGCATGGATCCTCTAAAGTATATCTTTTAGAAGTCTATGCCCACTGGAATACTTGCAAAGTGGCAGATTTTACTTACGGAATTTGACATCATCTATGTGACTCGGACCGCGATGAAAGCCCAAGACTTGGCCGACCACTTGGCCGAGAATCCAGTGGATGATGAATATGAGCCACTGAAGACTTATTTTCCTGATGAAGAGGTCATGCGTGTTGACGATTTTGACCGTGATAAAAATCTAGGTTGGAAACTCTTCTTTGATGGAGCTGCTATCATGAAAGATGTCGGAATAGGGGCTGTACTTATTTCTGAAATAGTGCAACACTACCCTGTAACAACCCAACTACAATTTTATTGCACCAACAACATGGCCGAGTATGAAGCATGCATTGGGTTTGAGGTTAGCTGTAGACATGGGAGTCCAGGAAATACGGGTTTTAGGATATTCAGATTTGTTGGTTCATCAGATTCAAGGAGAATAGGAGACTTAGGACTTGAAGCTTATACCGTACCGATAGTGTCTGCATGATCTTTGTCAATGATTCATGTCGGTAGAATTTAGACATATTCCCAGGATTCACAATGAGATTGCCGATGCTTTGGCTACTCTATTGTCAATGTTACATCATCCGGACAAGGCTTATGTCGACCCTGTGCATATACAAGTTCGTGATCAACATGCTTATTGTAATGTGGTTGAAGAGAAAATCGATGGCGAACCTTAATTCCATGATATCAAGGAATACATCAGGTCGGGGGTATATCCAGTACATGCTACAGGTGACCAAAAGAGAACCATTCGACATCTAGCTAGTGGATTGTTCTTGAGTGGAGGAATCTTGTACAAGAGGACTCCGGATTTAGGATTTCTGAGGTGCATAGATGCTAAAGAAGCTTTAACTATCATGACCGAAGTGCATTCTGGAGTTTGCGGGCCGCAGATGAACGGGATGTTTTGGCAAAGAAGACACTTCGAGCAGGTTATTATTAACTCACCATGGAACAGGATTGTATCAGTTTTGTTCGCAAGTGTCATCAATGCCAGGTACATGGTGATTTGATTCATTCTCCCCCATCTGAGTTACACACAATGTCTGCACCTTGGCCTTTTGTTGCCTAGAGCATGGATGTCATTAGACCAGTTGAGCCGGCAGCGTCAAATGGGCATAGGTTTATTCTGGTGGCCATTGATTATTTTACCAAGTGGGTCGAAGCTGTAAATTTCAAGTCTGTGACCAAGAAGGCAGTGGGGGATTTTGTTCATTCAAATATAATTTGTCGGTTCAGAATTCCCAAGGTGATCATCACAGACAATGCTACTAATCTCAACAGTCATTTGATGAAAGAGGTATGCCAATAGTTCAAGATCATGCATCGGAACTCCACTCCGTATCGCCCTAAGGCAAATGGAGCTGTTGAGGCTACTAACAAGAACATAAAGAATATACTTTGTAAGATGGTGCAAGGTTCTAGGCAATGGCATGAAAAGTTGCCTTTTGCCTTACTAGGTTATCGCTCTACTATTCGCACTTCAGTAGGTGCAACTCCTTATTCGCTGGTATATTGAACTGAGGTAGTTATTCCTGCAGAAGTTGAAATTCCATCCCTTCGGATCGTTGCAGAAGCTGAAATTGATGATGATGAGTGGGTCAAGACCCGACTCGAGAAGTTGAGTTTGATTGATGAGAAAAGATTGGCTGCAGTATGTCATGGTCAATTGTATCGGAAAAGAATGGCAAGAGCATACAATAAAAAGGTGCGTCCTCGGAAATTCGAAGTGGTCCAGATGGTATTGAAACACATCCTTCCTCATCAGGTGGAAGCTAAAGGCAAGTTCGCCCCAAACTGGCATGGGCCATTCATTGTGACAAGAGTGTTGCCCAATGGTGCTTTGTATTTAACAGACATAGAAGACAAATGTGTAGATATGACTATCAATTCTGATGCAGTTAAGAGGTACTACATATGATTTCTTTGCTTACCTTCAGTTGTATTTTGTACTTGGCATGTTCAAAGTTGAAATGACGAAGACATTTTGTTCCGCTACCCAAACACTTTCATCCTTTGTTACCCCTTTTGAGCGTTATTTATATTCTTTCATACCCCTCTTTTGGAATCAGTAGTAGAAGTAGGAAAAAAAATTGATGATGAATGAGTGGAAATAAGAAAAATGAAAAAAAGAAAGGAAAAGAAAAGAAAAAGAAAAAGAAGAAAAAAAAGAAGAAAAAGAAGAAAAAGAAGAAAAAGAAAAAAAGAAGAAAAGAAAAGAAAAGTAAAAGTAACAAAAACAAACAACTTTCTTTTGAACTACGTTCGACCTGATTCCTTTTAAGGATATGTAGGCAACCTTACAGTTCGGTCCCATCAAAATAAAAATTAAAATTCCCCAGACCAAAAGAGACTGGAGCAGAAGTTTTGGTTTTGAGAAGGTCTAATTCCAAAAGTTTTAATTTTGACCCCTTCACATCTTAAGTTAGTTTGAGCCTTCATGCCACCCTTTCTTTTTAACCCCGTCCAAAAGCCTGCATTACGGTCCAAAGAAAGACCTTCCGATCAATCTTTGAAAATGCCAAGTCAAGCGAGATAGAGGTATGATTTACATCATGGGTAACACTTTGTTCATGGGCGCAAGAGAGAAAATTTAAAATGAGAGAGTCTTATTAGTGAAAACCCTCACGGGCACCGTAAGGCGATGGTGAGCTGAGAGAAAATTTAAAATGAGAGAGTCTTATTGGTGAAAACCCTCGCGGGCACCGTAAGGCGATGGTGAGTTGAGAGATGAACAAATGAGAGAGTCTTGTTGGTGAAAACCCTTCAGGGCACTACAGGTCGAATGACGCTCATGACTTTACAGAGATATTGGATCAGTGAAAGCCCGGTTTTGAAGTATGAAGATAGGATATGAACTGAAAATATGATTGGTTGGACGGATTAGGCTGATCATTTCGAAATGCATGTCATGATCATTGGAGTTGGCTGCTTCCCTCAGATAAGTCTTCTTTTTCTCATTCTTCTTCATATAGTCATCTGTGTTCAAAATATTCCTTTGTTCCTTTTATCAACAATCATTTCACTTTGCTCATTGATTCTATATTTATGGGTCTCTTTCGAGTCAGCCCTTGTTGAATAAGCAGGGAAGGATTTCAAAGCCTACTACCAGCTTCTAAATTGCGCAAAGCAGAGTCCGGCCAGACACATCACAATTGACTTGATTTAGAATAAGTAGTATGGTGATAACTGAGGTTCATGCAATCAAGTGAATCTTGAATTTTGAGAAAATACAAGGATTCAGCAACTTTCAAAATGAAAACACAATGCAACAAGTGAGTGTGAGAGATTCAGGTCATGCAGAGGTTTTCTGGTCCAGTTCCAATCAAAAGGTCAAACAACTCCTTGCTAGCCCGAAGCAGCTAATCAGAATGAAGCATGGCAGTGGCGGAAACAGACACTCAGCAATGATTCCACAAACTAACCACCAAGTTTTCAAACTAACAAGATTTAGTTTATCTGAAACAGGGGCAAGAATTTTTTTTAATCCACAGGGACCTCCCATGGAAAAGCATGGGTTAGGGAGCAAGAAATTCTGTTCAGAATCCTCTAATATAAGAGCATGGCTCAGGTAAGTTCATTCTTAGCTTTCAGGACTCTCCTGGATAATAGAATTTAAATTTAAAAGTTTTCAGGACCCTCCTGGATAATGGGATTTAATTTTAAAAGTTCTCAGGACCCTCCTAGATAATGAGATTTAATTTAAAAGTTTTCAGGACCCTCCTGGATAATGAGATTTAATTTTAAACGTTCTCAAGACCCTCCTAGATAATGGGATTTAATTTAAAAGTTTTCAGGACCCTCCTGGATTTTGGGATTTAATTTAAAATTTTCAGGACCCTCATGGATAATGAGATTTAATTTTAAAAGTTTTCAGGACCCTCCTGGATAATGGGATTTAATTTAAAAGTTTTCAGGACCCTCCTGGATAATGAGATTTAATTTTAAAAGTTCTCAGGACCCTCTTGGATAATGGAATTTAATTTAAAATTTTTAGGACCCTCCTGGATAATGGGATCTAATTTAAAGTTTTTAGGACCCTCCTGGATAATGGGATTTAGTTTTAAGTTTAGCGTAAGTTCTCCCTTTAGAAAATATAATTTAGCTTTAAAGTTATCACACTTAAGATGAGATTTAATTTGAAATTTTCAGAGCCCTCTTGGATAATGGGATTTAGCTTTTAAATTCTTAGAGCTCTGTAGGTAACATGATCCAATTAACACTCACAAATATGCCCAGATCCCAAACTGGTGCAGAAAAATTTCTTTTGTTTTGTCTGTTTTGTTGCAATATCAGGCGGCCACCTGGATAATGAGGGAATATGTTTCAAGTTTTAGCAATCAGACGCCCACCTGGATAACGAGGGAATACAGTTTCAAGTTTTAGCAATCAGGCGCCCACCTAGATAACGAGCTAATACGGTTTCAAGTTTTAGTAATCAGGCGCCCACCTGGATGACGAGGGAATACAACTCAAGTTTTTGGTAATCAGGCGCCCACCTGGATAACGAGGGAATACAATTTGAGTTTTTGGTAATTAGGCGCCCATCTGGATAACGAGGGAATACAATTCAAGTTTTGGAAATCAGGCGCCCACCTGGATAACGAGGAAATACAATTCAAGTTTTTGGTAATCAGGCACCCACCTGGATAACGAGGGAATACAATTCAAGTTTTTGGTAATCAGGCACCCACCTGGATAACGAGGGAATGCAATTCAAGTTTTTGGTAATCAGACACCCACCTGGATAACGAGGGAATACAATTCAAGTTGTTGGTAATCAGGCACCCACCTGGATAACAAGGGAATACAATTCAAGTTTTGGCAATCATGCACCCACCTGGAGAACAAGGGAATTCATTTCAGAGTTACTTCAATTCGCAAATTTAAGAAGCATTAGGAGCCCAGCCCGAAGAACAGGGTCCATTTTATTTCAGTTTCATATTGAAGATCACGTAGAGATTCAAGGAAGATTCAAGATAAGAAGTAGATAGGATCTTGTATTTTTCTTTTACTTCTGCTGTAATTTTCCTTTTATTTTTGATGTAATGGCAGGAACCGCGGACCGGAACCTCGACGACACTTCACTCGGCTCTCCATCTCGGTATACTCCATCGCTCTTCTCACTTCGAACTACACGTGGCCTGATTCCTTTATAGCCAAGAATATGTAGGCAGATCCGATACTAGGGCTCGGTCACATTCTCTTTTCTTTTAGTTTTGGTCTCTCTAAATAAAAGTCGGGTCAAAAATATGTCTTGTTGTTCTTTGTCTGAAAACTCTTTGTGTTTCCAGTCAAAGAAGGGCAGCTATATACATGTAATTTTGACCCGCACTTTCGAATTACCTTTAATAGTCCTAGTATTTTTTTAGGATATTTGTCTGGGTTTATTTCTATAAGATTTCACTTTATTATTAACTCTAATTCTATTTTTAAAGGCACAAAAATTGAAAAACAAATACAAAAAATAGTTTCCTTTTATATTTTATTATTTTAACTTAAGGCTATCAGTATTTTATAGCAAATATATTTTTTTATTCTATTTTTTATTTTTACTACGATTTTTACGTATTTTTCTCTACTTTTATTTTTAATGTATTAATTTATATATATATAATATAGTTGCATTTTGTTATATAATTTACCCTAGTTATTTAGAATTGAATTATATTTTGAGAAGAAAAGGTTTAAGTATTTCTTAATTAATGGATTTTAAAGGGTTATAGTCCCAAATTTAGGCCCAAAATTCGGCCAAGCTTGAGCCCAAATTGGGGCAACCCAATTCCCTTAATTCTTGACCCACACCCAACCCTTTCGACTAGCCAGACCTTCCCGACCTGTCCCGTTTTTGGCCTTAAATCTTAGCCATTCATTTCCTCTCATCCAATGGCCCACATTTCACTTTAACCCCATATAAAACCCTAATATTTCCCAAACCCTAAACCTAAATCCCAACCCAAATCGGCGCCCCCCTTTCCCAGCCTCTACCCGCCTCCCTTGCCACTCTAACTCGTCGGAAAACTCAACAAATCGGCCGAGTTAACTCACACGGTCCCCTCATGGTCCCCCCCCTCATCATTAGGATTTGATTCTACGCGTTTTCTTCCTATTTTTCATTTTTCGGATTTCTCTTTTAGGCGAAAATAGGAAAAATGGGGTGCGTAGGATTGAGTTGCACTCGATCTACTCCCTCCATTTCTCTTATCTCACCAATAGAAGAGATTTTTCGATTTTGGTTTTGATTTTCTGAGAATTTTTTGGGGATTTTCGGATTTTTGAAACGTTTTGCGAATTCTTGCAAAGGAAGGAGAGAAGCTTTGAGAGAAGGCAATATATTTGAGTCTGGACAGAGATTGAAGGGGGGATTGGGATAAAAATTAGGGTTTGCGAAATCGTCAGTCCTCTTCTTTAATTTTCTTGGATTTCTTAGAGCAACCAGAAAAATACAAACGAAAAAAAGAGATTCTGTTAGCCCTCTTCCTTTTCGAATTCTATTTTTCAGATTTTTAGTTTGATTTAAATCTTTGAAAAATACAAAAAAAATTATTATTCTCAATTTTGTTTTGATTCTCTTTGATGGAGATTAATGGAGACATCGTGGAGTTGAAGCTGTAGTCCGAGATTTTTGCCGAGGTCGTTTTGAAGTCGCTCTTTGACTGCCGATCGAGGTTTCTGTTCAGGGCTCTTGATTCCTTCTGTTGTTTGCTGTTCATTGTAAAATCTCTTTGTCGACTCTGCTTGTGTTTACTCTACAGAAGTAATTAAAATTTTTGCCATACCAGGTTCATTTCTCTTCTTTTGTTGACTATTTTGGTGTGATTGGAATATAAAGCTTGGTATGCAATACTAGCTTAGATTGTTTGTATCACTGTTATAAATGTTTGTTGCTAGTTACTTACTGTTAGTGACTGAAATAGTGTTACAAATGATACCTTTCTTTGCTGGCTTCAGTTAGGTGTTTTGACATCCCAGTCATATTACAAAATTATTTTTCGAAGTTAATACAATTTGCTAACTCGGGAAATAAAAATGAATCTAAGACTTCAATGCTAATCCAGTTTGCTTGTAGGTGTTAAAACCTTGTTTTAGTTTGAATTTGCTTTGTTTATCAAGATGAATGACTGTGAATTCGATCGATCCCGTGACTGTTACGACAAAGGAGTTACTGTCTATATTTGTTGATCCTGGACACCCAAATCATAGCTACCTCTGTTTAATTAACTAGAATTTAGATTCCTGCGCTCATGTTGTTTATCCATGTATTGAGTTTTGTATGGATTGAGTAGTTAACAAAAATTGCATGTCTATGATTATGGTCTGATATCGAGCGACATTATATGCATTATGACTGTTAATGTATAGATCCTTTTACATCTTTAGTTGGTTGCATTGTCCGCTATTGATGACTAAAGGTCTCTTTCAGGTTCATTTTTTTGCTAGATCTTTCTAAATAACTAGACTATCCCCCTCCTGATCTGTCGGTAAATTGTCCTACTCATATCATGATTTTATGAAGTGCTCATAATGTAGGTTACCTTTCCTAATATTTGATTTTGGTTTCCATCAGTTTGTTTGCAAAGTGTCAATACCAGAATTTTGGGTGAATGGGAAGGTGATACTATTAGCTGTACATATTTGTCGAGTTTCAATTCTAATTTTAGTGGTGAGGAGTAAAGTAAGTGACAGTTCATGATAAGTCCTTAATTAACTTTAAAGGAGGAAATTTTTGTATTAAATGGGTAGTTCATTAACTTAAAGATTGCCAGAATGGGGTGGTGGTTGGTAATTGGCTCTTGTCACATTTTAAGTCCATTTTTCTGTTCCATTTCTTCACTATCGTTCTTTCTTTTGCTAGTATATTTGATCTACCTGTTTGGATGTTTTCTTGTCTGGAACATTTCATCTGCTAAAATGATGTTATCTTGAATGTCTGTTGGATCATGGGCCGTGGGGGTTGGTAAAGGCCTAGCCCATTAGTGATCTGAAATTACTCGCATATTTTAGGAATTGGGCTTGGTCAAATGCATGAAATAAGAAGTTAAAAGAAAAGTGAACATGAAATGAGTTTTATTTAAATTTATTTCTATCTTTTAATCGCTAGGAGCATGCTTAGGCCGACCACATTCGGGTAGGCAAATTTTTAGGGTGTTTATATTTTTGTTTTTGTTTTGTCAAGGCGAGAGGTTGTTCCTTTAGCTGATTATATTATCTGGGGAATTCCCCGAAGTACTTTGTAAATATTCTGGAGGCCGTGACGAGTTTGTGAAGGAAGCTTAGTGTAGTATTTTATTTTATTCTTATATTATTTTTCTTTTATCTAGGCAGGGACAACCTCTAACCTCATGTGTGTTTATTTTGCTTTTTCGTGATTTTACCTCAACTTGAATATTTTAAAAGCCGATTTGATTAATTATGCAACCGTACTAGTTACGGGACTTGGGGAGTGCCTAACACCTTCTCCCCAAGTCAAATGAACTCTCTTACCTGAATCTCTGGTGAAGACTCAGTTTGGAGTCCAAAGTATTTTAAAGGAAAAATCATTTAAAAAAAAATGGTGACCTGGCACACTGAAATCAAAGTCAGGTGGCGACTCTGAGTTGTTTCCTATTGAACACAATTTTATCACTTTTAAATTAAAAACCCTTTTGAGTCTTACAAATATTTTTATTTATTTAAGAGGGTTAGTGAAGTTGGTTGAAACTGAGCATGTCTGAATGGACGACCTCTGCCGTGCGGAAACTGACCTCCAAAAGGAACACCACCAAAACTACCAGATCCCCGAGGCCTCTTGGCCTCCCTCTCAACTCGCTCCTGGCGGCGAACTGAATCTATCTCTCGAGCATTGTCAACCACCTCCTCAAAAGAAGCACCTGACACCCTCTCTCTGGTCATAAGAATCCGTAACTGGTGTGAGAGGCCATCAATGAACCTCTTGATCCTCTCCCTATCTGTAGGAACCAACCAGATAGCATGACGGGTTAACTTAGAGAACCTCATCTTATACTGCGTCACAGTCATATCATACTGATGCAACTGCTCGAACTGCCTGCGCAGCTCCTCTCTGCGAGACTACGACACATACTTCTCCCGGAAGAGAACAGAGAACTACTGCCAAGTAAGGGGCGCTGCACCAATAGGCCTATGCCTCTCATAAGCCTCCCACCAAGTAAAGGCAGCTCCAGAGAACTGAAAAGTAGTAAACGAGACCCCACTGGTCTCCAGAATACCTGCTGTATGTAGAATCCTCTGACACTTGTCCAAGAAACCCCGGGCATCCTCGCCCTCTGTACTACTGAAAGTCGGAGGCTGAAGTCTACCAAACCTCTCCAATCTTCGCTCCTCGTCATCAGGCATGACTACTACCACAAAATCCTGAGCAGGTGCAACCGGCTAGGCTGGTGGTGCCTCCGGTGTCTGCAATCCCTTAACAACCTACTCGGTTGTACGAGCGGCGAGAGTCTGAGAGCCTCCCCCGGCCTGAGAAGTAGCTACTGTAGTAAAAACTACGACCGCCTGAGCAAGACTGGTACACACGATCAAGATCTGAGCTAAGGTCTCCTAAAGACCTCGAATAACAATAGGCACAACTAGTGCCTGAGCTGGTCCTACTGGAGCATCCACAACTGGGACCTGATCATGAACTAGGGCGGCTAGTGGATCTGCAGGTACTGCTCTAGCTACTGTGCAAGCCACACCCCTTCCTCTACCACGGCCTCGACCGCAATCTCAGCCTCTAGTGGCCCCAACTGGTGGTACTGGTGGTTGTCCGTCCTGATCGGTAGCATGTGTCCTCAACATTTGTGAGAGAATAGAATAACAGAAGTTTAGTTACCAAAATCAACAGATTCACACAACAAGAATTCAAGAATGTGAAATTTATCCTAAAGGTTCTGCAGCCTCTCGAAGATAAGTACAGATATCTCTGTATCGATACACGAGACTCTACTAAACCCGCTCATGACTCGTGAGACCTATGTAACCTAGACTCTGATACCAACTTTTCACGACCCTAAAACCATCCCGATCGTGATGGCGCCTATCATGGAACTAGGCCAACCACCATATTCCCAAAATAGTTCAACATTCCATTAAAATTTAAATAACAAACTTTTTCATACTGAAATCCTCATAAAAATTATAAAGTCAATAATCAAAATACGAAAAATAAAGCCCGACCTCGGGTGTCACTAAGTCATGAGCAATCACTACAACTGGTCCGAAATATAACAAGGCTAGAATAGTCGAGAAATCAACTACTAATAATTATAGGGAGATAGGAGGGAGAAGGACAAGGCTGCAATCACCATGCAACTACCTTGCAAACTCCAAATATCCCCGGCGGATGAAGATCAACGCTCGCTATCATGTCCAGCAACCCCTGAATCTGCACACAAAGTGAAGGGAGTAATGTGATTACGGCAACTCAATAAGTAATAAAGTTAAATAAAGACTGAGCAGTAAGAAACACAAAAAAACCACATCATGAAATCTTAATAAGTTTAACATGCTTCCATTTCAGTATGTGAGTCAAGTTATCTCGTTTTAAATCCAGTTTTTGGGAAAGTCATTGAAGATATCTTTCAACAGTTTTTAATAGAGACTCAATACAATAGATAGTAAAAGTGAATGAAAATCATAAACAACCCCTCGGGCGCAACATCAATTATAAATAGCCCCTCGGGCATATCTCGTATCACTCACTCAGGGTACCCGTGCTCACTGGGGATGTGCAGACTCCAGAAGGTTCCTATAGCCCAAGCTCTATAACATGCAAGGACAGCTCACGTGCTACACGAACAACTCACGTTCTATAGTATCAATATCAGAATCAACACAGACAACTCATATGCTGCACGGACAACTCACGTGCTATACTCTCAATATCCTCACAATTACAGGTTCTCGGCCTTACTCAGTCATAGATCTCTCAAGCCACTCGCGCTATCAGTAAAAATAGGATTCTCAACCCAAAAATATTATTTTATACTTCAAAGCAGAATAATAAAGACTGAGTTATGAAATGAGTAAAACATAGCATGACTGAGTATAAATCTTAAGTCAAAACAGTGAGGAAATAATAAGAAAAGGCCCTAAGGGTCCAAACAGCTTGGCACGAGGCCCAAATATGGCATTTAGCCCAAATCATAGAAATTCTTTCTAAAACACATAAGTATCATATAGTTTCCAGTCAAATACGCAACTTAATGGTTGCTACGGGACGGACCAAGTCACAATCCCTAACAGTGCATGCCCACACGCTCATAACCTAGCATGTGCGTCACCTCAACATAGTGAAACGATGTGAAATTCAGGGTTTCATACCCTCAGAACAAGATTTACAATCATTACTTACCTCGAAACAATCAAACCCTTACTTCACGTTGCCGTTACCTTTGGAATCGGCCTCCAAACATCCCGAGTCTGACCAAAAGCATTACAAAGCAATCAATATGGGCCAATGAACCAATTCCCTATGAAAAATTAACGAATTACACCAAAATCCCAAAATTCACCCAAACCCGGCCTCTGGGCCTATGTCTCGAAATTCGACAAAAATCACAAAACTAGAAACTCATTTCACTCCCGAGTCTATACATACCAAAATCATCAAAATCTAACCTCAAATGGTCCCTCAAATCCTCAATCAAAACTTTCCAAAACTCAAGCCCTAACCTCTTTAACTTCACCCCAAATTCCCACTAATTTCATGGTTAAACAATGGGAAAATCATCATAAACATAAGTAATAAAGCCCAAGTAACTTACCCAACTGATATCCCTTGATTCCTCTTGAAAATCACTGCAAAAAGTTCCAAACTCGTCCAAAAGTTGTGAAGACTGGGCAAAAATTCGCGAAGTATGGCTTTTATACTTTCTTCCCAGAAGTCTCGCACATGCGGTCCATATAAGCGCACCTGCGCTACCTCATCTACGGTCCATCAAGTGCACCTGCGGATTCCACTTATCCGCAAAATTCCGCATATGCGGCTATTCTCGCGCCTCCTTTTTTCACGAAAATCGGGTTTGTGACATTTGGGAGGACAACTCATTCCCTTTAGGGAATTGGGTTTGAATTGAAGAGTCGCCACCTAATGATTAAAATGCATTAGGACACTAGGAGGGGTTTGTTTTGAGTAACCAAAGATTGGGTAAGGGCATGAAATTATCCCAATGGAAAGGTGTTAGGCACCTCTCAGGATCTACTAGTGTGGTTCCCGACCAAACTATTGTTGTGACTTAAGTGCAAATAACACATAGGCAAATAAAGGCTTCAAATAAGACGGGATTTTCACGTAATGGATACAAATGAACAAAAGTAAGAAAAAGTAACTAAAGAGTTGGTTTTCTTAAAAGAAATGGTTAAAAAATGATTTAAAAGAAACAAAGAAAACAGAGGAAAAGGGGGTTCTAGGTTTATTAATAATATAGATCACCTCACACAACATCCGTTAATCACTCCTTAGTGAGGGGTTACACGTGACGTTATTGCGTGGTCATCATATCCATATCTACCCTTCCCACCCCGTTAAGGTATTAAAGCGCAGATCAGTCTCATTTACTTATTGCATGCTATTACCCGCCCCAATCCTATCAGCCCCGGAGGTACTTGGGACTACTATTCCTAAAAGGGAAGAGAAGTCGGGTTTATTTTTTGTTTTAAAGGTAAAAATACTAAGGCGACAAGCAAAAACATATATATAGCAAGTATGGGGAAACACATAAACAAATAAGGCTCAAACAGACCTCCTTGAATAAAAGAAAAACATATAGTTTAGCATGTCTTACATGTACTGATTAGGGTCTATTTAAACTTAAAAGTTGGGGCAGACTGATTTATTGCATATTTCAGATAAGAAGCTCGAATCAGGCCTGCTTACTGGTTGAAGTTAATAAAATCTGATTCAGGTCATAAACTGTCCTATGGCTTGCCTAAGTGATAGACGAAACCTATAGGCATGATATCTACTAATTTCAGAAAAAGAAGAGGTATACTGATTTTAGAAAAGGTTGTCAGTTATTCAGGAAAGACGAGTTATTGACAAAAGATCATAAATTATGCAGACATTAGATATTGTTTTTACTGGTTTTAGACTTATAAGTGAGTGAAACGTTTCAGACTTGGTTGATAGTTCCTATAGGCATGCTTTCTATGCGTTACTGATTTTTTAAAAAAAACTTTTGGACATAATAAGAATGCAGAAACCGTATAGGCATGACATCTAATTATAGTTGACTTTCAGAACCTATAGGCATATTCTTTACATGCATATGCAGAAGTCACGATATCTACATGACAGTGTAGGGTCCCTATAGTCATGGTATCTAAATGAGAATACTGAAGTTCCTACAGGTGTGGAAACTAAATGATAATGCAGAAAATCTTATAAACATGGTGACTAAATGCAAAAATCTTATAGGCATGGTAGCTTATGAAAAATGCAGAAATCTTATAGGCATGGAAGCTATATGAAGAAATGCAGAATCTTATAGGCAAGTTATCAACCTCTTTTTAAATACATGGTTACCTTTCCCTTTTCACTAACCATCCCCAAAAAAGTTATTAAAGTCCAAATAAAATAAAGAAAAATACATCAGAAATTGAAAATTACAACCAAGGAGAGCCTGATTCAGACTTCCTGTCTGAAGTATGAAGTAAACCAACTCCAAAGATCATGTTTCAAAGCCTTTCTCCCACTTGAGTGTGTCAGAGTTCCCTAAGAGTTTCATAAGAATTTCGGGCAGTGCTTACACCCAAGTGTATCACCATATTAAGTCAAAGTACAGTATGGAAGGGCCAGCCCTCTAGTGTCCAAGTTCAGAGGGAACTCAAGGTCCCAAGGCAAGGCTCACAAGAGGGGGCAGAACTTAGGAACTAAGAGAGAGTGTAAGTGCAGAATTGGAAAAGTATACAACACACATGGGGATATAGGGAATGGGGAGTTGCAAGAGGTAAAAAGCAGGCTAGTGGGCATAACCTAACAATGGGAGATGCTGGCACACCCATAAGCCTACTGGAACATATTGTTTAGAGGTTAGGATCCCCTAAGAGATCAAGTTCAATCCATAGACAATAACTTATATATTGCCATGTCTTAAACTGTAATTCAAATCACATAAAGGGAAATAGGGAATAGGGATTCATAGCAGAAACAAACAAAAGGGAATTAACATGCTAGTTTAAGTATTTAACTCTGTAGAAGTAGTAAAGTAGGCATAGATGCAGAAAGCTGTAAGTAAACACATTGTGGGGATGCTGAAATTTGAAATTACGACATACCAGATTCAAAGAAACAAGTAGAGAAAAATGCAGTAGTCTGGTAAAACCTCAGTGCAGACAAGAAGAGAGAATTCTATTATGTGAGTAAGAGTTCAGAAGAGATTGTGAATTGTGTCATCTGCTGTGTGTTTGTGAAAAGGGTCGTTCCCTTTATAGTGTAAAAACCAAGTAGAAATAAGGTAAGAAATAATTAAAAAGCTGATTGTCAATCAATTATACAAGACTCCCTTTAGTTAAGGGATTCAGATTCAAACGGGTATAAACCAATTAAGGAAAGAAATTAATCAAACACTTTGTGCAAAGTAGGCAACTAGGGGTGAGTACATAAAAGTTATTTAAGGACATGATTTTTGAAATACATGGTTTGTGCAAATAAGGTATTCAAATAAATTAACAAACAACAAATCAGAAGAGTCGGAGATTTTGCATGAATGAACCGAGTCAGAAGATGGGAAAGGTTTTTAACTCAAGGGAAATCAGCGAAATATGGAAAGGGAATCAATTAGACCCATATTCAGATGGAAGTAGGAACTAATCACAATTTCAAAAGCTACTTTAAAGGGAAGCCTATCATTTATAAGGAGCATACAAACATGTTAAGCATGAGGAATTGAGATTGGGAATTGAGTTCTTTTGGGGTTCAAATAAAGCTAAAATTGAAATAAACGGGGTAATATTTAAATAGCCATTTTCCCTTATTTACCTTAGCTATATTTTGGTATAAATATGAGAATTCAATAAAGGAGTTACCAAAAAATGATAATTTGGGAAATAATTATTGGTTTTTTGCTGATAAAATAAGGTGATAAATTGATTTAAAAATCTTTTAAAAATTGGAAAAATAATAAAACACTTGGACATGCTTATATATGCATATGTATGCTATTTTGAAAGTATTTTGCATATGAAAAATATATAGGGAAAAAATTGGGTATCAACAGCTGCCCCTCTTTACCCGGGAAGAATGAAAGAGTTGTCGGGTAAAGATATGATGGCCAATTTGGACCGAACGAAATGGTTTGAAGAATTTGACTGAGCTTTGGCTCCTAAGCTGCCTAAATATCCCTGGCCTTACAGGAATCCGACCATATGTAGTCCAGGATCTGTCGAAGGAATATGCCGTTGGAGATTTTTCAAGACATACGCAATATTTGGGTTAGGATGGATGGTTAAAGTCTAATAGGGCTGCGGGAACTGGAGCGGGATTGATCCTGCTGAGATGGCCGCTACTCGCCAATTTACCTGCAAACAAACAATGTATTGTGCGAAAATTTAAACATGATGCAAGTTCCCGTCGGACCATGAAATGTTGTCTTTGGACGGTTAGGATGACGTCCTCAGCCATGGTGTCCTGGGCCATGAAGCATATAATAAGGATTCGCATGCCATGAAATGGTGCTCTCGAGCTATGAGAATGATGCCTCCGAACTATGATGCCTTCGAATAATGATATGCAAAAGATAAAAGGGGTCATCAGGCCATGGCATGGCGTTCTCGGTCTATGAAAATGGTGCCTCCGAACAATGATGCCTTTGGACATTTTTGGCGATCTTACAGCCTATGGAATGCAGTAGGTGGCGATCTTTCAGCCCATGAAAATGTAAAATAAAGCGGCCATATTTCAGCCATGCAAGTGTGAAGGAGTGACGATATTTCAGCCATGCAAGGTGTAAATAAAGTGGCGATATTTCAGCCATGCAAGATGTAAATTAAGTGGCGATCTTTTAGCCGATGCAAGATGTAAATAATGTGGCGATATTTCAGCCATGCAAGATGTAAATAAAGTGGCGATCTTTCAGCCAATGCAAGGTATATATGCAGTGGCGATCTTTTAGCCGATGCAAGATGTAAATAAAGTGGCGATCTTTCAGCCATGCAAGATGGAGGTAGCGCTTAACCTCAGAAGGCAGAATGGTAGCCTTATGCAATGCAGAGAATGGAGGTAGAGCTTAACTTCGGAAGGCAGAATGGTAGCCTTATGCAATGCAGAGAATGCAGATGGAGACAAAGCTTAGTCATGGAAGGCAGAATGGTAGTCTTATGCAATGCAGAGAATGCAGATGGAGACAAAGCTTAGTCTCGGAAGGCAGAATGGTAGCCTTATGCAATGCAGGAAATGCAGATGGAGGTAGAGCTTAACCTCGAAAGGAAGAATGGTAGACTTATGCAATGCAGAGAATGCAGAAGGAGGTAGAGCTTAACCTCGGAAGGCAGAATGGTAGCCTTATGCATAAAGTAAAAATAGCAAATGGTAATAGAGTTTTCTTAGCTGATAGCGGATTGTGGTATCGTGATTGCTGGGGATATTGTGCCTGCTGGGGACACTGTTGTGTGCGGATAGTAGTTGCGAGCAAGGGTAACAGTTCGGAGAGTTGTGTTTCGGAACTTTGTGAGTGAGAGTATAGTATATTTGATGATTTTGCAACTCAAGTGCCTGCATCCAAAGAAAAATCGTGATTTTGTAAAGGGGGAAAGGTTAGTTCGTATCCCCGCTGGGTTTTCTTGACCTGCTCGGCTTTGATCTGGTGATACTGTACGTATCATTGGGGTAGCATTGCTAAACAGAGCGATTTTAGAAATACACATGCACGATTTTAGAAAAAATATAAATGCATAATTAAGGATAATTTTCTTTAGATGAACCAACGATTGCGACGTGGTCCAAGACATTGCATCCTTTCTTGTTACAGAATTTTGAGGGTCCTCCTCAAAATTTTGCCCCAGTTTACTAGGTTGCTGCTTCCGACGGCTGCTCGCGGCGAATGGCTGAAATCACTTCGAAATTTTGAAGGTCCTCTTCAAAATTATGCACCAGTTTCCAATAGGGGGTGTCGCACCTCCTTTTTACCGCGCTTGCGGGGCGCGTGGGGAGTTTTCTCCAATTGAAGGACAGTAGAAACGGGATTTATTTAATTATTTCAGAGTCGCCACCTGGGAATTTTAAGGCGTCCCAAGTCACCAATTTTTAAATCCCTGAATCGAGGAGAATATGACTCTGTTTGTTATTCTGCGAACCAGAAATCCTGAGTAAGGAATTCTGTTAATCCGGAAGAAGGTGTTAGGCATTTCCGAATTCCGTGGTTCTAGCACGGTCGCTTAACTGTTTTTATTATTGGCTTAATTATCTTGATTTTTACTAAATACGTTTTTATTGCATGATTTTACTACCGCTTTTTACTTATTGTTTACAATTATATGGACGAATTACGCGTACGTATATTCGTATTATATACCTTTTATAATTACCGGGAATCGTGCCACACGTACGTGTACACAATAAAATTTGACCATATTATTTCCTTTATTACAAATTCATATGTGCGTGATTTAAAATAAAATTATGAACGTCATCACCCTTATATTTAGACAATGAACTGCACGTCTCGATTTATATGAAACTATTTTGACATCCTCGAAGAAATCCCTTATATTAAATATTCTCTCGAAATTGCGCGTACGCATAATTCGAATTGCTTTTATCGGTATAATCAGGTTACGCGAACGTATCCCTAATTACACCAAATATTCTTAACGGTATTATGAGTTTTCACAAATTGTTTGTTATATCCACACATTTTATATGAGAATACTGAGAAATTCATATTTAAGGGATGTTTTTGAATTCTTTTAAAAGAAATTCATAATTTATTAAATGTTGTCCGTCAATTATAATTTCCGGATATAAATTATATTCAACCCAACTATTCAAATTCAAAGAAAGAATAAAAATATGATTTTAGCAAATACAAGATATATATGCCAAAGAATGAATTGTATATGAAACTGACAAAAATGATTTATGAAGGGAAGAAGTATTTTTGAACAATTTTTCATTATTTATTTAGTGCCAATTCTATTTCTAATTGTCATGGATATAAAGTATTGCAATTTGTATATCTCATCTTATTCTCATATACTTGCTTTTAATCTAATAGGCCTAATTATTTTGTTAATTCTGCTTATGGTTAAACGTAAGATGTATATAATCGTCGAACCGATTGGATTCTTAATTTATGTGAACCATTGTTACTAACTTTCACATTATAACATTCCTAGGCCATTTGTTATTTTTTTTTAAAAAAAGGAACAAATCTACCTAATTGACTTAATAAAGTGATATTGCATACAACATTATTCGCCATATTTTGACGTTTGCGAACATAGTGAAGGATACTAATGCAACTTCCGACTATTGATGTTAACCATAATCACTATTACACCATATATGAATAAAATGCAACCAATCATTATCTAGCCTTAAACAACAATTAACTAACAAAATAAACTAATAGCATATTTTCCTTGATATTTCCATATTATGCTATACTTAGCTAACAATACCATAAAGTTTAAATAATGGCCAACTTTACGCCAAGTTTCCTACCTTGACAGTTCAAATATAACTAAACTAATGAGATTTCAGAACGACTAACATTATTACAAAGCTTTATATGAATTTCAAAATAAGACGATGAACTCATAGCTACCAAATTGAATTCACTACTAGTTAACTAACATGAAATAAAAAAATGAAATTTAAACTAATGAACTTGGACAAATGGAAAACAGAATTGCAATTCAAGCTTCATTGATTTGTCATGCTGAATCTTTTTCCAACATAGAACTTTAAGAGATAAATACCTGGAAATGAAGGTAGAAGAAGTAAATTTTCAGCAGTTGCAGCAGTAACAAAACCAGCAGAATATACCAATAACACAGCAAGTCTGAACAAGACCCGTTAACCCAGATGAACAGTGACAGAAACTTGAGGGAAAGATTTCAAATTCAGACTGAATAATATCCACAAAAACAAACAACGGACAGTTTTTAGAAGGATAACATTTTTTTTTCCAGTTTCTTCCTGTTTCGGATTCCTATTTCTGATTTTTTTCTGTTTCTGTTTTCTTTTCAAATTTCTGTTTCTGATTCTATTTCTCTCTTTCTTTCTTTCTGTTTTTCTCAAATGTATCTCTCTGAAAACTGATCTTTAAATCTGATTTTTCTCTCAATCTCACACTCTCTTTTTCTTCCTGAAAGGCTACTGTTAAAATCTGATTTCTTTTTCCTTTCAAATCAGATTTTTCTCTTCCTATTTTTCTTCTTCCTATTTTTCTTCTTCCTATTTTTTCTTTTGAAAGACTCTCCTCTTTAAATCTGATTTTTTTCTCTCTTCAAATCTCTTAAAGTCTGCCCCTTAAATCAGTCCAGCTCCCTCTATTTATACAGGGCTGTCCTGTACCCTTCTAGTGCTGCCTGGACCCTTTTCTCCTTTTAAAATCAGAAAGTTTTCCATTAAAACTACTTTTGAATACTTTAAATCCTATTGAGTGCTATTATCCTGTTTTTCAGCAGCCCATTACCCTTTGTTTCCCACTATCCTATTAAATTAAAAACCATTAACAAACCACTTTCAGCCCACTATTATGTCACATTACCCTTACTGTTTTATCCCAGAAAATGTCCCAGATTTCCTACTGTAATTACTGTTATTACTGCCTTAAATTCAGAATCTAACAATACAGATTTTAAAATCTGTTTAAGCAGCTATAACCAATCCTAAAGTTTTGGACTGAATCCTAACTAAGAATGTAACCTTCTAACACAATTACATCTAATCAACATTTGTAAAATCACAGTAATTATAGTAGGAAATCTGGGACATTTTCTGGGATAGAACAGTAAGTGAAATTTTTATTGTTATTCACTTCTATTTATTATATATATCTTTTATCGTGGTGGTCGAATCTTATAGAGATTGCCTACGTATCATGCCCTTACATGAATCAGACCTTGCGTAGTTCGGACTAAAGGCAATCACTTTTATTCATTATACAAAGATGGAATTACATTTGAAAACTTTTAAGAAAATGGCTTGAAACACACACACTTAAATCAAAATAAAAGATACAATTCTTAACATCTCACAACGTGCCCCACTTTCCACTTGTGTTGTATATTATTAGACTATTTGCTCAATGTGGAGCTTGACCTGGATGACCTCCCAGCGTACGATACATCCTTTCCAACTCCATTGCTAGATGACGAGCAAAAGTGGGCGCATGCTCTGTAAACCTTTCATAATCCATTCCTTGGCAGTTTCCATAACTTTGAGATGTGAAGACTGCCAGGTCGTGGATTTGTGCCCTGAAATCTTGGAGACGTTGGTCTTGGTCTTGCAATTGCTGCTGACGAGTGGTGGCTATATCTCTGACACGGTTTTCACGATCTAGAGCTGCTTCTAATAGAGCTCGGAGTCTGGCCTGCTCTAATCTTGCTTGCGCTCTTTCCCTGTCGAGGTCTGCTTGTTGATGTTCTCTGTTGCATCTTCTTGCCTCTTCTAGTTGCGCACAAAGCTGGTCTTCTGATCGCATCCAATGGTTTTTTTCCTTATTGAATTGTGCCCTGTCTTTTTCGGATTGCCTATCTTGGTGTTCCTTATTAGATCTGGCTTCTTCGTTTAATTGCTGGATCCTTTCTTTTGCTTTGCTCAATGCCCTTTCGTTTTCCGCAAGAATGGAATCATAATCTTGCATTCTTTCAAAGAGATTGGCGATGGTTTTTTGATCCTTCCAGCTCCTCTTTGGCGTTTCAGAAACTCTTTTCATTTTTTGGAATCGAGCATGAAGATTTTCATTCTCACAAGCTAGACTCTTCTTCTCGCCTTCGGCTTCTTGTGCTTGTAAATCTTTCTCCAAACTGAGGCTTCTCAGATTTTCTTTTAGGGCATGGATAGTTGCTTTGTACCCTTTTTCCTTTTCTCCCCAGATCAACCGCTCTTGGATTTTATCATTGAAGTTTTGAACATGGGGTCTTTTTGTTGGCCTTCTTAGCTCAGGCTCTGGTACATCATCCACGCGAGACCGTTTTTCAAACCACCTTGCATATCCAGGATTTATCTCACCCTTTGTAGTGTCTGGGACTTGAGTATCACTTTTCAAGTATCGACATCCATTCCACATCTGCTGAAGTAGAGCCTCGGAAATAGTGGCTTCTGGGTGTAATTCGATTACTTGCATACTCAAATCTTCATCATCAGGAACTACTTGATATCTCCCTAGTTGCCTTAGGACTCTTAGTGGCGCATATGGCTGAATGCTTCTCAATCCCAATAGTAGTAGATAACTATTTGAGGTTGACATGTGTATTACTTCCCTCATCGGGAGCCATCCCAAAGTCCATTCAATCTGATTTGCCGTTAAAGCCTTTAGATGAGATACCCATGCTTCTATCCCTTCTGGAGCCTGATAATTTTTTGTTCTTTCCTCATAGCTCTCGATGCAATTATCATTGTTTGACCCATACTGTATGATCTTGGGCTGTTGTTGGAGATGTTCCATCACCCACATTTGCAACAAAATTTTGCATCCTTCGAAGACTTTTGCTCCTGATTTACATAAAGTCAAAGCCCGATAAATATCTGATAGAATGATGGGGATAAGGGTGTGATTTTCTTTGGTGGTGAGGATTTGCACAACTTTCGCGGTGCGAATATCAATTGTTCGCTCTTTGTTTGGGAAGACCATGACTCCTAGAAAAGCCACCATGAAGGCAAAGCGACGGTGAATCTGCCAAGTGTCTTTGTTTTGCTTGTTAGTAAGGCCTTTCTCATGAATTTCGAACCCATCTGACTTTCCGAACCTTGAATACAAAAAGTTGAAGGAACAACATCCATTGATGACATTGCTTTTCCTGATTTGACTGCTGATGTTCAGAAGACCGAAGAATCGAAGTACCGAAGGAGCCTTTGTGAATATCAGGCTTTGATTTTTTAGACTTCCGTCAAAACCAGCATATCCAGCTATTTCCTCCAATGTAGGAGTAAGCTCGAAGTCAGAGAAACGAAAGACATTGTGAGAAGGGTCCCAAAAAGTTACTAATGCCGTAATCAGATCATCACGGGGTTTAACCTTCATAATATCCGTGAGGTTTCCCAAATGCTTGACGACCCATTTTTGACCGTCTTTGCCTAAATCATACCACCATATTTGAAGCTGAAAGAGAAATTCTTCTGTACTCGTGGATGAGGGGCCTTGTGTGGTGCTCATTTTGTATCTGAAGTTTAATTTAATAGAGTTAAGACTCATTTTGAAAATAAAAAAAAACTATTTTCAAAATTTTATATTTTTGAAAATTTACACTAAAAAATCATTTTATTTATTAAATATCTTTATTTCAAGATTTAAAAAAAACAATCCATTTTATTCCTCTCTTCTCACCATGATTTCGTTTAAGCTGGTCAACAAGCATGTTCGAGGCAAATGAATGCACAAGTAGCAAGTAGGATGCATCAAGATGGTCTTTTTGTTTCGGGTTCACCTGTCCTAGACAGACCCAACCCCTGTGTTGAGTCTCCAAGGCCAAATGTATATGATGCAAATAGACGTTCCTACTAGGGATCCGGTACATGGCTGAGTTATTCTAAGTGTAAAACCTGAGGTTGATTGTTCTAAACCTGGCTTACCCAAACGGACAGTTTGAGCCGAAGCGGGGGCAACGTACCGGGAGCACGAAAGTCTACCCGGCCTAGTTACTTGTCCCAACTCCGTCTTATTTGGTATGACTTTAACAGAAAGGTGGGTCACGCGCACGTGTACACCATAAATTCAGAAGACTCAGAAAGAAGGGGGTTTCGTAGCAGTTGTATATATTCACAATTCAAATAATATTAAAGCGGTAAAAAGCAACATTTAGCATATTAGCATATAAACAGTTGAAAATCAGATAGTAAATAAAGCCAATTAACACAGATATTTTAAGCTCGAATTCTTTAAACCCTGAACCAATGGTTCTGGGTTACAGTTTACACTTTTGTCCCCAGCAGAGTCGCCAGAGCTGTCGCACCTCCTTTTCACCGCGCTTGCGGGGCGCGTGGGGAGTTTTCTCCAATTGAAGGACATTCGAAACGGGATTTATTTAATTATTTCAGAGTCGCCACCTGGGAATTTTAAGGCGTCCCAAGTCACCAATTTTTAAATCCCTGAATCGAGGAGAATATGACTCTGTTTGTTATTCTGCGAACCAGAAATCTTGAGTAAGGAATTCTGTTAATCCGGAAGAAGGTGTTAGGCATTTCCAAATTCCGTGGTTCTAGCACGGTCGCTTAACTGTTTTTATTATTGGCTTAATTATCTTGATATTTACTAAATACGTTTTTATTGCATGATTTTACTACCGCTTTTACTTATTGTTTACAAATATATAAACGAATTACGCGTACGTATATTCGTATTATATACCTTTTATAATTACCGGGAATCGTGCCACGCGTACGTGTACACAATAAAATTTGACCATATTATTTCCTTTATTACAAATTCATATGTGCGTGATTTAAAATAAAATTATGAACGTCA
This sequence comes from Nicotiana sylvestris, assembly GCF_000393655.2. Taxonomy (NCBI): domain Eukaryota; kingdom Viridiplantae; phylum Streptophyta; class Magnoliopsida; order Solanales; family Solanaceae; genus Nicotiana; species Nicotiana sylvestris. The sequence continues at coordinate 27,141,732 of NC_091057.1, forward strand.
TCACCCTTATATTTAGACAATGAACTGCACGTCTCGGTTTATATGAAACTATTTTGACATCCTCGAAGAAATCCCTTATATTAAATATTCGCTCGAAATTGCGCGTACGCATAATTCGAATTGCTTTTATCGGTATAATCAGGTTACGCGAACGTATCCCTAATTACACCAAATATTCTTAACGGTATTATGAGTTTTCACAAATTGTTTGTTATATTCCACACATTTTATATGAGAATACTGAGAAATTCATATTTAAGGGATGTTTTTGAATTCTTTTAAAAGAAATTCACAATTTATTAAGTGTTGTCCGTCAATTATAATTTCCGGATATAAATTATATTCAACCCAACTATTCAAATTCAAAGAAAGAATAAAAATATGATTTTAGCAAATACAAGATATATATGCCAAAGAATGAATTGTATATGAAACTGACAAAAATGATTTATGAAGGGAAGAAGTATTTTTGAACAATTTTTCATTATTTATTTAGAGCCAATTCTATTTCTAATTGTCATGGATATAAAGTATTGCAATTTGTATATCTCATCTTATTCTCATATACTTGCTTTTAATCTAATAGGCCTAATTATTTTGTTAATTCTGCTTATGGTTAAACGTAAGATGTATATAATCGTCGAACCGATTGGATTCTTAATTTATGTGAACCATTGTTACTAACTTTCACATTATAACATTCCTAGGCCATTTGTTATTTTTTTTTTTTTTAAAAAAAGGAACAAATCTACCTAATTGACTTAATAAAGTGATATTGCATACAACATTATTCGCCATATTTTGACGTTTGCGAACATAGTGGAGGATACTAATGCAACTTCCGACTATTGATGTTAACCATAATCACTATTACACCATATATGAATAAAATGCAACCAATCATTATCTAGCCTTAAACGACAATTAACTAATAAAATAAACTAATAGCATATTTTCCTTGATATTTTCATATTATGCTATACTTAGCTAACAATACCATAAAGTTTAAATAATGGCCAACTTTACGCCAAGTTTCCTACCTTGACAGTTCAAATATAACTAAACTAATGAGATTTGAGAACGGCTAACATTATTACAAAGCTTTATATGAATTTCAAAATAAGACGATGAACTCATAGCTACCAAATTGAATTCACTACTAGTTAACTAACATGAAATAAAAAAATGAAATTTAAACTAATGAACTTGGACAAATGGAAAACAGAATTGCAATTCAAGCTTCATTGATTTGTCATGCTGAATCTTTTTCCAACATAGAACTTTAAGAGATAAATACCTGGAAATAAAGGTAGAAGAAGTTAATTTTCAGCAGTTGCAGCAGTAACAAAACCAGCAGAATATACCAATAACACAGCAAGTTTGAACAAACCCGTTAACCCAGATGAATAGTGACAGAAACTTGAGGGAAAGATTTCAAATTCAGACTGAATAATATCCACAAAAACAAACAACGGACAGTTTCTAGAAGGATAACATTTTGTTTTTTCAGTTTCTTCCTGTTTCGGATTCCTATTTCTGATTTTTTTCTGTTTCTGTTTTCTTTTCAAATTTCTGTTTCTGATTCTATTTCTCTCTTTTTTTCTTTCTGTTTTTCTCAAATGTATCTCTCTGAAAACTGATCTTTAAATCTGATTTTTCTCTCAATCTCACACTCTCTTTTTCTTCCTGAAAGGCTACTGTTAAAATCTTATTTCTTTTTCCTTTCAAATCAGATTTTTCTCTTCCTATTTTTCTTCTTCCTATTTTTTCTTCTGAAAGACTCTCCTCTTCAAATCTGATTTTTTTCTCTCTTCAAATCTCTTAAAGTCTGCCCCTTAAATCAGTCCAGCTCCCTGTATTTATACAGGGCTGGTCCTATACTCTTTTAGTGCTGGATGGACCCTTTTCTCCTTTAAAAACTAAGAAAGTTCCATTACCACTACTTTTGAATACTTTAAATCCTATTGAGTGCTATTATCCTGTTTTTCAGCAGCCCATTACCCTTTGTTTCCCACTATCCTATTAAATTAAAAACCATTAACAAACAACTTTCAGCCCACTATTATGTCACATTACCCTTACTGTTCTATCCCAGAAAATGTCCTAGATTTCCTACTATAATTACTGTTATTACACAATTACATCTACTGTAAAAGTACTTAAATTATTATTAAGAAATAAATTAAGTTATAAAAGCGCAAATTAACTCTCAATAACAATTAACGCATAATTAAGTAACAATTAAGCATAAAATTGTATATTTGGACATTAAATGCTAAAAATGCAAAAGATGCCTATTTTTTTGTAATTTTCATTTTTTGTAAACAAACTTAATTACTAACAAATTGTAGAATTAAATCCTACCTGCAAAATACGACATATTTTGTATTTTTTATTAATTTAACAAATAAACAAGCATAGACAAATACAAATAATTATCCAAAAATATCACAAAATCTCACAACATTGCACACCAAGGAAAATCATTTTATTTTGAATTTTTTTGGGAGTAATTCTCATATAGGGAAAAAATCACGTGCTTACAGCTGCCCCTCTTTGCCCGAAGACACGAAGGGTTTTCGCGCAAAGATAAAGTGAGCGATTTTTGTCCATCTGAGCACTCCGTGTGAAGCATTTTTTTTTTAAAAAAAGATCTAACCGAACCTTTGCTTCAAAGGTTTCCTACATATCCCTGGCTAAAGGGGAATCAGGTTAATGTAGTTCGGGAAGTTTGGTAGCTGGGACTACCATGGGATTGCAATGCTTGCTGTTACTGTTGTTGCTGTTCTACTACCGCTTTATTGACCTCCTTATTACAACCAAAGGAAATTGAAACTGATCTAACTACTTATGCCTGTCAACCGCTAGTTACAAGATTCCTATCTATAATTCTTTTGCAACTTGATCTTGGGTCTTAGCTGATTCTGCTTGTAGACTTCGATCCGAATCTTGATGCTTGCAAGTTGTAGGCGCTTGTTTATTTCTGAAGTATTGAATGAAACGGGATTGGCGGAGCTAGGGAATTTGATCCAATTTTTTAATGACCTGCCCTTTGTTTGTTCCAATATGTGGGAACATCTTTTTTTTTTTTGTTCTTTTCTTCGTTTCTTTATTCTGGATTGAGACTCATCCCGTAGGTCGTCTCGATCCATGCACCTCAGGGTCAGACCTGCTAAAACAAACAAAACAAACGAACGAAATTTTCTGCCCCAGTTTCACTAGGAAAATTTCGTGAGTTAATTATCATGAAAATTTACAGCACTGATGAGGGGATTGGAAAAAACTAGTCTGCAAAACGCAACTCAGAGGCTGGAGCCCTAATGTCGCCAAAGGTAAAAATGCTCAGTTCAGGGTTGGGGCCCTAATGCTGGCTAAAATGAAAATGCTCAGTTCAGGGTTGGAACCCTAATGCTGGCTAAATAGAAAAAGCTCAGTTCAGGGTTGGAGCCTTAATGCTGGCTAAACGGAAAATGCTTAGTTCAGGGTTGGAGCCCTAATGCTGGCTAACAGACAGATGCTCAGTTCAGGGTTGGAGCCCTAATGCTGGCTAATTGGAAAGAGTTCAGTTCAGGGTTGAAGCCCTAATGCTGACTAACAGACAATGCTCAATTCAGGGTTGGAGCCCTAATGCTGGCTAAATGAAAAAAGTTCAGTTCAGGGTTGGAGCCCTGATGCTGACTAAATGGAAAAGTTCAGTTCAGGGTTGGAACCCCAATGCTGACTAACAGACAATGCTCAGTTCAGGGTTGGAGCCCTAATGCTGGCTAAATGGAAAGAGTTCAGTTCGGGGTTGGAGCCCTGATGCTGACTAAATGGAAAGAGTTCAGTTCAGGGTTGGAGCCCTGATGCTGACTAAATGGAAAAGTTCAGTTCAGGGTTGGAACCTCAATGCTGACTAACAGACAATGCTCGGTTCAGGGTTGGAGCCCTAATGCTGGCTAAATGGAAAAAGTTTAGTTTAGGGTTGGAGCCCTGATGCTGGCTAAATGGAAAAAGTTCAGTTCAGGGTTGGAGACCTGATGCTGACTGAATGGAAAAGTTCAGTTCAGGGTTGGAACTCCAATGTTGACTAACAGACAATGCTTAGTTCAGGGTTGGAGCCCTAATGCTGGCTAAACGGAAAGAGTTCAGTTCAGGGTTGGAGCCCCGATGCTAACTAAATGGAAAAGTTCAGTTTAGGGTTGGAGCCCTAATGCTGACTAACAGACAATGCTCAGTTCAGGGTTGGAGCCCTAATGCTGGCCAAATGGAAAAAGTTCAGTTCAGGGTTGAAGCCCTAATGCTGACTAAATGGAAAAAGTTCAGTTTAGGGTTGGAGCCCTAACGCTGACTAACAGACAATGCTCAGTTCAGGGTTGGAGCCCTAATGCTGGCTAAATGGAAAAAGTTCAGTTCAGGGTTGGAGACCTGATGCTGACTGAATGGAAAAGTTCAGTTCAGGGTTGGAACTCCAATGTTGACTAACAGACAATGCTCAGTTCAGGGTTGGAGCCCTAATGCTGGCTAAACGGAAAGAGTTCAGTTCAGGGTTGGAGCCCCGATGCTAACTAAATGGAAAAGTTCAGTTTAGGGTTGGAGCCCTAATGCTGACTAACAGACAATGCTCAGTTCAGGGTTGGAGCCCTAATGCTGGCCAAATGGAAAAAGTTCAGTTCAGGGTTGAAGCCCTAATGCTGACTAAATGGAAAAAGTTCAGTTTAGGGTTGGAGCCCTAACGCTGACTAACAGACAATGCTCAGTTCAGGGTTGGAGCCCTAATGCTAGCTAAATGGAAAGAGTTCAGTTCAGGGTTGGAGACCTGATGCTGACTGAATGGAAAAGTTCAGTTCAGGGTTGGAACCCCAATGCTGACTAACAGACAATGCTCAGTTCAGGGTTGGAGCCCTAATGCTGGCTAAACGGAAAGAGTTCAGTTCAGGGTTGGAGCCCCGATGCTGACTAAATGGAAAAGTTCAGTTCAGGGTTGGAGCCCTAATGCTGACTAATAGACAATGCTCAGTTCAGGGTTGGAGCCCTAATGCTGGCTAAACGGAAAGAGTTCAGTTCAGGGTTGGAGCCCTGATGCTGACTAAATGGAAAAGTTCAGTTTAGGGTTGGAGCCCTAATGCTGACTAACAGACAATGCTCAGTTCAGGGTTGGAGCCCTAATGTTGGCCAAATGGAAAAAGTTCAGTTCAAGGTTGAAGCCCTAATGCTGACTAAATGGAAAAAGTTCAGTTTAGGGTTGGAGCCCTAACGCTGACTAAAAGACAATGCTCAGTTCAGGGTTGGAGCCCTAATGCTTGCTAAAGGGAAAGAGTTCTCGGGTTATACCGGGTAAGTCATCGGGTTATGCCGGAAAAGTCCTCGGGTTATGCCGGAATGGGGAAAGAGCCCTCAGGTTATGCCGGGGAAGTCATCGGGTTATGCCGGAAAGGGGAAAGAGTCCTCGGTTTATGCCGGGGAAGTCATCGGGTTATGCCGAAAAAGGGAAAGAGGTCCCTGGGTTATGCCAGGGAGGTCCACGGGTTATGCCGGGAAAGTCATCGGGTTATGCCGGAAAAAGGGAGAGAGTCCTCGGGTTATGCCGGGGAAGCCATCGGGTTATGCCGGAAAAATTCATCGGATCATGCCGGAAAATTCATCGGATCATGCCGGGAAGATTTATCGTGTTATGCCAAAAGATTTATCGGGTTATGCCGGAAAGATTCATCGGGTTATGCCGGAAGATTCATCGGGTTATGCCGGAAGATTCATCGGGTTATGCCGGAAGATTCATCGGATCATGCCGGAAAATTCATCGGATCATGCCGGGAAGATTTATCGGGTTATGCCGAAAGATTCATCGGGTTATGCCGGAAAGATTCATCGGGTTATGCCGGAAAGATTCATCGGGTTATGCCGGAAGATTCATCGGGTTATGCCGGGATATTCATCGAGTTATGCCGGAAGATTCATCGGGTTATGCCGGAAGATTCATCGGGTTATGCCGAAGGATTCATCGGCTTATGCCGGGAATTTGGATAGAAAAAGCTCCTTGGGTTATGCCAGGGAGATCCGGGGTTTATACCGGGATAGTTGAGGGATGAGGTCCTATGCTACCATGATTTGTTTTTCTTTTGGGATGTTCATTTTTATTCCTTGTCTTCTTTCTTTTCTTTGGTTCACCCCTTTTTATTTTCTTTTATTTATCAAAAATGCACGAAAGAATTATGGGGAAACTTACCTTTGGTCGTTTTCCCGCTGCAAGGCTATTTCAATGCTTGCGCGCTTTATTTCTTTTGGGCTACACCTGCTTCTTGCATGGCTGCTTTGGGTTGCACCTGTCCCAATTTCCCTAAACAAAGAAAAATTGTCAGTTTGAAAACGGCGGTTGGTATGGAGGTCTTGACCGTTCCAATTGCTTTGTCTTGGCCTAATTCTTGTTGAGAAACTCTGCCATTGATTGGATTCACATGTGAAACCCTTTGGACTACTCAGACTTGCGTTTCCAGATTTTGTGATGATTTGCCTTGTAAGGCTTTGGTTTTTCCGTCCCGTCCTGCTTGGGGATTTTCGGTGGGGATTTTATTGGGGAGACTCTGTGGGGATTTGTACAAGGGGAAGCTCTGTGGGGATTTGTCTAAAGCGATTTCTGTGAGGATTTTTTTTTTTTTTACAAAGCAAACTCGCTGGGGATGTGCTGGGGCGGACTCTTTGGGGAATTGTACAAGGGGAGACTCTGCGGGGATTTTTACAAAGGGAGACTCTGTGAGGATCTGTGCAAAGGGAGACCCTGTGGGGATTTGTCGGTTTTTTTTTTTTTGTGTCAGGGATTTTTTGATCCTCAAACCTAAACTGCAGTGGTTAGGCTGCCCCGGCAAGGCTAAGGTCACTATCTTGGCGTGACAGTCCAATATAGCATGATAAGGTGACAACCAATCCATCCCCAGAATGACATCGAAATCAACCATAGCTAGAAGTAGGAGATCTACACGAGTCTCAAGACCCCCAATAATAACCACACACAAACGATAGTCACGATCTACAATAATAGAATCCCTCACCAGTATGGACACATACACAGAAGCACTCAAAGAATCACGAGGCACAACCAAATATGAAGCAAAATGCAATGACATATACGAATAAGTAGAGCCCAGATCAAATAATACTTGACATCCCTACTACAAACTCAAACTGTACCTGTGATAACCGCGCCAGATGACTCAACCTCAAGCCTGGATGGAAAAGCATAGCATCGGGGCTGGGCCCCACTACTCTAAACTATATCTCGAGGACATGCCCTATCTGGATAGCCTCTACCTCTAGTGGCCTGACCTCCACCTCTAATGCCTCGACCTCCACTTCTAGTTATCTGACCCCTACCTCTAGCTGGCTGAGCGGGCGGTGGAAACCCGATGCTGGGACCATGGAACGAGAACCCTGATGCTCAGAACTACTTGATGCTCGAGCGCAAAACCTAGCAATATGCCTCGGATCGCCAAAAGTAAAACAAGATTTCGGCTTCTGTGGCTTAGGAGTTTGAAACTGACCTTGGCGGCTTGAGTAACCACCCCAGAAACTCTGGAGCGGAGGTGCACTGATAGGAGTTGGTGGTGCACTGTAGGCTAGCTGATTGGAATACTCCATATGAGGGCCACGACCACTTGAAGCACCGTGAGAAGCCTGGAGTGCTGAGTGAAATGGCTTGGGAGGATGGCCTCTACCAAAAGTACCCCTGACTCCAAATGAGGCCCCACTGAATCCACCGGGGTGACGAGGCCTCTTGTCAGACCCCTAACTACTCCCCTGAGCTAAAACCATCCCGATTTGCTTGGCAACATTGGCAGTAGTCTGAAAGGAAATCTTGCTCCCACTATCCTTAGCCATCTGCAATCTAATAGGCTGAGCGAGTCCCTCAATAAACCCCTTACGTTCTCTCTCTCTCTCTCTCGATAGGAAGTATAAGAAGAGCATGACATGCCAAATCAACAAATCGAGTCTCGTACTAAGTGACGGTCATACTGCCCAGCTGGAGACGCTCGAACTGCCTGCGATAGTCCTCTCTTAGTGTAACAGGAAGGAACGAGAACTAGTCCCAAGTCAAAGTAGGCAACCGAACTGGTCTAGTCAACACAAAGTCATTTTACCATCTCTTGGCGGACCCTATCATCTGGAACACAACAAAGTCGACCCCATTGGTCTCCATTATCCCCATGTTCCGCAGCACCTCAGGATAGTAGTCAAGATTATCCTGTGTGTCCTCAGAAGATGCCCACTGTAATGAACTAGAAAGAGCTTGGTGAACTTGTCCAATCTCAACAAAGCCTCAGAAGACATAGTTGATCCGTCACCGGTTTGTGTTTCAACACCCAGCGGAACTGCCCCAACTAGCTAAGCTGCGAGAGTTTGAAATTAGGAGCCATCTGCTCCGAAGTGTGAGTAGCAGGAGTATGAACTCCTCCCCTAACCCGAGAGACGGTTGGTGCCACAGGAAATATGCCGGTCTGAGCGACACTCTCCATCAGGCCCACCAAATGGACCAAAGTATCCTGAAGCACGGGGGTAGCAATGAAACCCTCTGGGACCTGAGCTGGTCCGGCAGGAACAGTCTTGGCTGGAACCTTATCATCAAACTCCACCCAAGGCTCCGCTACTGGTGTTGTTGCTCGAGCTCTAGGCTGAGCCCTGCCCCTACCATGGCCTCTAGCACGGCCTTGGCCTCGACCTCATCCCTTCGTACAAACGTCTCCATATCGATCCTCCAGACTCTACTAAGTTTGCTCATGAATTGTAAGACCTAGGCAACCTAGTGCTCTGATACCAACTTGTCACGACCCGGAATTCCACCTGTCGTGACCGCGAAAGTGCCTAATATTTCACTTGCTAGGCAAGCCAATGTTAGAGATCATTAAACCAATTCTTAGACCTTTTAGAGATTAACAACAATTAAACCATAACAAGTTGAAAAGAGTGCAAAAATCCATAACATTCTTAATATATAAAGCTACCCAAAATCTGGAGTCACAATCCACGAACTTCTAGATTTAACTACAACAAATGTCGAAGGAATACAACTATTTTCGATACAAAAAAAACAATAAAGAGAATGTATGGAAGGGGACGCCAGGGCCTGCGGATGCCAACAGGTCTACCTTGGGTCTCCGATCAGATGAAGACCGCAACTAAACTCGAGATCAGCTCGGACCGGAACTGAATCTGCACAGAAAGTGTAGAGTGCAATATCAGTACAACCAACCCCATGTACTGGTAAGTGCTGAGCCTAACCACAACAAAGTAGTAACGAAGCTAGGACAAGACACATATATAAACCTGTGTTATTAAATAGTATACGAGCACAATAAGAACTAATAGAAGCTAAACGTATAATAACGGGAGGGGAAACATGCTGAGGGGATTGCAAGATAAGAATCACAACAGTAGGAAATTTAAACAGCTAGTACACCTTGAACCAGTAACAACAAGTAAATATAGTAACAAAAAATGCACGACATCACCCTTCGTGCTTTTAGTCTCAACCTTACCATATAAATCAAATAAGAATGGCTCGGCATCATCCTTCATGCTTTTACTCTCATCCTCACCATATAAAAAAAATAAGAATGACATGACATTACCCTTCGTGCTTTTGCTATCGTTCTCACTGTATAAATCAAATAAGAATGACACGGCATCACTCTTCGTGCTTTAACACTCTCCCTCACCAAAATAAGGAATAATAATAATAGGGAGATAGAAATAACAACAAGAAGTCTTGCTTCAACAATTACTTCCATAATATCAACCTCGACTTTGAGCCAATGCTCAATCAACAACAATATCCGTATATCTGATAAGAACAATCAACATAAAAATAAACTAGTCTAAGCATGGACAACATGATCAGGGAAAGCTACAATTTTACGAAAAAGACTCACTAGCTTGTTATGACTCAACATCAACGCATAGGTACTCATTACCTCACCTATACATTGTTCTCAACATTCAAACACGTAGCAAATAGGCAAATAAGACCTAATCCCTCAAGCCAAGGTTAACCACGATACTTACCTCGCTCCACAGGCCGCTCAATGCTCAATTATCAATTTTTTTCTAGTATCCACCTCCGAACCACTCGTATCTAGACACAATTAACTCAATAACATCAATTTTTCTAAAGGAATCAACTACAATGCACGAATTTAGATTTCCCAAACTTTCCCTCAAAAAGTGCAAAAAACAAACTCGGGCCCTCTTGGTCATAATCCGAGGTTCGGACCAAAATCCATTCACCCCCGAGCTCGATGTACAATTGGTTTTGGAATCCGACCTCAAATCGAGGTCTAAACCCCCAATTTTGCAAAATCCCCAATTCTTCCTAAATCTCTAATTTCCTACCATGGAAGAAAGCTAGGAATTCTATAGGTGATGTTAGAAATGGAAGAAAATGAGCTAAAGAGTGCAAACCTATGATTTGGTATTGAATCCCCTCATCAAAATCGCTCCTAAGTGGAGTTCAAATGAAAGGGTTGTAAAATTTTTGAGAAAATCTGTTTCAGGTCTGTTTTAAATCCCATGTGTCAGACCTTCTTCGCGTTCGCAAAGGGTCTGCCGAGATTCCGGAAGGCAGCGGCCAAAGTCTTACGCGTTCGTGAGTCCTACTACTCGTTCTCGAAGGCAACTCCCTCTAGCCTCCGTGTTCGCGAGCCAATGCTCACGTTCGCGTATAAGAACATTTGTCCCCTCCCCCAGGTCTCTTATGCTATGCGTTCGTGAGAGCCTGGTCGCGTTTTTGAAGGATAATGCCCCCAATACTCCGTGTTCGCGTAGAAGAAAATCCTCTTCATACATGTTTACTCTTCGCGTCCATGAGAGTACCATCGCGAACGCAAAAAAGAAAGCACCAGATGACAACTGAAGCCAAAAACTAGATTTTTCTAAGTTCAAAATATCCTGTAGCCTATCCGAAACTCACCCGAGCCCTTAGGGCTCCAAACCAAACATGCACACATGTCCTAAAACATCATACGAATCAAATCGCCAAAATAACACCTATATGTCACAACCCTAAAACCAACCCGGTCGTGATGGCGCCTATCGTGGAACTAGGCCAGCCGACACATTCCCACAATAATATGACGTTTTATTAAAAATTTAGATAATAACCGTTTTCATACTAAAATTTCACTAAAAGACATAAAATAAAAAACCAAAATGTGGAAATAAAAGCCCGACCTCGGGTGTCACTAAGTCATGAGCAAATACTACAACTGTTCTGAAACATAATGACTATAATAGTCTGGAAATCAACGACTAATAACTATAGGAAGATAGGAGGGAGAAGAGCAAGGCTGCGATCGCCACGCATCTGCCTTGCCAACTCCAAATATATGTGACGGATAAAGATCAACGCTTGCTAGCACTTCCGGCAACCCCTAGATCTGCACACAACGTGCAAGGAGTAATGTGAGTACGCCAATTAAGTAAGTAATAAAGGTAAATAAATATTGAGTAGTAGGAAACATATAAAATCCACATCACAAAACTCAGTAAGTTCAACATGTTTTCAAATCAGTATATGAGTCAAATCCCTTCGTTTAAAACCCAGCTTTTCAGTAAAGATCATTTGAAGATGCTTTTCAACAGTTTTAACAAAAGCTTAATGCAATTTAGAGCAAAAATGATGAAAATCATAACAACCCCTCGGGCAAAACATGGTTCGTAAACAGCCCCTTGGGCAACATGAATCGTAAACTGCCCCTCGGGCATAACATCACTAAGAATCAGCCCCTCAGGAAAACCTCACATTCACTCATAAATAGCCCATTGGGCACAACATGAATAAGGAACAGCCCCCCGGGCATAATATCATATCACGCATATAGGGTACCTGTGCTCACTGATGGTGTGCAAACTCCGGAGGGGCTCCTACAGCCCAAGCACTATAACAAGCCACCTCGTGGCATAGTAAATCAGGACCTCGGCCTCTCAAAATCATGAATCAATAACATTATGCTACGACATGCAACCTGATCCCATAATATCCTTACAACATAGGCCCTAGGCCTCACTCAATCAGAAACCTCTCAAGCCGATTGGGCTATCAGTAAAGTAGGGTGCTCAGCCCAAAATATCATTTTATGTATCAAAATGGAGTAATAAAGACAGAGTTATAAAATTAGTAAAACATAGCATGACTGACTACATATCTTAAACCAAAACAGTGAGGAAATAATAAGAACAGGCCCCTAAGGGTCGAAACAGCTTTGACACGAGGCCCAATTATGGAATTTTGCCAAAAATATAGAAATTTCTTTCTAAAACACATAAGTATCATATAATTTTCAGTCAAATCCGCAACTTAATAGCTGCTACGGGACTGACCAAGTCATAATCCCCAATGGTGCACGCCCACACGCTCGTCATCTAGCATGTGTGTCACCTCAAAATTGTGAAACGATTTGAAATCCGGGGCTTCATACCCTTAGAACAATATTTGCAATCATTACTTACCTCGAACAGGTTAAATCCCCTACTCCGCAATTCCCTTGCCTCTGGAATCGACCTCCAAACATCCTGAGTCTGCGAAAAGGCATTACAATGCAATCAATATAGGCCAATGAACCAATTCCATACGAAAAATTATCAAATTAGACCAAAATCCTAATATTTACCCAAACTCGGCCCCCGGGCCCACGTCTCGGAATCTGATAAAAATCATAAAATTAGAAACTCTTCTCACTTCCGAGTCTATATATACCAAATTCATCAAAATCCGACCTCAAATGATCCCTCAAATTCCCAACTCAAACTCCCCAAAACTCAAGCCTTAACCCCTTCGACATAACCCAAAATTCCCACTTATTTCATGATTAAACAGTGGAAAAATCACCATGAACACAAGTAATAGAGCACAAGTACTTTACCTCGCTGATATCCCTCGATTCCCTCTTGAAAATCACTACCCAAAGCTCAAAAATCGGCCAACAATAGTGAAGAATGGGCAAAAATTGGCAAAGTGTGGCTTTTATACATTCTGCCCAAAAGTCTCGCACTTGCGGTCCACATACGCGCACCTGCGCTACCGCATCTGCGGTCCAAAGAGCGCACATGCAGATTCCACTTATTTTCCCACTTTCACATATGCGGATCTCCCCCCGCATATGCGATCTCGCAGGTGCGACAATACCTCTGCACATGCATTCAAGCTCCAACTGGCCAAATCCGCACATGCGATCCCCCCTTCGCATATGCGACTTTGCACCTGCGGTCCCCAATCTGCAGGTGTGGAAATAACAGAAGCAGCAACTTCAGCTGCACAAACTAAATTCCAACTCTTCCGATAATCATCTGAATTCATCCCAAGACCCTCGGGACCTCAACAAAAATATCAACAAGTCACATATCACCATTCGAACTTATTCAAACCTTCGGAAGACTAAAAACAACATCAAAACATCAAATCACCCTCAGATTCAAGCCTACGAACCTCCAAACTGCTGAATTTTGCAAACGATGCCGAAACCTATCAAATCTCGTCCGAATAACCTAACATTTGGCACGCATGTCACAAATGTCACAAATTTGGCACACACGTCACAAATAACTCTTTTGTCTTAACTGTGCTGTACGAAGCCACTCTTGAATCACTTTTACCTTATCCAAAGCATCCTGTACCAAGTCTGTACCCAAAAGTCTAGCCTCTCCCGGCTCAAACCAACCCACTGGAGATCTATATCCCCTCCCATATAGAGCCTCATATGGAGCTATCTGAATACTCGACTGATAGTTGTTGTTATATGCAAACTCCACGAGTGGTAGAAACTGGTCCTATGAACCTCGAAAATTAATGATACAAGCGCAACATGTCCTCCAATATCTAAATAGTGCACTCGGACTGTCCGTCCGTCTGATGGTGAAAAGTTGTGCTCAACTCAACCTGAGTACCCAACTCTCGCTGCACGGCCCTCCAAAACTGCGATGTAAACTAGGTACCTCTATCTGAAATGATGGAAACTGGGACACCATGCAGGCGAACAATCTTCCGGATATAAATCTCAGCTAACTGCTCTGAAGAATAGGTAGTACACATAGGAATGAAGTGCGAGGACTTGGTCAGCCGAACCACAATCACCCAAATAGCATCAAACTTTCTCAAAGTCCGTGGGAGTCCAACTACAAAATCCATGGTGATCCGCTCCCACTTCCACTCTGGAATATCCATCTGCTGAAGCAAGGCACCTGGTCTCTGATGATCATATTTCACCTACTGACAATTGAGACACCGAGCTACAAACCTAACTATATCCTTCTTCATTCTCCTCCACCAATAGTGCTATCTCTAATCCTGGTACATCTTTGCAGCACCCGGATGAATAGAATACCGCGATCTATGGGTCTCCTCCAGAATTAACTCCTGAAGGCCATCAACATTGGGCATACATATCCGGCCCCACATCCTCAATACCTTGTCATCGCCAATGGTCACATCTCTGGCGTTGTCGTGCTCAACTCTGTCCTTGAGGTCAAGCAAATGAGGATTGTCATACTGGCGCTCTCTGATACGATCAAACAAGGAAGACCGAGAAAGCACACAAGCTAAGATCCAACTGGGCTCCGAGATATCCAACCTCACAAACTGATTGTCCAAGGCCTGAACATCAACTGCAAGAGGTCTCTCCCCAACAGGAATATATGCCAAACTGCCAATACTCACCGCCTTTCTACTCAAGGTATCAGCCACTATATTGGCCTTTCCTGGATGGTACAAGATAGTAATATCATAGTCATTTAGCAACTCTAACCATCTCCACTGCATCAAATTGAGATCTTTTCTGCTTGAACAAGTGCTGGAGGCTACGATGATCAGTAAACACCTCACAAGACACACCATGTAGATAATGCCTCCAAATCTTCAACACGTGAACAATGGCAGCTAACTCCAAGTCATGAACATCATAGTTCTTCTCATAAGGCTTCAACTAACGAGAAGCATAAAAAATCACTCTACCCACCTGCATCAACATACACCCGATGCCGATCCGAGAAACATCACAATATACTGTATAAGAACCTAAAGCTGATGGCAAAACTAACATTGGAGTTGTGGTCAAGGTAGTCTTGATCTTTTGAAAGCTCGCCTCACACACATCTGACCACCTGAAAGGAGCACCCTTCTAAGTCAACTTGGTCAAAGGTGATGCAATAGATGAAAATCCCTAGACGAACCGACGGTAATAACTCGCCAAACCAATAAAGTTACAAATCTCTATGGCTGAGGACGATCTGGGCCAACTCTAAACCGCCATTATCTTCTTCGGATAAACCTGAATGCCCTCACTAGACACTACGTGCCCCAAGAACGCAACTAAACCGAGCCAAAACTCACACTTGGAAAACTTTGCATAAAGCTTCTCCTCCTTCAACCTCTGCAATACCACTCTCAAATTCTTAGCGTGCTCCTCCTGACTACGCGAGTATACCAGAATATCATCAATAAAAATAATCATAAACGAGTCGAGATAAGGCCGAAACATGCTATTCATCAAATGAATGAACGCTTCTGGGGCATTGGTCAACCCAAAAGACATCACAAGGAGCTCATAATAACCGTATCGGGTCCTGAAAGCTGTCTTAAGAATATCTGAGTCCTTGATCTTCAACTGGTAATACCCTGACCTGAGATCAATCTTGGACAACACTCTCGCTCCTTGAAGTTGGTCAAATAAATCATTAATACGAGGCAAATGATACTTGTTCTTGATTGTGACTTTGTTCAACTTCCTGTAATCAATGCACATCCTCATCGTGCCATCCTTTTTCTTCACAAATAGAACAGGCGCATCCCAAGGCGACACACTAGGCCGAATAAACCCCTTATCAAGGAGTTTCTGAAGCTGCTTCTTCAACTCCGCCAGTGCCATACGATACAGTAGAACTGAAATGGGCTGAGTATCCAGCACAAAATCAATACCGAAGTCAATATCCCTATCTGGCGGCATGCTCGGTAGGTCTGCAGGAAATACATTCGAAAAATACCTCACTACCAGAGCTGAATCAATGGGAGGATTCTCTGCATCGACATCCCTAATGAAAGCCAAATAAGAAAGGCAACCATTCTTAACCATCCGCTGGGCCTTCAAAAATTAAATCACTCTACTGGGAACATAATCCGACAAACCCCGCCACTCAATCTGTGGCACCCTTGGCATAACCAACATCATTATCTTACCATGACAGTCCAAAATATCATGACACGGAGATAACTAATCTATGCCCAATATCACATCAAAATTGACCATACTAAGCAACAAAAGGTCCACTCGGGTCT
The DNA here is from genome assembly GCF_000393655.2 of Nicotiana sylvestris. Taxonomy (NCBI): domain Eukaryota; kingdom Viridiplantae; phylum Streptophyta; class Magnoliopsida; order Solanales; family Solanaceae; genus Nicotiana; species Nicotiana sylvestris. Next base: position 27,158,023 of record NC_091057.1, read on the forward strand.
CCAAACCCCCCCCAATAGTCACCATACACGACCGATATACGGGATCCATAACAACAGTATCGCCCATCGGAGTAGATACATTAATAAATGAAATAAGACTCACAGGGCGTATTCAAATAATGAGAAAAATATGACGACACGTATGAAAAAATGGAAATAGGATAAAATAATACAGAGGCATCCCTGTGGAAAACTGAGACAATACTTGTGATTACAGCATCTGAAGCAATAACATCTGGTCTAGCTGGAAGTGCATAGAAACGGGCCTGACTACCACCTGATCGACCTCCCCCTCTAGGGCGACCCCTAGCTGACTGTCCTCCACCCTTAACTGACTGGGTGGGTGGTGAAGTAATTGGTTCTGAATTCGATGTATGACTCCTCTACTGAGGCGGACCCCCATGACGACGAGGACACTGCCTCCACATGTGCCCCAACTCTCCATACTCATAACAACCCCCTGGTGCTGGTGACAGGGACTGAAGGGAACCCCTAGCATCGGGATAACCAGTTGAAGAACCTGGCATCACTATAAGAAATCAGACCTTTTGTGGCGACTAATGTCGCTACAAAAGTACAAAATGTCGCCGCTAATTGTTTTTAGTAGCGACCTTTTAGGTTGCCGCAAGTAACTGTGTTACTGAATGTTTATTGTGACGATTCATTCGGGTCGCCATTAATAAGAGACATTTGTGGCGACTATACTCGCCGCAAAAAGCATACATGTTGCGTTACAAAAAGTGTTCCATAATATAGATTTAAAGTGAGTCGCCACTTCAGAATGACTTTTAGTGGCGACTATAGTCGCCACTACAACCCTTTCACCTTCAGTGGCAACTCTTATCGCCACAATATCCTAAGGTTTAGTGGCAACCCTGGTCGCCACAATAACTAATCTTTCTTGTAACAAAGTTTTGTCGCCGCTAATACCCATGTTTTCAACAATTGTATTTTCCAAAATCCTATCGTTTTTAGGCCTAATTTATAAAATTAATATATAGGTATGTTTTTACCAATTTACAACCAACATTAAAAGCATCCAATATTATTCAACAAATACCAAAAATATATCTATAATTCCATTACCAAAATGTCACTTAATTTGTACTACACAATACTTTGTTGTTCATTGTCATTGCATTCGTATATTATTTTTTCCTTATGATTTTTCATTTTCCTGTAAATCTGCGAGTCAATTTATTAATGAAAAGGTGGCATTAATGATTTTTAGAGAAACTCATACGTGTATAATTCAATAAGGCCACTACTAAAAATCAGGAATTTAGCGACAGAAAAATTCTGTAGCTTAATAGCAAAATTTATCGTTAATCCTATTTAGCGACAGATTATAAAAAATTTATGTTAGATGCGAGCGATTTAGCGATGATGATCGTAACTAGTTCTTTTAGTTTTTTTTTTGTAGTGGGCATTTCAGGACTTCCGTGCGATACAATTTCTTCCTTCTATTGAGTTATTTAAACAACATTAGTATTTATTATCAGGACTTTCATTTTTATAAATAAATACATTCTTTTACGCTCCCTCTATATCAGTATATGTGGTATTTTTTTCTTTTCAATTTTCTCAAAAAAAGAAACACACTTTTATATTTTAAAATAATTATTTAAAATTTTAGTTTATCATTAAGATAATTTATAAGCACACAAATATCTGCGGTAGGAATATCACAATCTTCAATAGTTCTTTTTCCCTTAAATATATATTAAGAATTACATAAAATTACCTCTTTTGTCCCATTTTATGTGACTTTATGTATGTATGTATATATGTGTGAGGAGAAGCATAAACGTTTGTCCTGGAAATTGCTAGAAAGTTGAAGGTTCACCAGATTTTATATATATATATATATATATATATATATATATATATATATATATATATAAAATCTGGTCAACAGTAAACAACTAACAATTAGGTTCTATTATCAATTAATACAGACAAATGACATCGCTTTAAAATAGATGAAACAAAAGAATTAAATTTTGAGAAATCTAAGACCTAACACCAATAGCAATTGAAGACATGAACCTTCAACTATCTAGCAATTTCCAGGACAAACGTTTATGCTTCTCCTCACAGTATTCTCAATCATAGAATATGTGATACTGGGTCTTACACATTTGGTTGTATTGGTATAAAAGTTCAATTTGATTATGATGAATAGATTTTTTATGAGCAACGAAGTAATTAAGGAATTCAATATAGCGTCAATACTATGTCTAAATGGGAAATTCCCATATTGACTAGCCTAGAAGCTAGTGGGCGAGGCTCGAGTACTAAGCGTGAGGCGTGTTTTGGGATACAGTAGGACCTTTGAGCGTAAGCCTCACAAGAAAAGAGCCTCGCGCCCAGGTAGAGATGTTAAATGGGCGGGTTGGACTGATTTTGGACGGTCAAAATGAGGTGAGACAACAAATTGGTCGGTCATTGACCAGCCCAAAAGCTACTTGGCCTTAGATGGATTTGGTTAAGATGAGCTAAAATTTGAGTCATAGCCCAATCGACCCGACTCATACCAAGCTTTGATTAATATTCCATGTGTTATTTTCTTATGAATTGTTTAAATACTAAATAAGACTTTTTTTTTCTTTTGTTATGGTCATATGTAATATATATATATATATATATATATAAAAAATTTAATTTTTTTTTGACAAAGTTACTCTTGGATCAGTTTGAGCTAAAAATTAGCTCAAATTTAGATGGACTGAGATGGATGGGCCAAGATCAATTGAGTTTGACAAATGGACAAGTGCAAGTTGGGCAGGTCATGTTTTTGTGGGCCAATTTTGACGCCCTTATGCCCAGGTGTGTCTCGAGGCATTTTCCAAGCGCCCGCTCAAAGATGAGCTTAAAACGACTCCCAAAAATGTCATAAAACAATTATATGCGCCAAAAGAACAACAAATAAATTACCAAATTGCTTTAGGATTTCCTTTCCAAATGCAAATATAGAATTTTCATGATGTGTTACAAAAGTTTTGGAAATACAATCAGTTCCCTTCCCCTAAAGTTTCATTACCTTAATCTTTTCTTGAACAAATTACTTAACTAGTAAACCATAACAACTATAAAACCAAGCAACAATTACCACATTTCTCAAAACATAAAAATAATCATGAATTCCTTCAAATTCTATCTTCCAATTCTCGTCCTTCTACAAATTTTAACTACTTCCTTAGCTACAATTTACCAAGTGGAAGTTGGTAGTCAAATGGCTTTTCCATTATCCATCCAATGCACAGCCCAAGGACACAACATTAGCAAAAGCAGCGTCGGTACTGGTCTTGTTTTTACTTTCCCTATTGATACAAATGCTGCTAATCCAACAGCTTCTTGTCAACTGAGTTCTGGAACTTTGCATGGAAATTTTGTGCTGTTTGATCCTTCAATAGACCAAAATAGATGTGCTAATGCATCTTGCAAATGGTCAATAGATGGGGATGGAATTTATCTTTTTACTAATGATGAAATGACTTTAATTTTTAAGTGGCCTTAGATTGTTGTTTACATGTGTAAAAGAACAATGAAAAGAATTTATTAGTCTATCTAATTATTGGTTGAAATTATTTCTTCCCTTTAAGGTGCATTTGTTGTTCAATCATTCGGTATTCGAAGTGCTTTTGGGTTTTACGCGCCTTTTAAGTACTTTCTCCTTCTGGTCCACCTTAAGTAATATTTTTGTGGTCCACAATATTTGATTTCTCCAGATATCAAGAAAGAATTAACTTCTTTTTTTTAAAATTGCCTTGGAATAAAGCGCCTAGGAGTAGTTTGTTAGATTTTCGTTGAGCAAATTAAAGTTAATATGATAAATTTTATGTTAATTAAGCTAAAATGTGAATTTTTTAATATATACGAAAATAACAAAAAAATCACTTAACGTGAATCGGAGGGAGTGCTATTTTTCATGTTAAAGTAAGCTGAAAATTTGATTAGAAAACGGCATTATCGCTGATAATGTTTCTCCAAAATAAAGAGACTTATGGGGAATAAATAGATAAAATTTAAATACTTTATTAATTTTTGAACAGACTGGTGAAACTGTATGATATTATTGATAAATGTATATAATAAATTATTATAGAAACAAACAAATAATATGAGCACCTTGGTGTTAAGTTTATGAAATTTTCCTACCAACTTTTTAAATATCGGTAAGGCCTATACAATATCCATTTAATTTTAAATCATTTGAAGAAATTGCAAATTATAACATAATGGGACTTATATAAAAGACCGATGAAAATGTTCAAAAAGAAACACAAGAAAACTTTAATGTATTTAATGTTTAAACATTAAAACTAGGGGCTGATTTGGAAGTCAAAAAAGAGGAGAAGAAGAAACAAGAAGATGTTTACATTCTTGTAGCATCCTAATTTTGGAACAAGTATATTTTGGCTTCTTTTTTAGCACCCGACGCGAATCCCCGCCCCTTCTTTAGCTAACTTAGCTTTCCCCCTTTACAATCTATACAAAATCTTTTCAGCTCTAAGTCTTTCTGGCACTTTCTGTAAGTGTGACAAATAATCACAAGTGTCCGGCTGTATATGACAACTAGCGGAGGAAGAGCACGGACCCAATTAAAAGTATATATTTTAAGTAAAGTTTTTATGGGAAAAAATTTAAAAATAGCCAGATTTATAAGTAGTCATTCAAAAGTAATCACAGTTTCAAAAGTAATCGCAATTTAGCCACTTTTCATGTAAAGATAAATATAAACGAATACACTATTCAAAGTTCGGAAAAATACTCAAGTATAATATACCGGTCTAGCCTAATATAATGGAGATTTGAGCACTGGCGCTCCAATATCCAGTATATTATACTGGAACTTTTCGCGTGTTGGAGTTCCAGCAAAATATGCTGGAAGTTCATACACAAATGCACCGATCTCCAGTATATTATGCCGGAACTTTCCGTGTTGCAGCAAAATAATAGCTATTTTTCAATGACTTTGCAAACGCTGACTATTTTTGAATGACCAACCCGACTGGCTAGCCCGTGCTATTTTTACGATTTTATGTGGCACTTAATTTTGTATCACCCATTGAATTTGTAGTCAGCTTTGAAAAATAATTGATATCCAATTTTTAGGTAACTCCAAATACGTATAATTTTCTTTTCTTCTCGGCGTTGCTTTTTTTTTTTTTTGTGCTTAGGATTTCTGCTTCTTTTTCTTAGTTGCAAAATAAGTTTAATGAATTTGTTGTTATTTTGACAATATGATGATTTGTTATATTTATGATATTTGGAAGTTATATTTCAAATTTGAGCTTATTTAGAGTAAATTTGGGTGTTGAATCGTATATTGAATTATTGAAATTCGAAAAACCACTTTATGTTTCTGAACTTAAGATTCGAAATCTAAAGTTGCATTGAAAAGATTGAATTATATAAGATTCGAATTTGTGAAGTTGCATTTGTAAGATAGAAGAGCTTGGATTTGATTCTGAAGTTGAGTCGAAAAGATTGAACTAATTCGGATCCGAGCGGGTACACTTTGCAAAATTTAGTGCAATACGGTTATAACTTCAATGGTGACCCATTTGAGTTTATACGAAAATGCCCCCTATTTTAGTCGAACTTTATTTTTTATTTTGTCCAAAAAATGATACTTATTCTTTCTTTCTTTGTTTTTTTCTTCTTTTTATTTCTTTTTCTAAAAATAACTATGCAAAATAAATTATTTTTGCTTCTTTTTTTGCAGATGAACTTGTTAATAGATATTATTAATTTAATTAAGTTATATTTTGTAACCGCGCGTCAAAGTTAGAAAAAAAGGCGAATCGCATGTCTAATTAAGAGCAGGAGGCCACAAGTTTTCTTTTTCTAATTTTTCAAAGCCATTTTGAGGCACATGAGAGTCCTCAACGGTGCTATAATACGGAGGAATATTAATAGCCAAACAGGAATAAACTAAATATTATGAGCTATAATGTTCGTGATACTACCCATTTAATATTAGCTAGCTTAGATGTAGCCATAAATATTTTTAAAAAATCAAACTGCAATACCACAAAATTAACATTTGAAAAGTAAAGTTTCTCAACTTTTACTACTACGCAAATTTTCTAAATTGCAAACACATACAGGTTTGCCATCCCCCGACATAATCATGTAAAATGAATTTTGTTGTCAATTTAAAAGTTCTCAAAGTTTGCTAAATTTACTAAAATGTGTAAAGACATCAAGAGTAGTAAATAAGGAGCTAAATAAAGGGAAAATTATATATCAGCTGCTGTATTTATATTACCACTAGTAATAAGGGAGAATGGAGAGGAGCTCACATTGACCAAAAAACCAAGTCAAGAGATCCACCTATTCAAGTGGGGCCAGATTAAGTGCTAATGTTTGAAGATGGCAACTGGAAGAAAAATTCAAGTGGGCCTTAGTTTTGCCGCAAAATGTCCACGCGTATCTAAGCATATTTACGGAATGACCTAATTAACCCTATGACGTAGAGCTACCTAATTATTCTTGACTTGGTTTTTTGTCAATTCACATTGACCAGAAGCTCCTCTCCATTCTCCCTTATTAATAGTAGTAATGTTGTCTAAATAAATAACTACAAAGTCATCAAGATATTCGTAAAGAACATTGTTCATTAAAGTACAGAAAGTTGTCGGAGCATTAATTTGTCCAAATAGCATTACAAGAAATTCAAAGCTACCATATCTAGTTATACAAGTGGTCTTAGGGGCATCCCCTCGGCTATCCTAACCTTCCTGTCACGACCCCAAATCCCCGGTCGTGATGGAGCCTATCACAATACTAGACAAACCAACCCGATCAAGTATCATTAACAATTTCTTTTAAATAAAAATATTGTTCTAGCATTAATTAAGTCTCAATTTCTCATAAGAAACATTCAAATTACTGAAAAGTGCGGAAACAGTAAAACATTAAACCAACACAGCCCAAACATCTGGTATCACGAGCCTAGAGCCTCTAAATACACAAATCCGACTGTCTATTACATAACAAGTCTAAAATACAGAAAAAGAACAAGATATGAAGGAGGAAAGCAGGGCTGCGGACACCATGCAACTAGCTTGCAATCTCCGACAAACTCCGACAATGCTGAGGACCCTCACTTTGCCGCTCGGGCACTTGGATCTGCACACAAGGTGCAGGGAGTAACGTGAGTATGCCAACTCAGTAAGTAACTAAAATAAATAAGGTCCGAAAGCAGTGACGAGCAGTTAAAATCATATAAAGGAGTAAACAACAGAATATCAGGTCAAACTCCACAGTTTAAAAACTAGTTTCGTCATAAAACTTTAGTTTCAATTGAAATACTTTGAAATCATGTACTTAGCAATTTTCAACAGAGGCTCATTATAAAAGAAGAGTGAAATCAGCAAAAAATGTCATATATGGGCCCCTCGAGCAAGTTATCACTCATAAATATAGCCTCTCGGGCAAGCCTCTCAGTCACTCGTGACTCAGCTCTCGTCAATTAGTACTCACACTTAACACTCAGGCTCATTAACATCTCATAATAGTAATAATCATAATAACCGTTGCGGCGTGCAGTCCGATCCATAGTTTATAGTCGACTACACTCACTGCAGGTGTACAGACTCCAGAGGGGCTCCTATAGCCCAAGCATCATATTGCTGCGGCGCGCAACCTGATCCAATTTATATATCACTGCGACATGTAGCCTGATCCATATAAATATCGTTGCAGCGTGCAGCCTGATCCATAATATATACATATAATATTATTGCGGCGTGCAACCCGATCCGTAATATTTATAATCCTCACCATTAGGTAGTCAACCTCTCTCAGTCATTAACCTCACAGCCACTCGGGCATAACAGTGAAAATCAGGGAAACTCAATCCTAACAGTTTTCACGTTTAAGAAGTAGAGTGATAAAACCAAGTTTAAACAATAACTAGGTAAAACATGACTGAGGATGTGCTTTCAAACAAATAGGTTGAGTAAAATAGTAAAAATGCCCCTAAGGGTCTCAACAGGTCAGCACAAGACCCCAAACATGGCATACAACCCATAAAACAGTATGAATGTCTAAAATATGGGATATTATAAGATTTCAAATCAAGTACGCGGCTTAATAGTCGTTACGGGACGGACCAAGTCACAATCCCTACCAGTGCATGCCCACATACTCGTCACCTAGCATGTGTGTCACCTCATTTATCAAAACAGTGCGAAATACCGGGTTTGTACCCTCAATTTCAGATTTACAATGGTTACTTGCCTCAAACCATAAAAATACTACTGTGGACGCCTTTGCCTCTTGACTCGGCCTCCACTCGCGTTGAATCTATTCAAAATCAAAATCATAACGTCAAAATACTCCAAGGGAACGAAGCCCATGCAAAAATAATCAAATTACAACACAAATCCCGAAATTAGCCAAACCAACCCCCGGGCCACGTCTTAGAATTCAATAAAATTCACACCAATAGATTCCTCATCTCCCCACGAGTTCATACATATCAAAAGTCCCAAAATCCACCACAAATGGCCCCTCAAATCCTCAAGTTAATGTCTCAAATCTCAAGTCCCAGTTTTCCAAATTTTAACCCTTAATTTCCAAAAATTACAAGCCTAATCCATGGAACAACATCATAGAAACGAGTTTTTG